>NC_037529.1:55602564-55631041 GCF_001531365.2 Cynara cardunculus var. scolymus | reverse complement strand
GTAACTCTTTAAAAGCGTCATAGATTGATGGATTCGTCCATCAAATATCTATCAATATCATTCATATTTTCCAACATATCAAATTGTTGTTGCTGCAAAAAAAATCAATAATTTTCCTTATTAATTAGATTATTTGTCATCATTCTTTGATCGTGAATCTCTTTTGGTAACCTATACGTTTAGTTAAAATGAAACAAAATATAATATCAATAAAAAGTATATAAAATTTATACATTAATATATATATATATATATATATATACATAATAACCATATATATATATATATAATTTTATAAAAATTATATATTAGCGGCGGGTTGACGGGTTGGGCGGGTTCAGCCAATTTCAACCCTCCTAATTAGCGGGTTAGCGGTTTGGCGGGTGAGCGGTTTGGCGGGTAGACGGGTTGGGTTTAATTGGGTTGTTAGCGGGTTGGGTTGGGCGGGTTTCGCGGGTTCACGGTTTTTTGTTCACCCCTAACTTTTGGTTTAAATTCTTTGAAGATCCCAAAAGCCTAATCCTTTGAGTCTAAAAAGTATTCCCACATATATCTTGAGTAGTCATCAATTAGTAGGAATATATACCTTTTGTCGGTTGGTGTAGGTGGCGATATTGGACCACACAAATCTCCAAACACTAAATTCAATGGTGCCTCTGACCTTAAATTCGTATGTTGTGGAAACAGAGTTCTGCTGTGCTTTCCTTTTAAGCATATGTCGCAAATGTCTGTTGTATACTTAGTGCGGGGTACTCTATAAACTAATTTCTTTGAAACCATTTTCTTCATTGAACCAAAGTTCAGATGGCCCAGTCTTGCATGCCATAACCATGCTTTGTCATGTAGGTTGGCTAACAAACAGATGGGTTTGCCAATTCTGAGACTTGCCTTATATAGTCGGTTCTTTGATCGTATGACCCGTAGTAAAATGTTGTTGCTTGAATCATATAGTAGTAACAGATCCTCTTCCATGACTACTTTGCAACCATTCTCTATCAGTTGACCAAGGCTTAGTATATTACTCTTAAGACTTGGAATGTAATATACCTGTGACACAACCCGTTCTTTATTTTTGCATTCCAACAGTATGGAACCTTTTCCTTTGATCTCTACGTATGATCCATCTCTGAATCTTACGTTCCCGGTAATCTTCTCGTCAATCTCGTTGAAATGATCTTTGACTCTAGTCATATGGTTACTTACTCCATTGTCTAAGTACCATAGGCTTTTGCCACTTGAAGTTATCTTGCTAACTTCGAGATTCCTTTCATTCAAGAGAACTTTCTGATGTTCTTCAATAGTCGCCATGAGTAGTGTCGGTTCTAAGTCTTCTTCAATGAGATTAGAGTGTTCCGGTTCTTGATCCTTTTCTGGACATCTTGTTGCATAATGTCCATGCTTCTTGCACTTGAAGCACTGTACTTTACTCCTATCATGAGTAAACTTCTTCGTATTGCTGATAGTTTCTTTCTTGAAACTATTTTGTGAGGGTTCCCAGTTCTTCCTTTCTGATTTGAATTTGTTATGTCCTCGGCCTCGTGATTGATTAAATCTGCCACGTCCTCTGAAAGGTTGGCCTCGGTGTTCATGTCGTGTGAACATCAATCCTTCTTGAGTGTCCATGCTTCTTTCCTTCTTGAATTTTAATCTTTCTTCAAAAGTCTTCAGTCTCCCGATTGCTTCGTCTAGAGACATAGTATCTAGGTCCGAGTATTGTTCAATGGACGCGACAATATGGAGAAACTGATCGGGTACGGCATTCAGTAACTTCCGTACGAGAATGGAATCTTCATATCTCTGTCCCAAGCTTGCTGCTTTATTCATAATACCCGTTAATTTTGAAGTGAATGAATCAATCGATTCATTTTCTTTCATCTGTAACATCTCAAATTCCATCTTGAGAGTTTGTAATCTTGCCTTTTGGACACTGCTGACACCAACGTGTCTTGTTTTCAGTGCATCACAAACTGCCTTTGTAGTTTTGTATTTTGAGATGAGAAGCAGTTGATCTTCTGGTAGCGATTAATAGAGATACGCGATAACGGTCTTACCCTTTTTCTCATCGGGGTTTGTTGATGATTGTGGTTCAATTGCTTCCCAAAGGCTATTTGCTTCCAATATAATTTGCATTCGAATTGCCCAAGTTGTGTAATTTGTTGAATTCAACATTGGACACTGAAAATGGGTACTATGACTCATTTCTTTGCAAATTTTGGAATTTTCTCCATGTTCCTTATTTTCTTTTCTCGTCATAATTTCGTATATAAAAAAAATATTCCTTAAAGATTTTATTTAAAAACTTAGCAAATATTCCTTTATAAAATTTTATATAAAACTTTACAAAATTGAATAAAATTTTCTTTTTAAATGACAATAAAAATAATAAAATAAGTATTTTTTTAAAGAAATTTGTAAAGAAAATGTTTAAAATCAAAGGAAACGTCAGTTTCCTAAAAATGGGAATTAGGTTTTCTTTTTTTTTTAAAGGGAAAGGAAAGAAAAGAGGAGGCGTACACCTTTTGTGTGTGTTGTTTCCTTTGTAAAAAACTTGAAACCCTTCTGGTTCTTTTCGAACGACGGTTCCTTTGCGGTTTCCTTCTCCGACTTGATTTTTGGTTCGATTTTGCTTGAACAATTGATCTTCTATTGATTGCTCTTAAGGCTCGATGCTTCCTGCGTTTGTGCCTGACGATCGATTGAACAAACGATCTCTTATTGTTGTTCTGGATGGCAACGCTTACTGCGTTTTTGTGCCCTAGATCGATTGAACAAAAATCGGTTTCCTACCGATTGTTCTTGTTGGCGACGCTTGCTGCGTTTTCTGCCTTGATCGATTGTTCTTGTTGGCAACGCTTGCTGCATTTTCTGCCTGCAATGATCGTCGTTCTGACCGATTTAGTTCCCACGACTAGATGCCTTCTGCTCTCGGGCCTTGGATCGATGCTCTTTCTGACCAATTTGAATCTCCGGTTGTCTTCTCCGGTTCCGATTAAGGTATGTAAATACATTTTCCGTTGGGTGCCAGTCGGTGGTAAAACTCCTTCTGGTGTTTGGCCGCCCTAGGTATCCTTGAGATTCTGATTAACCCCAAATGAACAACTGTGATGGTGGTTGATCGTAAATCTCCGGCGTTTTGGTGACTCTCTTGATTCCTAATCGTATATGGTAGATGGTGAGAAGACTTTGGTTGAACAAACCCAAAGCTCTGATACCAAATGTTGGATCGATTTGCTAAAACAACCAAAGTTTATTTGATAATCTGATAATTCACACTATGAAAAGTGTGTAAAATTTACATATTTATAGACACTGAAAAGGTGCCATCGAACCATCACACCCTTTCGTGAATAGTCGCACCTCTTCGTGGATAACTACCAATAACTTCCTAATAACTACCTATATATACATATACTATTTAAATGCTTACAACGAGATTAATCTAACAGTTTTTAGACGATCAGAGGTGGTTGAGCAAGCTTTTAGGATTTGATGTTGAGATCCAATATAAGCTCGCAGTTCAAATCGGGTGGCCGACGTGTTGTCTAGGGAATTTTCAACTGAGAAGGAGTTGGGAACAATTACTTATTCATGGTCGGTAGATATGACCAAATTGGGAAAGGAAACACGAGCAGACCCGTTTATTCAGCGGGTAATTCAGGACATTACAGAAGATGGAAAGTCGCATGTGGTGTATACAGTCGAGCAAGGTCTCCTTTTGTTCGTTGGTGATTCCCCATAACTCCACTTATTCCTAAGTTGTTCCAAGAATACCAAGATTCGATCATTCAGGGCACTCGGGGGAATTCAAAACATATCAGTGCCTAGTTCCGAATGGTTTTGGGTGGGAATGTGACGCTCAGTGCAGACGTAAGCTTGTAGGGTGTGCCAACAACAAAAAGCGGATACGACTCAACCAGCAGGGTTGTTACGACCTCTGCCTATACCCTCTCAGGTTTGGGAAGACTTAACGATGGATTTCATTCTAATGGGTTCGATACCGTGTTAGTGGTGGTGGATCGTTTCCCGAAGTTTGCTCATTTTTACCCTTGAAACACCCTTTTAGTGCAAGTTCAGTAGCATCCTAGTTCGTTTCCACAGTTTCCCATCGACTATCGTCGACAAGGCCTTTACGAGTAACTTTTGGCAAGAATTGTTCCGACTACAAGGGACCACTCTCTTACTTAGTACCGCATACCACCCCCAATCTGATGGGCAGTCGGAGATTGTTAAAAAGGTGGTGGAGACGTATCTTCGGTGTTTTATTCAAGGATATCCATGCAAATGGGTGACGTGGGCAGAATTTTGGCACAAGACGTATCTAAGTGCACCCCGTTCAAAACACTTTATGGGAGGGATCCCCCTGGTACGAACACAACCAGGCAGGCAGCACAGGAGTGTCTTCCTTAGAGGACCAGCTGTTGGAGCGTGATGTTATTTTGGATGACTTACGCGCGTATCTATTACGGGCTCAGCAACACATGAGGTTGACTGCTGATAAATCTCATAGACCGGTTACATTTGAGGTGGGGCATTGGGTCTATATAAAGTTACAATCGTATCACCAAAAGTCCATTTCTACTCGACCTTTCCGAAAGCTGCCAGCCTGTTTGTATGGTCCCTTCCGGATTATTCTACCCATTGGGGCCATGACTTATAAGCTCCAATTTCCGGAGACGGCTCGAATTCACCCCTTGTTCCATGTTTCATAGCTGTTGGACCTACCCCTTCATCACCATTGCTTCCCCCGCAACTCAATGAGGAACTGGAATAGGAGGTTGAAACGGAGACCTTATTGGGTGTACGAACCATTGGTCAATCAGAGGGCCAACAGATAGGGCTGGCAATGGGTAAGGGTAAACCTATTACCCGTTGGATAAGGGTATGGATAAAGAAGTGATCCTAGCCCTTCATACGGTCAAGATCGGATTTAACTGTTCAAAAATTGAGGCTTTAACTTCTCAAAATTTGTGGCTATGCAAAAAATAGAGTGGTAGTTTCGTAACTTTTACAAATAGGCGGCAAACGGGTTCATATGTGAACCCTTGCGATTCACATATGAACTATATGTTCATATGTGAACCCGTGTAATTCATATATGAACTATTTTAACTGATTTACATATGAACTAATTAACTGATTCACATATGAACTGATTCACATATGAATATATAGTTCATATATGAATCACACGGGTTTACATATGAACCCTTTGTCGCCTATTTGTAAAAGTTACGAACTACCCCTCTATCTTCCACATACTCATGTGAGTAATTATCCGATGCTTCACAATCAAAACCGCAAATGTTGACCAAATGAAGGGCTAGGATCACTTTTTTACTTCTCAAATGAACCTTTCCCTATATCTATACTATCGTATTAAGCATATTCATCAAAAGTCTTAAAGTCTTAAAATTTTAAATGACCAAGATACCCTTTTCACTTTTTCACTCATTCCTTTCCTCACATACACTCACCCCTCACATACATTCACCTCTCACATTCAACGGATTTTTTTTTAAATTATAATTTTAAATTTACATTTTATATCCCTATAATTAGTTAATTAATTATTTTATGTTATTTACTTTTAAATTTTTCATTTTAAACCTTTATCAAATTAACATACATAATCGTATATCAAATAAAACATGTTTAAAAAAATATATTTTTATTTTAACAAGTTACACCATTATAATCATCTTGTTAATACCTTCGAAATGAGTACAATATTGAATAGTTTTTTATTTAATTATATTATTATATATTATATATACTGTGAAAAAATATTTTTAATGTTTACGATTTATACTTTTATAGTTATTTATTTATATATATGCTATACATTTTGGGATTAGGCTGTCCAAATTGCACTGTATAATATGTTCTTGGGTTTTTTTTTAAATATATATATATATACATGTATTAATTCAACCTTAATCTGAGTTTCTGGATAAGAAAGAGGGTAAGCAGTTGAAATTTCATTCTAAAACCCATCTTTTTTTGTCTTTTCATGGCTTATAATCTGTCAAATTTGTAGTTTTCTTTATTGGTTTTGAGTGTTTATCTTAAAACTCAAGTTTTTTGGTTCTTTGTTCTTGGTGTAAATCGAATATATTTGTGGATTCGTTTAAATATGTTGAATTTTAAATATATTGGATTTTAAACTATCATACAATTTTTTTCATCGATAGTCTGTAATTGGAACCATAACTCTTATTTATTCAAATTGTATTAATATGTAAAGACCAAGTGTAACCTATATCATCGTTAAATCTTGTCTTATAAAACCAGTGAAACTTCAAAATTGTTAAAATTCATGGCTCCCGCCGCATTGCGCGGGTACACAACTAGTATATACACACACATACATATAATTATGTAAAGTTAAATATTAATATATCTTTTTGAATGTTATCTTATATGTTGTATAACGTATATTAATTGATATTTTATTTTTCTTTACATATTCATCAACTAAAATAATTAATTAGGATGATCAAATGGGAAATAATATGGGGACGATAAAATAAATATAACAAACATAAATGTTGTCTTTAGATTTTATATTGTTGTGTAAAATATCAATTATAACATATTTAAAGCAATATCACAATGTTTATTGGAACAAATTAAATACAAAATAAAGATTATATTTATGAACTTATATGTTGATGTTTAACAAATTAAATATTATTATATTTATAAACATAACCCTTTGTGATCTGTTTGTTCATAGATTGAGTATTTGATTCATAACACTAGCAAATACCAATAAACAGATAATTGGATGAAATATGCAGAAAGTGAGAGTCATTTATAAACAAGATAGCAATATTTGTAGAATCATAAGATGATGTTTACTTGGAGATAACTTTCATGAATCTGTTGAGTGATTTAAAGATTCCTACTGCTTGACTAAACAATGATGGACCCTGCTCCGAATCATCTCCACCTCCTCCAAATATTATCTAAGAAAGAACAACCAAAAATCAATCCAAACCAAACCAAATCCGGTAGAGAACTAAAACTGGAATTACTGACCTCAATGTCTTCAGAGTCGGGACGGCTTATCATTTCCTTGCCTAGTATGTAACGGTTTGGTCTATCTTTGTCATCAAAGAACACCTTCCATAAGCTGCTTGCAGGTTAAAATAAAGAATGTGTTAGCGATTAATTAGTACAAATTAACTAAAAAAAATGGGGAATAGATTCATCAAAATTACCCGGGATAGCATCTAAATACAGCGCCTGTAGGTAGAGGTTTCATGGAATAAACGGTTGTAAAAGATCTGCAAGATGAAATTGTTTTGTGTTTGGTAGATATGTTGAATTATTTGGTACTGAATGATTTGATTTAGTTACCTTAAAAAGTATCTTCTCAACTTTCGGACATTGAATCCAACACCAACGTCCTCGCTGATAAGACGTGGGTTCCACATGATGAGTGGTCGTGGCTAGATAACATAACGTAATAATTAGAAGAATAAAAATATGAGTTTCCATTTTCAAAGGTGATGAAGGATTACGGGTTCATCTGATAGATGAGAGGCGATCCGCTCTACATATTCCAACATCTGATAATCTGGCAGTACCATCACAACAATCTCATCATCTTTTTCCACAGGCTTTCGGTCACTTAAGCTGATGGATACAAACTAAGTTCAGAAACCAGTAATAACCTAATCAAACCATGAGTTGTAAACTTGATATCACGTGAGACCAGGCTGTTTTCATAGTGTCTTTTATGTGAAGGTTTGGAGTTTTTTTTACTTTCACAATATTTTGCTGTGACGTTTCAAGTGTTATTTTGTGATATCACAAAAACAGGCTGGTCTCACATGAACCCAACACATGAATTGTAATATAATAAACTAACCTAGCGAAACCGAAAGTGGCATCATTCCAATTATACTTGAGAAGTGCAGCAGCACCGGCATCAGGAAATATTGCTTTCACCCTCTAATCATGACCATCACTTAATTCACAACAGAAAAATAACTAGTTCCATCTACATCCATATACATGAGAAAAAGAAGTAGTAACCTGACATCCCGTTTCTTCGATCAGTGCATCCACAAAAATTCTTGATAATTCCCACAGTTCAGCCTGGGCACCTTCATCATCAAGAAACTGCAACTGTGGGATTAAGAGCTCCACCTGCACAAACACAACACACAACCACAGATTTTGAAATTCTAACCATTCATTCTACTTGTCTTTAGCTTCAAAAAATCATCATACTTCCCCCCAACACACACACACAAACATTATATTTGGAACATTTTTGCTCCAACTTCTGCATCTACGACGTAAGGCCGATATGAAACTTGTTATTATTGTATGATGAGATTGGATATAACTTCTGTAGTAGTAATATCGACTTTGTAGTACATACGATGGCTCTCATCCCTCCTGAGGACACAAATGCAGCACTTGCTTCACTTGACTGTCGAACTGCACCCTCCAAATCCGAAGGCAAGCAACTGAAACACATTTCTTAATTTGAACAACAAAATGACATGCCAACCATTTCCACTAGTATCAAAAGATCAGAATTCTATTTTGATATGTTTGTATTTGAAAATACGAACGAAAATTTTGTCAATTCAATTACAGACCACACACACACATGAATCAAATGCATGATGTTGATGAAAACCGGAATTTTTCACAGTAACAGTTGGTAAAAGTGGGCAATCTTATATGTCATCTCAATTTTCTTATCTCTTTTCATAAATTTCAGATTAAGGTATTGGATATAGGGCTGGTAATTGTGATTTACACCAATCTGTCCCCAATATTTATCATGAATTCAATCAAGTATTTAGAAACTAGCAAATACCTAAGTTTAGCTTAAAATTTCGTCAAAAAAAGGAACAATTTAACTCAAAATTTGTTAGAAAATTCATGGGAGAAGGCATCGAAATTCACCTGTCATCTTCTTCTTCTTCTTCTTCTTCTTCTTCTACATCCCCTTGTTGAAGTGTTTGTTGTAGTGAAAGTGATGGTGTTTCTTCATTTGAAGTTTGTGCTTCAAACTTATCAAACTTAGCATATATTCTGGAGTCAAATGAAGGTCTTAGGAGTGAAACTCCACTGTGCCCACAAGATTCAGAAGGATGCAGAGATGATGGGAAGCAGGTGTAAGAGGGTAATTTGGGGATGGATGCAGAAGAAGAACAACAGCAGAGGTTTGAATAATATGAGGAAGCCATTGATTACAGAGGAGATAAGCGTGGCAAGGTTCTGGTGCAAAGCATCATCCAATGGGTCTGTTGAATTAGATACTGCCACGCCTCCTCCAACCTCAATTTTCTAAGAGTTTCTATCCTCTGTTCATCACAAATAGCCATTTTATAAATCGCTTGTACTCATAGAAACAAAGTTATAAAAAGTTTTACCTAGGAAAAGATTTTCGGTAATAATAAAGTTTTTAAAAAAGTTAAATTAATCTAACTTATAATAAGTTGATAAGAACTTTTATAAAAAAAACTTAAATTGTTTTAAATAAACAATCTCAAACACCTCCAAGTAAAAAAAAAAAAGACTTTTACGTAAAATATGGATTTTTTTTACGTAAAGTTTCTTTTTTTGCATAAACTCCCTCATTTTTTTCCATATAGTTCCATTTGTAAATTATTTTACCCTTGTTTTCCCCTGAAAATCTTTTGTCTGTGTAAATTTTTTTTTTTTTAAACTTTGACTATTTTATAAAATGGTTAAAAAGTAAAAATCATTTTATAAGATGACTATTTGCGTAAATTTCCCTTCATGTTTTAAAATACCTCTTTAATTTTGTAATACATTCATGGGTTCTAGGGAGATTTAAAGTTACGGTGAAGAAGATTTTTATTTTTGGATCAATCTTAATCAAAGAGTTTTACTAAATCAACATAAAATGAGAAGTATCGAATCAATTTCTTTCTAAAATACAATTCATGGATTGGTTTGAGATTAAAAGTGATTAAGGGTCCAAATCATTTCTTACACTTCTCACCTTAATTTTTATTCTCACACAATCCTAGGGCTGTAAACGAACCGAACGAACACGAACGGTAAACGAACGAAAATCTTTGTGTTCGTTTTCGTTCGTTTAGAAATAAAGTTTGTTCGTGTTCGTTTATGTCCGTTTGTTAACATGCTAAACGAACGGGCTAAATGAACGGGCTAAACGAACAGTTAAACGAATATAAATAAATATTATTTGAATTCAAAGTAAATAAATAAAATATTATATATTAAATTTAATATATAAATGAACATAAACGAACGAATATGAACGAACATAAATGAACGAACGAGACTCTTGTTCATATTCGTTCGTTTAACTAAACGAACAAAAAAAATTATTCATGTTCGTTCATTTGTTAAATAAACGAACATAAACGAACTTCTCACCAAACGATTCGCTGAACGATCGGTTCGTTTACAGCCCTACACAATCCAATCGTCCGTTTATCAACCCCTTACTAGGTAAGTACTTATCGGCAAAGTTATCACATTTACTTATCTTATTGGGTAACTTTTTCAGTCATCCAATATGAATTATGGTAAATGTCTTTTACTCAATAAATATTTATTATGTAAGATTCTTCTTTCTAACTTATCGGGTAATATTTATGTTCTTTGTCATGCTTTTTCCAGATAAGATTTTTGAACCTTGTCATGCTCACTGATATGGTAAATGGCGTCCACTTAATAAGAGTTTATTAATCGCACTTTATTATCTAAAGCACCCTTGTCTTTTCTTTCAAAATACTCCAAATCTTGATGAAAATAAATCCAATAGTAATCGTACAAATTTAAAAAAAAAAAAAAAAGGGTTATAATTCGTTTGATTCATTTTTCGTCCTTGTACTTTATCGGTTGTAACGGGATTTCTTTCTAAAATTATTTTATTCTAAATTTGTCTCAATTTTGAATTTTGTTTTTCCTAAGGTTAAAAAATTCCGTTAAATGGGATGGTGAGAAAATGAAGGTCAACTAATTTAGACTGTTTGTTTTTTCTAATTTTTTAAGATTTTTTATCATTTATTTCCCTCTAATAAAATAATAGGTAAACTTATCCTTTATTTACCTCTTATTGTTCTCTAGAACTATTGACGAAAATAAACCATATCGAACGAATCCTATAAATTACAAAAAGAATCACGATTCCCAATTTCATCCACCCAGAGGGAAACATGTGTTCGTCTCAGATTGGTTTCTATCTACTTTCTTATTATCGATTAACAATTTCTCTAAGCTTGATTGTTGATTTTTCGTGAATTTCATTGATCTGGTCTGGACTATATAAATCTCGGGTTTTCATGATCGTTAGTTTTTGCTACATGTAAATCTATTGAACCTTTCATTACCATTTTTACGTATACGTTTGTTTTGTATTACCTAAGTTAGTTGCTGATGATTTATGTTGACACAGTTTCAATTATGTTATTTTATCTTTTGCCAATTTCAAGATTTTTGTAAGACAATTTCAATTATTTTTGCTAATGAAAAGCTAAGTTGTCATGAGCTTAATGTCTCCCACTGAAAGTTATACAGATGAAAATCTATAAGTATAGACATCGCAAACAATTTTCTTTTGTTTTCAATAAGTTGCTTGAAACAAACTCTTATACAAAATGAACTTTTTCACAAGTTTGAATGTATGGTGGATTTAGAAACCGATAAAATTTAGAATTGGTTTCAAAAAGATGCCAAAAAAAACTCTTAGATAGATTCAGATATTTATCTGTTTATAAAAACAAACAGTTTTATTGGTTTTGCTTTTAGACTTCAATATCACCTCTTATAAGTCAGAAGAGAAATAAAACTTCAGACTTCACCACCTCTTGAAAAACAAACATTATCTAAGGTTTTTCAGAAACATGAGGTTCAGACCTGGAATAGAAAAATTCAGTGACGAATCTCATTAAAGCTTAGAACGTTTGTGGACGGGAAAACGTAATTTACTACAATGGATATTGAATTCCCAAATTTTAGCATAGATCTCAAAACCATAAACAACTTTAAATAAAATCATCTCGATCCTAGATATAAGTAAAAAGTAATAATCTCTCGAACTGTTAATCTTAGTCCGTCAATAGCTTGAGTGGTCCTTTAACTTTTATTTTTAGATTGGAAAAAGTTATAAAAAAAAAAACCTAACAAATTTTTTGAATAGTTTAGCTGTATGAAAAAACCATTAAACTTTTTCATTTTGATTGAATAAATCCTCAAACATTTTTTAATAAATAAATCATCGTACTTTAAAAAATGGTTACCTACATTCTTTTAACCCAAAAAAATTTATATTAACCAACTAGTAAAATTTTGATGTTTTTTTTTTTAAACAATTCAGAGTTTTAATAATTCAAAATGTGAAATTTTAATGATTTTTTCACTCAAAAAAATAGTTCAAGGACTCAATCATTTAAAAAAATGGTTCTTTAGAGACTAAATCATTGAAATAAGAAAATTTATTTAGTTTTTTTTTTAATTTTCAATAATTAATGTTAGATAGGTTAAATGTAGGATTCAATATATTGTTCAATTTTCACTAAATATGTTAATGCTCGATTACATCAATTCATTTCAAAGTTTATTGATAAAAAACCGCTACAATTAACGCACAACCTATTCGAGAAGCTTTGCTTGATGCAAACAATGAGCATCAAGAGTCATCCTCAACTTTTTATTATTGAACAGTAAACGCTAAGAAATAAAAAGGTATTTCTATTAAAATAATTATTTTTCTACTAAAAGAATACTTGCATAATGCAGTGAAATATATTTCAATTTTAAATTTTTTTTTTTATCTTTGTTAGATATTATAACATGGGTTTATGTGGTTTTGAACAAGCAATAAAGTTTTTTTTAAATATAAATTTGAGGATATCATAAAAATTAAAAAAAATAAATAAAAGTTCTCATTTTTTGTGTAAATTCTTTAATTCAGGTTTAATGACGAAGTAATTTTGTTTTTAGTGTAATATTATAATTTTTATAAAAATAATAACTAAGTATTTTATTATAACTCAATAATTATCTTAATTATATTTTAAATATATTTAAAATGAGAATTTTACCCTATTTATCTACAATTAGTTACACAAATTCAAATATAAAGTTTAATAAGTTATACTTATGCACAATTTACCTGTAATCTTGAATTTTAAGTAATATACATCAATAAACAATACTTCATATATAAAAAATGATTTTTAGAAGTTTTTGTCAAATGTTTTATAATATAATATAAATTAGTTGGTTCTTTATGCTAAAGATGTAATGTCCCATATTCGAGTCTTTTTATAGCTTTTTATCCCAATTTTTAAGAAATACATAACAAACCCAAAAATAAAAGCTAGAAAAGTAGGAAAATTTTGGTAAACAAAACAATATAGTAGCGCTTTTACCAGAACATAATATATTCTCCATGGCCCATGTCATCATATGCACTTAAGTAGACCTGAACATAACTCAAAGATTATATACATTAAACAAAATTACTTAAAAACAATGGAAATTTTATTTAGATTTAGATTTAGATATATGTATATGCATATGCATATAGAAAAGAAAAGAGTGGGAAGATGGCAGAGTAATAGAAGAAGAGTGGGCTATATGAGTTATACAAATCACAACTGAAATATGAAACACATATAGGAATGAATGAAAGCTGCCATTTTCAAACACTATTTTGAAAATATGCTTATTCTCCTTTCAATCCCCATTACACAAAACACACTCATTTTCCTGGAGACGCAAATCTCGACTTATCTCTCGCTCGATTTGATCCTCTATCTATCGGTGATGACGTCTTTCCTCCAACACCTACTTGCCGCATCATCTCTGTGCACACCAAAACCATCATTAACTTTCTTTCCATTTCTATTCTATGTAACCTACTTTCAAGACCTTTATTTTTGTACCTCGTAAGCCACATCTAAAACAATTAGGTGCATGGTTTACGTCTGAGACGCGTGAAAATGCAACCCACTTTAGTTTGATTCCTAGTTTCTGTCTAAATGTTTTGAGATATCACATATGAAGTACCCAAGGTGAAGAAGGTTTCAAAAGTATATTACACAAAATAGAAATCAAACCACATTTTCATGCCATCTGCCTTTTTTATAACATTAAAATCATACCTCGTTTTCTCTCAAGCTCTTGGTCGAGCTCCTCCTTCCACTTTCTCTGTACTTCGGAGAAGTTCACACTGCAAATACCACATCTAACTTCAGCAAATGCGAGCATAAACACGTAAAAACTGAAGAGATAAACCATTTCCATAAAACCCCCCGGCTTGTTTAAAAACTGAGAAGATGATATATGCCATATACGAACCCAGGACTAGTTGCTTCTTGTTGAGATTCCGCCCCAATCATATCATTGCACTGTGGTGATGGAAGGTCCATCGGACTATGAGCACTTTCTTCACCACTCACATTCGACGTGCGTCGGCTTCCACTCCCAGGGCTTGCATTACTTGCAGCATCAACTGCTTTATAGGGAGTACCAAGTGGGAATCGATTAGGAGACCTGCTTTTTGGTGGCAGTTTCAAGTAATTAGGACCACCTCCATTGCCTGCCACTTCAACGTTGTCCATGGAGCAGGAAGGAACCACGCTGTTGTAGAACTCTTCGTATAAAGGTGTTTGAAGTCTTTTCAGTTCTAATGCCTGAAGTCATATAAAAACAACGATGTAACGATATCTAAACTCTAAATGAATATGTATTCATATCAATTAATTGGTAAAAAAGCTCATAAAGGTCCATTTACAGAATTTTCGTGATTAGTGCACCCATTGTATTAACCATGTAAAAACAGTACCTTCTCATCCAGAAAAGCTCTTATTTTAGATTCGGTAAGCTCGTCGTCGTCCTCAGATAGGGATCGGCCAAATTGAAATGAAGTACAGCTGTCAGTAGGAGATTTGATCATGTTACCCACAAGTCCATCTAAATGTTGTTCATTGTCCAAGGTTGCTCCCCCTTGCAGTCCGTAAGCATCATCAACAGAAGGTTCTTCCACAGGGTTCAAACTCTGATTACCAAATGTATACGTAAATACATTTAGTTTCTTAAGGTCCTTTGCCAAATGGTAAAAAAAAAATATCAGACAGAAATGAAAGAAAAAAAATCCACCTTATTGAAGTCATCAAGCATTGAAACAGATCTCAACTTTACTCCTTCACCCTCCATAAAATCATCTCCGTCTATCTGACACATGTCATTATCACTGTTTTCTGCTCCCCACTCATGTTTACTTTCTTTAAATTTCCCAGAATTTACAGTAGAGAAGTTTAGAGTACCCAGATTACATACATCAAGGGAACCAGGGCTGATTGTCATTTAAGTAGGAAAAACAAAATTAATGTTGCATCCCATCATCACTATTCTTAATAATCATTAGCAGAAATGCTATCTTATTTCCTCGGTTCCAAAATAAATGCAACATTTTATTTCTTGACAAAGTTTCAATGTCTGCCCATCTGTGTAACCCGTTACAGAAAATTGACAGCATCAACTTTGCTCCACAAAATTCGTCTATTTCTCGTCATTGATAATACTTAGATACCAATAGTCATATACCTTACCTGAACTGTTTTACCCAGTCAAAGATTGCATTTATTTTGGGATGGATGTAGTATATCTAAAAGCACCATATTAATATACTCACGAATGATCCAAAGTGTTTGTGCAGGAAGAGGAAGGAGCTTCAATATTTTCCTGAAGACAGTACGATAAAATGCAATGAAATGATATGATGGGTGGAGGACTATTAAAAAAAATGCATATGCCACAGAGCCAAATAACTAACCATTGTAGAAGTAGCAATAAATGAATCATGCTGAGATTTCCCGGTAACAAAAGGATGCTGAAAGCCAAAATACAGATATATTAAACAACAAAAGTTGAGACTTCAGACAAATTACAGGTTCAAAACTAAAATCACCTGAAGTAAATCTGAAGCAGATGGCCTCAGCTCAGGTTCCCTGAAATATAACCAAATTAGCGTGACTGGAAGCAGATGAAAAAACAAATCAACCAAAAACATAAGTAAAAAAGACAAAAGAAAAGGAATGTGTTTACAATTTCATACAATAAATGTACAACAAAAAAGGTGAATGTGATAAAGAGGAGCTTGAGTATTCATGATTCAAATGCTAATACACCATCAAAGTGCCAATATCTTGTACATACTTGTGTAAGCATTTCAGCAGTAAATCTTGTGCCTCAAGAGAGAGATGCTCAGGAATAGGAGGATGAGACTTTGTAGTACCGATATAAAAGAGAGCCGCAACCTGAAATGAAGATAAAGTTATATATGGCATGGGCAATGAATGACCATAACTTGCAAAATAAGTACTCAAATGTCAAATCTAAGACATTCAGAAAAAGGTAACTACCTCTTGGTATTGTTGGCTCCAGGGAGGCTTCCCCGTCGCCATCTCAATCACCGTACACCCGACACTCCATATGTCAGCAGAGCTAAAGATAATAGAAGAGAAAAAAGTCTGAGACGACTAACATCCAAGTGAATAGTTTATAAACACAATTTTCGAGATGCATAGATGATGGTTAAGAAACTGAAGGAAAAAGAAATGCAAAATGAGGAAGGGCAAGAGAAGCAACTTAATTAGTCACTGTACAAAACCAGTAATAGCCACAATTAAGGAACATAAAGCAAAAAAAAGTCATTGAGAACTAGAACAACCAACAACTAACCGCAAACCTAAATAATATGTTGTGATCTATAAAACAAAAGCATGAGAAGAACATAGTTAAGGCTTTGTTGTATCTAAAAAATCTTTTCTAGACATGATTCATCTCTTTATGCAAGACAAATTGCTAGAAGAAGGTTGTTATGAAAATTGCTTCTCCAGTCAAGTCCTATTTGTTTCCAGAGGGAAACACACAAATATCTTATACATTTATTTTTGAAAGGAAGTTTCTCTCTTGGTTTTCAAGCCTTGATGTTTCCACAGTAATTTGTTATCTCCCATATTGTAGGGTACTAATACAATGCTAACGCCATGAAGGTATGTTCTTCCTCAGCAGCTTCACCAGCCCCCCTGGCCCTTCACTCATATCCTTGGACAAAAAATCCCCTTCATCCTTGAAAACTGTAGCATACACACCACAAAACCTAGCAAGCAGAAGGTGCCTTGAAATGAACTGCTATCAAGCATATCTTCGTTCCAGTCAGACAATAGATTATAAGTGTTTATATATTGTAGAATAAGTTCTCAGAATCACCATAGATTATACAATATTTATACTTAATTTAATAATAAATAAATGACACACTCGTTAAAAATTATAGTAAGGATTATATCTGATTATACTAAAAGTGGGGTAACTATTCAAAGAATATGAAAAATAGACAAAATTATGAGCTAGGGAGTAGGGAGTTAGCAGTACCAACCCCTATTCTAACAAACATAACGAAAATGGTAGTAAACTCCCCCGATTTATTGTTAGATTTATGTTCCTGTTATTTTAATTCCAATTCTTTTCAACACTCTTCAAAACTTCTTTTTACTAAAAGCAAAGCTTTTTGACTACCTCAATTCCTTGTAAAGACGATCTTACCTTATCTTGTACTATGTTTTGGACTTAATTTGATTTGTCATGCACATCAACACACAACAACATCATAGAACAAAGCTATACTTCTAGATTTACTCAATAAGCAAATGAACATGATGTCAGTAACGACCAAAGATGGTAGGCAGCTGCAATAATAATATCTAAAAAACGACAAAAACAAATATACATTAACCGGAACTACACTATTAATGTTATAACATATAATTTCAGTGCTTCAACATTGATTAACATGCCACAAAAGTCATAAGAGAAAATTGATGCAGACTTAATTGCATTCGAGGAGCATACCAGAAAACGCTACTAACGAACAAACAAATATTGTTCTATGTAACTTGGTTAAAGAAAAAGGTACTCCACCTTTTCCAAACACCAGATTAGAGATCTAAGTATCCTTTGGTTTTTACGTTCAGGGAACATATGTTACAATCATAACCGAAAAAAATTATGCTCAAACTTTGAAAACTAAAATCATTATTCAACACAGAGAACCCACTCTAGTAGTGCGTCCTCTATCATCATTTTCGTTTATGATGTCCTTAAGAAAACATCTTCCTAAAAAAGAGAAGCATATATTGATACCCTCTCTCAAAGATAGAAACTTTGGATACAAGAAAAGAGCATGGTAGAAGAATTTCCAAGAAGCATGCGCATGCAATGGCAGAAATTGCTGAAACGTTTCTCACATATGTATAACACGTGGTTAAATAAGCTTCTGTGAGATGTGTATGGAGTCAAATGAGAAATTATTGGACGTATGGGAGCAATTGCTCAACTTTTTCATGATGTGAAATATAATTAACTCCACAATACAAAACACTTCTCTAACTTTTTGCACCATAAGTAAGCTACCCCTAGCTTACCACATTTTATACTATGTAACATGGCACTTAGGAGCACAGTTTAAAATGAGCCACATCTGATGACACATTCTAAACTCTTTGGACTCTCTTAATTGCCATTAACTGTTGCAACTCAATACCAATAACTAAAGACAAAGGAAGTATTACAGGATATGAACATGTCTAGTATAAATCACAAGTTAGTGAACTAAGTATGAATCTTGAAAAACAAAAACAAAACAGGAACAGAAAAAAAAACAATAATTACCACAAACTTTAGCATATTTGCATCAAGAGTAGGAGTGTGTAAGTTTTAGGTCTATATAGTGACTTCCACTGAAAACACAAGAATTCAGTTGTAAAGATGGTAAATATGTATATACTTACAAGCTATGACCAGTCTGAAGTATAACTTCAGGAGCCATCCAATATGGTGTTCCCTTCATTGACTTGGCACCTGATCCATTAGCCTGACCAAAATTTAGTTTTAAATTAAATATCATAGTTGCCTAATGTCTATAAATAAATAAATAAAGGTGAGGCAGATGATGGGCTTACCAGCTCAACAACTTGCTTTGATGCACCAAAATCAGCTAGTTTAATGCATCCTTTATTGTCAACAAGGATGTTTGCCCCCTGAACATGAAATAATATTTATACTTCATTACAATATAGTGAACAGAAAAAAGGAAATAAGACAGAAGATACACCTTAATATCCCTGTGCATAATGCCATTCTTGTGCAAGTAATCAAGCCCCAATAACAATTGTTTTGTGTACATTCGTATGACCTGCTTGAAAATAGATAATCTAGCATATAAGAGGATACTTGAAGGAATCAAAAAATATAACCCCAAAAATTAAAAATTACATACCGCTTCAGGGAAGGGTCCAAATTTCCCTAAAAGAGATGAGATTGATCCTCCAGGAACGAATTCCAAAAGAATATTTAAGGTTTCCTCCTCTCGTACTGTTCCTAGATATCTCTGAAGTACCAAGAAGTAACAACATTAGCTTGATAAAGAACCAGCATGTCCTAGAAACTAAATGAGATTGCACTTACAACAATATTTGGATGAGAAAGATTCCTAAGAAGCTTTACTTCTTCTTCGAGCTCCCTTATGTGAACCTACTTGTACATTTAAATGAACTAAGTAAGCACTAACAGAAGATTTAATAACTTGTAACAAAGTGACAAAAAGAAGTGATCAGCACTGGTGAAAATTGCCAATTTTACTTGACAAGTAAATCCAAAGTAATTTATTCTACCAAACATGTGCCATATGTACAGAGATGGAGAGAAGGGTGCAAACTATATGAAAGTGCATTAACAATATCTTGCATAAGATAAAGGTAGAAAACATCAACAAATTATGAAAATATTTCTTGCGGGGTGGAAGTCACAGAGTTATTGTCAGAACCTATAAGTTTTGCCAATTAAAGCCTAATAAATGCATCTACATTCATGGATCATCAGCTCTTCTATATTGTAATTCCCGTTCACATGGCATTCTCTGTTGTCTGGATCTCGTCATCTCATGAACAAAAGGGCACACACGGACTCAGATCAAACATAATGATGATCAGATCAGTAGAATGGGTGTTGCATCTTACTATTACTAACCCCTCCATCTTAAAGTAGATGACAAAGTACCATCTATTCAGGGATTTAAGTAGCATGTATTGGTGTCTGAAATAAGACTTGATCAATGAAGTATTCAGATGCTTATAATGTGTGCTACATTGATTCCATTATATTACTTGAGGTAAACAGCCAGATTGCGTATCCAAACTATCAGACTAGTTTTAAGAAGGAAAAAAAGATACATGTTATACTGTTAAATGCAAATAAACATAGCGTCCAAACCTGAGTCTTCTCCTTTGAAGCACCGTTGGCAGCAATTGAAACCTGAAAACAGAATAATCGAGATCAAAACTCAAACCAGAGTCGAAAAACCAAAAAGGCGGCAAATGAGATCAAAACTTAAACCTGTTTAACAGCAAGAAGCTCTCCAGAATCGAGATTCATGCCCATATACACATGGCCAAACGCCCCGCACCCGATCAATTCACCCTTACGCCACCGGATAGTAGGCACTTGTGCATCATTCTCTTTGACCACCTTCGGGGGTGAAGACAGAAATGAAGAAGGTCTAGAGAAAACTCTGGACTTGCGGATACATGAATTGATTTTGTCGACTAGGGTTYCGGGAKCGRCGCTRTCTRCAGCACGAAAAACCAGAGATCGCCGGACTGATCCGAACATGTCGTGCATTTCTAGTGGTATCAGATTAGAAGCTTATTAGGGTTTATGGATTCATCACAGTTCGTAGTTGAAGAGAGAGAGTGTGTGTGTGTGGGGATGAGATGTGGGGAAAGGAGGGAAATATGATACCCGTTCCCTTTTTTTCAAAAACCTTTACCGACTAAATTCCCAACTTTCAGATACACCTCCTTTCTTTTGACTATTGTTGACTTCCAAAGATAAGAAGTGCAAAATTACAAAATAAAGTCGTTTACCTAAATGCTTACCAGATAAACGTTTACTGTTAGGAATTAATATTTTAATTTATTTTACCGGATAAGATTGTAGTACATCAAAATGGTATTGTATGCAACAATTTACCCGGTAAGCACTTACTCGGGTAAGAGTCATCACCCTCAGTTACCGATAGACTCTTTGTATTTATCATTGTTCTTATCGAGTAAGACTTTTGACCCTTGTCATGTTCATCCAGTAAGAAAAGTTGCCCCGTAAGCACTATCAGGTAAAACTTTAGTTGGAATTGACCAGATACAATTGGATCGGAACGAGTTGAAAATTTCACCATCCAATTTGGATCAGTCGATTCTTGGATGACAATCTAGAACCAACCAACATCCGATTGCCCATCCGTTACCATCCATTTATTCAGCCCAACATTATCCAATTATCATCCAATTAATTCGTTTTCAATTTGCTTAAATCAGAACATGTTTTGTATTGGTTTTTGAATTTTTTAGGCATCACTCGTGTTGGTTTTAACACATATTAAAACTGATTAATCACTTTGTTTAATTGTTGAAAAATTGAATTGGATTAACACTTGGGATGGATTTGATCCAATTAGATAATCTATTGGATGTTGGATGGATCTAATCCAATCCAATCCAATTAATATGGGATGGATCCAATGGATAAAAGCTAACTGATAGATAGTCCAATGTTAATAATATTGGATCGGTTCGGTTCCCTCACCTTCAATGGATATCAACCGATGAACAAACCAAGTTGAAACCCTTATACTATGAGGATGTTTAGTTATCCAATACCGCTAGGCCAAAGACCTCTTGATAAAATATCTATATTTGATGGGAACTCAGTATCCAATAGGTTTGATCGAGAAATTCTTGAGTTGATCAGGACGAGGATAGGGAATTCATGAATGTGGAAACTGGGACAAGGATGGGGAACCTTTCGTGTCCCTAAATTTGAACCTAACAAATTATATATGTATTTTAAGTAAAAATGTTAAAAAGAAGTTTAATCATTAGGTGACCTTTGGTTTTCATAATGGAATTTGTCCAGATTGAAATCTGTCAAAAGAATTGGAATATGAAGCAACTAGAATGAAATTTAATCAGGTTTGACCATTTGTTTGGTTGACAGAAATTATAATGAACTATATTAAAATAATTGAAATTTGTCTGTTTGTTTTGCTAAATATAATTTTTGAGTTTAATAAAATCATGATAAATGCCAAAAATACCCTAGTATGATATTTTCATATTTTTTTACTTAAATTATAAATACTATATAATGATTAAAAAATTAATAATAAAATTAATTGATGGTGATGGTGGTGTAGGCAACACTGGTGATGGTGGTTGCGACAATAGTGATGGTAATGACTGTGGTGTGGGATTGAATGGATTAGTGTTAATATATAGACATAAAATAGTCTTTCTCAAAAGATGAGATAAAAAGGAATTGGAATTACTTAGGGGCCGTTTACCTAAACACTTATTCGGTAAACACTTATCGGTAAAATTCAACACTATCGCTTACTTACCGAATAAGATTTTACTCACTAAAACGCATCGTATGCAACAATTTATCCCGGTAAGCGATAACCATGGTAAGAGTCCCTGTCCTCACTTACCGAGTAAGACCTTCGATTTTTGCCTTCGCTCTTACCGGATAAGATTATTAACCTTTGTCATATTCATTCGGTAAAGAAAGTAACTTGGTAATTGCTTACCCGGATAAGCGTTTGGTAAACGGCCCCTTAGTAAGCCCAAGGAATTAGAATTTCGTCTTAGGTTGAGTTGGAATTCCATACTAAAACTCAAAAAATGACGTAAACGAAAAAATGAAATTTAGTTATGGAATTAGCCATTCAAATTCCTTTTGTTTCCATCAGATTATGACGAATTAGACGTCAACTTAAATCTTTCACACTTTCCATAATTTACTTCCTACCTTTTGCAACAGCAACAGCAACAGCAACAACGACAACAACAAATGATCCCTCCCTCACGAGTCACAACTCACCTCTTAAGAAACACACATGTTCTCTCCCTCTCTCCCCTCTCTATAAAACACTTCCCCTCTTGTTTGATTATGTGTAAATGCTTTTTTTCTTGCTTAATATCTCTAGTTAATGATGTATGGGTTGTTTAGAAGCGGAAAATGGGTTGGATGAAATACATGCCTTATTCAGTAAGCAATATATGGTTGTTTGGGTGTGACCTGATGGTTGATTATGTACTAGCTAATGTATGCTTAATTCATTAAGCCATCCATCTTTTTTTCCTACTTTTTCACGTTTCAAGCTCCATTAAAAAATGATAACACCAAGTAAAGGTGACGACCCCTCTCAAACAAGTGAAAAAAATTAAATCGTCGCCGCCTCCGCAAGTAGTTTAACCCTTGTGCACCCTTTCTCTAGTGTATACTTGTTTCCATTCTTAAGTTGCACCTTTTTTGTTTGTATATATGATTTGTTTGTAGATTTGGGTTTTTTAACCTAAAGCTTCACCTTCTCTGCTAGAGATGGCCAAAAATCGGTTCCGGGCCGGTCCCAATCGGTCCTAACATTTCTCATAATCGGCCATAACCGGTCTCGGCATAACCGGTCCCGGTCGAAAATGATAGGACTGGTCAAGATACTTCATAACCGGTTATGGGCCGCCGGTCCCGGTCCCGGTCCCGGTCCCAACCGGTCCTTGCATTAAAAAATAAGATTTTTCTTTTGATTTTTTTAATGATATATATTTTTAATACATTATAAAATTTACAATTGGGTCACTCAAATACACTTTAAAAATGTGTTTTAATATAATTAAAATTACGTTTTCTTATAAAAATACATTATAAAATTATTTAAAAATACATTTATTTATAAAATTATTTGAATTTTCAGGCCGGGCTGGGCCGGTCCATAGTCGGTCCCATAATCGGTCCCGGTCGGTCCCGGTCCCATGAAACTACCAAAAACCTCAACCGGTCCCGGTTTTTGGTCCCGTAACCGGTCCTTTGTCGGTCTCGGTCCCGATCCTCCGGCGGTCCCGGGTCGGACCGGGCCGATTTGGCCATCTCTATTCTCTGCTATGATTTTCACATTTGTGTTATTTATTCTTACATTTTTATATTTCAGTGTTTACATTTGCACATATGTTATTTGATGGAAGTATGGAACACAATGGGTGCTAATAGCACATAGTATATGGTTAATTTGCATGATTAAATTGTGAACGAACTAGTATCAAATGTTTAAATTTAATAACTACATCCAAACTTTGATGTTGACCTATTTTAATTACAAGTATTTATTAATGTTCTTATGATTATATCATTAAATTCTTACTGTTATGTTAGATCAAGCTGTTTTTATTTAAAAAAAACTTAAATTGATAATTTTATATCATTAAAAATGGACCATCAATTTTATCAAACCCTTATTTTAATCTATGTTTAATATATACATAGAGCAAAATAATCATTTTTATCTATAAGATTATTTATTCAATACGATAACCAAATAATGATTTAATTTAATATTTTTGAACTTAAGGTGGCGTTTGGTTTGCAAAATGTTTTTGGATGAAATGTAATCTGTTAAAGGAATTTAACTTTGAAGGAATTGAAATGGAATGTTGTCAGGTTTGACCACCTGTTTGGTTGACAGACATTGGAATATAATCTATTAAGGAATTGAAATATGTCTGTTTGGTTCACAGAATGCAGCTATAGAATTGAAATAAAATATTTGTAAATGACCAAAATGCCCTTTTTTGAATTTTTTTTAAAACTAAAAATACTTTAATAAAATAATTATTTAATATGTAAAACATATTACGAATAATAATATGCACCGAACTACAGCTCATAACTAAATTAGATTAAATTCAAATATTGTTGTAGTCAATGGTAGTTAATAGGTTTCCTTGTATAGTCCTATAATTGCTCCTGTAATTTTGTATACCTCTAATATATATATTGATGAATAATAGTGAAGGCAATTATCAAAAAGCCTTTTACATTCAAACTCCTTTCATGGTATCAGAGCTTTCTAACTCGGAAGAGTATATCGATCCTCCATTTGTTTTCTCATCTTCTTCTAACTCATTCCCATGACAACCTCACAAACCATAATTCCCATCACCACTGCAACCCACTTTCCCACCAAACTTAAGTTCAGTCCACCTTAATCGGACTAGGGCTTGATAACTTTATCATCGATGGCAATGCTCCATCGAAGACTATCAACGACAAGGAGGCCACTAAATCAAACCCGGGATACATCGCCTGGTATTGACAAGATCAAATCTTGTTCAGTGCTATTCTCAGATCATGCTCCAATGAGATTCAACCAGTTATTGCATCGGCATTGACTGCTAAAGAGGCATGGGATCGTCTCACATCCAACTTTGCAAGCAAATCTCGATCCAGAATTATCTCCCTTAAATCAAAACTTACACAGAACCCAAAGGGAAATCGCTCAGTTGCGGTTTTCTTGAATGAAATATGATCTATTGCGGATGAATTGGCGTTGGTTCAGAGTCCAATTCATGAAGAAGATCTTCTTGTTCATATCCTTACCCAACTTGGTGAGGAATACAACTCCATCACTGCTGCTCTTAAGGTACGAGAACAACCGATTTCTTACCCGGAACTCTTTGATAAACTCGTTGATTTTGAACGGTCCCTTAAAGAAGTCGAACCTGTCGCTCCTCAAATTGTTACTGCTAATGCCTCGCAATGGCAACCTGGTCGTTCCCAATTCGATCTACGACTGATCAGTCCACCTGGAACCAAAGGTCCCATTCCGGATCCTCTCAAAGGTCATATCGGATGACAAACAATTCACAGGCTAACTATTCACGACCGAATAGAAGCAATCAGTTTTGCAACTTCTACAACTTTCAAGGTCATTATACACGAGACTGCCGAAAACTTGCTAAGTTTTTGAAAGATCATCACATCACCTTCAGTAACAACTCGACTGCTCCAGTTGCTAATGTCGTCTCATCTACCTCTCAATCACCACAACAGTGGATGACGGATAGGGGTGCTTCTCACCACCTAACCTCATGTCCATCCACTCTCTCTTCCGTTTCGGAATACGGAGGACCAGGCGAAATCATATTGGGTGATGGTACAAATCTTTCTATTTGTCGTACTGGTTATACCAATATTTACACGTCGTCGAAATCATTAGATTTACCTAACATTCTTTGTGTTAATAAACTGCGTCGAAACTTGATTTCGGTTGCTAAATTATGTCGTACTAACCACGTCTATGTTGAATTTTTCCCTTCGCATTTTTTTGTGAAGGATCTCAAAACGGGGACGCGTCTCATGCGAGGGGAGAACATCCATGATGTTTACTACCTAAATAGCAGCTTATCTCCCCTTCCTCAAGTCAATGGTACTTCATCAACCTCCCCATTCCAATGGCATCACACTCTTGGACATCCGTGTTTGCGTACCTTTAATATTATTTGTAAAGACTTAGGTCTTAATTTTAAATCCTTGTCAAGATCCACCGTTCATTGTGAGTCATGTGCTATAAATAAATGTCACAAGTTGCCATTTGGTCAAAACTCATTTATTGTTACGAAACCGTTACAACTTCTCTATTCAGACATATGGGGTCCGGTTCAAAAATCTATTGATGGCTATCTATATTATGTTGTGTTTGTTGATTACTACTCCAAGTATGTTTTGCTTTACCCCATCAAAGCCAAGTCTGATGTTGCGAAACTTTTCCCTCAATTTAAATTACTTGTCGAAAAATTCTTTCAAACACCGATTATATCACTCTTCACTGACAATGGTGGTGAGTATATCGGACTTGATCCCTTCCTTCAATCCACTGGAATTTCTCATTACCCTACCCCACCCCATACACCCGAACAAAATGGAATTGCCGAACGCCGTCACCGACATATTATCGAAACCAGATTTGCCCTTTTACACTATGCTGGCTTACCACTCACTTTTTGGTCTCATGCCATCCAAACTGCCGTCTACCTTATCAATCGTCTTCCCACTCCAATTCTTGGTTCAAAATCTCCATACCAGGTTCTCTATGGCACCTCACCAAATTACAAAAGATTAAAACCATTTGGTTGCTTGTGCTATCCATGGCTTAAACCTTATGCTCCTTCCAAGCTACACCCACGGTCCCAACATTGTATTCTTTTAGGCTATTCCTCCTCTAAGTCAGCCTATAAATGTCTTGACACCAAAATGAACCGTTTGTACCACTCTCGACATGTCGATTTTGTTGAAAATCAATTTCCTTCTAAAATTGAATCTCCAAAAACACCATCTCCTATCAACCTGGATGATTTTTTGAAGCAACATACAATCTCTACCCCTCAATCCATGCAACCTTCTCAACCTTTGCATGCTACACCACCCACCACTGCACAAATTCCATTCACCTCTATCATGCACCATACTAACTTTCCCATAATCACAAATGATACTCCACCGCCACCTTCACATACTGTCACTTCTACACCCTTATCCACTCACACTCCAGAAATAAACACTCAATCTTCAAATCCCTCACATATCTCCTTCCCTAGAGAATCCAACCCGTCACATGTCACCTCATCTCCAACATCCACTTCTCCACCTTCTTCGGTTTCTCCAATTTTACCAACTAGAACCCGCAAACCAAACGTCAAGTACTACAACCCACACTTTGTCAACAATACCACTATTCATCCTATACCTCTTGCCCTCGAACCCCATACTTACCTCCAAGCCTCCAAAGACCCTTTATGGCATCAAGCTATGGACAATGAGTATAACGCATTGCTTCGTAATCACACATGGGAACTTGTTCCTCCAACTTCTCGTCATCCTAACAGATGCAAGTGGGTCTTCCGTATTAAACGACACCCGAATTGTACACATGGCCAAATGCTCCGCACCCAACCAATTCACCCTCACGCCACCGGATAGTAGGCACTTGTGCATCATTCTCCTTGACCACCTTCGGGGGTGAAGACAGAAATGAAGAAAGTCTAGAGAAAACTCTGGACTTGCGGATACATGAATTGATTTTGTCGACTAGGGTTTCGGGAGCGACGCTATCTACAGCACGAAAAACCAGAGATCGCCGGACTGATCCGAACATGTCGTGCATTTCTAGTGGTATCAGATTAGAAGCTTATTAGGGTTTATGGATTCATCACAGTTCGTAGTTGGAGAGAGAGAGAGTGAGTGTGTGTGTATGGGGATGAGATGTGGAGGAAAGGAGGGAAATATGATACCAGTTCCCAATTTTCACATACACCTCCATTCTTTTGACTATCGTTGACTTCCAAAGTTATCTATACTATCTTATAAAGCATTTGGCTAAAACTTTTAAAAACTCTTAAAACTCTTAAAACTGTTCATCCCTAAACGATTTCATCCCTATCCGATGTCATCCCATATATGAATTCGTGTAACTAACTACAGATAATAAAACCAATGTTTACTTAAAATTCAAGATTACAAGTAAATTATGCAAAAGTACAACTTATCAAAGCTC
>NC_037529.1:55591882-55599544 GCF_001531365.2 Cynara cardunculus var. scolymus | reverse complement strand
TTAAAATCACGATGTATCTCGCTGCATTGCGCAAGTACGCTTCTAGTAAATACAAAAATGACAAAAGAAATTGATCTTATTTTAAATTAGGGATGTACAGAAAGCTAACAGGTCTAATTGGAATTGACCGGATACAATTGGATCGGAACAGATTGAAAATTTCAACATCCAATTTGAATCAGTCGATTCTTGGATGACAGTCCAGAACCGACCAACATCCAATTGCCCATCCGTTACTATCCATTTATTCAGCCCACCATCATCCGACTATCATCCAATTAATTTGTTTTCAATTACTTAAATTGGAACATGTTTTGTATTGGTTTTTGAATTTTTTAGGCCTCACTAGTGTTGGTTTTAACACATATTAAAACTGATTAATCAATTTGTTTAATTGTTGAAAAACTGAATTAAATGAACACATGGGATGGATTTGATCCAATTAGATAATTTATTGGATGTTGGATGGATCTAATCCAATCGAATCCAATTAATATGGGATGGATCCAATGGATAAAACCTAACTGATAGATAGTCCAATGTTAATAATATTGGATCGGTTCGATTCCCCTTACATCCAATGGATATCAACTAATGAAGAAACCTAGTTGAAACCCTTATACTATAACGAATATTTAGTTATCGAATACCGCTAGGCCAAAGACTTCTTGATAAAATATCGATATTTGATGAGAACTCAGTATCCAATAGGTTTGATCGAGAAATTCTTGAGTTGATCAAGACGAGGATAAGGAATTCATGAATGTGGAAACTGAGACAAAAATGGGAACCTTTCGTGTCCCTAAATTTGAACCTAGCAAATTATATATGTATTTTAACTAAAAAAATTTAAAAGAAGTTTAATCATTAGGTGACCTTTGGTTTTCATAATGGAATTTGTCCAGATGGAGATCTGTCAAAAGAATTGGAATATGAAGCAACTAGAATGAAATTTAACCAGGTTTGACCATCTGTTTGGTTGGCAGAAATTATAATGAACTATATTAAAATAATTGAAATTTGTCTGTTTGTTTCGCTAAATATAATTTTTGAGTTTAATAAAATCATGATAAATGCCAAAAATACCCTAGTATGACATTTTCATATTTTTTACTTAAATAATAAATACTATATAACGATTAAAAAATTAATAATAAAATTAAATGGTGGTGATGGAGGTGTAGGCAACAGTGGTGATGGTGGTTGCGACAACAGTGATGGTAATGACTATGGTGTGGGATTGAATGGATTAGTGTAAATATATAGACATAAAATAGTCTTTCTCAAAAGATGAGATAAAAGGGAATTGAAATTACTTAGTAGACCCAAGGAATTAGAATTTCGTCTTAGGTTGAGTTGGAATTCCATACTAAAACTCAAAGAATGACCTAAACGAAAAATGGAATTTAGTTATGGAATTAGCCATTCAAATTCCTTCTGTTTCCATCAGATTCCGACGAATTAGACGCCAGCTTAAATCTTTCACACTTTCCATAATTTACTTCCTACTTTTTGCAGCAGCAACAATAGCAACAGCGACAACAACAAGTGATCCCTCCCTCACGAGTCACAACTCACCTCTTATGAAACACACATGTTCTCTCCCTCTCTATAAAACACTTCCCCTCTTGTTTGATTATGTGTAAATGATTTTTTCCTTGCTTAATATCTCTAGTTAATGATGTATGGGTTGTTTAGAAGCGGATAAATGGGTTGGATGAAATGTATGCCTTATTCAATAAGTCATATATGGTTGTTTGGGTGTGACCTGATGGTTGATTCCGTATTAGTTACTGTATGCTTAATTCATTAAGCCATCCATCTTTTTTTTCCTACTTTTTCACGTTTCAAGCTCCATGAAAAAATGATAACAAAAAGAAAAGGTGACAACCCCTCTCAGACAAGTGAAAAAATCACATCGTCACCACCTCCTCAAGTAGTTTAACCCTCGAGCACCCTTTCTCTAGTGCATACTTGTTTCCATTCTTAAGTTGCACCTTTTTTGTTTGTATATATGATTTTTTTTATTAACCTGGATATCCAACCCGCTATGCGAGACGACTAATCCCAGGACGACCACCTGCTTTGCAGATAGCACAAAGTCACCGCATTTGAACCTACGTGGCCACAAGGGGATTTTTATTCCTCTTTGGATTTAAATCTGGGATCTCCTGGTACATTTGACCTTTAGAGGCAAACTCAAACCAATCAGTCACCACCCTTGTGGTATTTGTATATATGATTTGTTTGTAGATCTGGGTTTTTTTAACCTAAAGCTTCACTTTCTGTGAAATGATTTTCACATTTATGTTATTCATTCTTACATTTTCATATTTCAATGTTTATATTTGCAAATATGTTATTTGACGGAAGTATGGAACACAATGGGTGCTAATAGCACATAGTATATGGTTAATTTGCATGATTAAATTGCGAACGAACTAGTATCAGATGCTTAAATTTAATAACTACATCCAAACTTTGATGTTGACCTATTTTAATTACAAGTATTTATTAATGTTCTTATGATTATATCATTAGATTCTTACTGTTATGTTAGATCAAACTGTTTTTATTTAAAAAAAAACACTTAAATTGATAATTTTGTATCATTAAAAATGGACCATTGATCGCATTTATCAAACCCATATTTTAATCCATGTTTAATATAGACTTAGAACAAAATAATCATTTTCATTTATCAGATTGTTTATTCAATACGACAATAAAATAATGATTTAATTTAATATTTTTGAACCTAAGGTTTTTGAATTTTGTGGTGAATGTGATTTTTACCACTCACGTGGAAGAATTTAAAATATAAAAGTGAAACATGTTATCGCATGAAGATTTTTGTTTAGTTGTTTGATGCAAATCGAAGTAAGAGGGTTTCAACTTTCTCTAAAGTCACACATCTTTTCACATATTTGGTCTCATCGAGCTTCATGATTAACTACTAGTAATTCAACTTTTTAAGTCTTTGTACATATTCGTGCTTTCAGGATGAACGTCCTCCAAGAGTATTTCCTGATTTCCACCTAGCTTGGGCACCTAGATTTTTCCTCAAAACAACTTGAATCCAAATTGAATCGGGTCCTGAATCTAAAAAATAGTGAGAACTCTTGATCTCTCTCAATTCTAAAATCCAGAACTTGAATTCATGTCTTGTCATTAAATTCCTCCTGATTTGTTAGAACTAAAAGAATTTTATTTAAGCATCTCATTGCTTTAGTTGAAAGATTCCATCGACTGTCTTCCGTCAGCAAATCATGTTGTTTAACCCATGACTTCCAATTTTATATTTTCTTCAAGGAGCGCCTTTTCTTGACACACTTTATTTTTCTCCATCAAAACTTGATATTACTTTGATCCTTGTAAGTAACACTCCCATTATGCCCTTTCTGACTTAGGCATATGCTAATACGTTCGCTAGTCAATCCTTCAGTAACACAAGTCATCTTCACTGATGCATATGTTGGGTTACGGGATCTCAAGCACAGTGGAAAATAAAATCGTAACCCTCCAAGGATCCATACGAACCGAAATAAATCGGGTGTTTCGAAATTATACCTCACAATTAGCGAGACTTTGAATCATAGTAACAAACAAAACTTGATGCCTCCACGGTATCCACACGAACAATCCGAATCCTTTGCCTTCTCGTGATGCTAGTCACAGTTTCAAAACTTAGAAAGAAAAGAGAGCATATTGTTGTAGGTGGTTTTTAAGAGAGAATTGCAAGACCAAACTCACTAGCATAAAAATGTCATACATTTTATATGGACATGAGATGTATGGCCTAACCATCACCATACTTCCACCATGCTTGAGTGTAAGACCTTCATACACCATCACTCTCTTACAAAGCCCATCCCTAGTCATCTTTATTTATGTGCAACATAAATAATACTTGATTTTATTTAATCAGATTAAATCGATACAAATCAGATATGATAATTAAACATTTTAATTATTGAAACTCCTTATTAAAATATGTTTAAAGCGTATGACCCAATGGGTTCTCGACATGTTGGTAATAAATATAAACCTCATATTTATAGTTATAAACAATGAGCGGTATCTAGCAATACATCATCGTTACCCAAATGACAAGAATTGGTGATACAACAAATTATCGGTTTGTAGTCAATTTTAGTTTTACATATTTAATTGTTTTGTCCTTGATGTCTAGGTTAAACACGAGACATTGAATGTGTCATTCTTGTTATGTTCAATCTCTAGTTTCTTGATTCCCTAACATACTAATAAAAATAGATAATGATATCTCATATCAATTATCTAAGCATGCATGCATTTCTTTAGTATATATTTATCAAGGGGCCCAGAGACATCACTCCTGTCATAAAGATGGGACAAATCCTATCTCGATACATGCTAATTCTATCATGTGATATGCAACATACCCAACTATCATTCTGTCGCCCAGTTACAGAATGATTAGAATAAATATTAAAATACATTACTCACACATAACAAACTCTATGTTATCAAGTCAAAGAATTACATGTACATTGACCATTTGAGAAACACATATAAAACTCACATAACATCCAATGAAGTGTTCTCATAACGAGTCACGTCCGATATACAAAGTCTCCATTTTGTACCCATATGCAGATTCGATATCTCTATATGAATCCATACATATGTTAGTCATTATCATATTACTTCAACCTTAAACCCGAAATAATATTAACTAGGGACATTTAGAATACATTACTCTAAGGTTATTTATTATGAATAATTAAAACAGAGAATATAATATAGACATAATAAAACGAACAATTGTTGATCATCTCTCTCGGTGATTTGATGATAATCTCTTTTCTCTTTCACGTTGTATTTGTGTTTTTGTATTTTCAGTTCCAGCGATCTTCACTGAATATGTTCAGTAATCGCTGAAGAACTTGCATTGTAAATCTATCAGAGACAACAATACTTCAAGAAGACAACACTCACACCAAAGAACCTTCAGCAAATGTCGAAGACTGAAACTGAAGATTAGAGACCGACGAGTACGTGATCTGAAGCGGTATTCAGTGATTACAAGCCTGTCTACACATGTATGAAGACTGCTCAAGCTTCAGCGAATGATGATGAGACCTTCAGGTCATTCCAGCATTCAACGATCAAAGGAAGCTTGCTTAGCACGATTGTTGTTGTTTTGTCCTTATGCACACAAAAAACAAAACCCATACCCTTACAAAAGTTAGTACGGTATGAAGCCGACTAGTCGACTCTTTGTCCACCAACTTTAGGTAAGGATGTCTACTCAGAAATAGTGCTTCTGTACTATTCACTATAGCAAAGGACAAGCCTTCCTCTTAAGGCTTGACACGCACTCTAAACCTACTATATTGCATTAAATGGACATTTAATTGACTGGGTATAAATAGAAGTGTTTCTTCTCCATTCAGAGAGTGCCCATCTCTCTCTCTAACCTAATTCTTACTTCAAGCATCTTCTAGCTTAAGTAAAGGATCTTTCTCTTAGCAACTTCTTTTCTTGTAATTGCTAAAGTTGTATGTAACCAAAGGTTGTTTAGATAGGTTTTATTACCTTATCTTTTCGCAAACAATCTTGTAAAATCTGTATTGATCTTCTCTATCAATATATATTTTAAATTTGAAAATACGGTGTTTGTATTCATCCCCCCTTCTACAAACTGTTTTCCTTCTTGTAGACCCTTACGGGACCGACAAGTGGTATCAGAGCAGTGTTTTCTCTCTTTCTTTGTGTTTGGCTATTTTTCTGTACTAGTTTATGTCTTCTTAGATAACTTTACTGCTTACAAATGGCTTTACAAATTGCAAACATACACACACACACACAAGATAATGGCTCTCTTGCCAAACCTTCCTGGTTTGTCCGTGACAACTTTAGTCTCTGGAAGAACCGGATGTCCCTCTTTCTAGAAGGTGTGGATCCTGAAATTCCACATTACATAGAAAATGGACCACATATTCCATTTGCTATTGCTCCGGCTGTTCCAGCAACAGCTACGACTGCCGCGATTCCTGAACGGCAGATTCCAAAGCCTCCACATCAGTGGAGCGATGAGGACAAGAAGAAGATAGCTATAGACACACTTGCTCAGTCTATAATAGCTATGTCTCTTCCTGATGAGATCTATCACCCAGTGATGAAACTCAAATCTTCTAAATCCGTATGGGATACACTTTGTGTCCAATATGAAGGAACCACTCAGGTTCAAGAGACTAGAAAGATCAATCTAGTRAGACAGTATGAAAGCTTTCTCTGTGGAAAGTCTGAGACGTTGTCTGAAGTACATCAATGATTTAACTGCCTTATTATTGATCTTAGGGCTGTCGGCAGGGAATATTCTAATTCTGAAACCTTTACTAAGTTTCTAGAATGCCTTCCTGAGTCTTGGGACACCTTTTCGATGTGTCTCAAGATGTCAAATGACATGTCCRCTMTTTCTCTTTCTACCTTATACGGGATTCTGCTTAACCATGAGCAATCTCGTCAACTGAAAAGAAATCTTGTAAAAGAATCCAGGGAAATGAAAAACTCTCCTTTAACTTTGATCTCTGAAGTTTCTTCAGTTGAAATTTTACCCCTTTTGTTTCTTCTCTTCCTCCTGTGGTCATCATGGAGATAGATTCTTCTGAGAACATTCCAGAATCTGATTTAACAGATTTTGATGAGTCCCTGGCACTCCTGACTAAGTCATTTAAGAGGTTCGCCAGCAAGAGCAACTTCCGCAGATCTTCTCAGCTATCCTTTAGGGAGAAGCCAAAGTCTGAAAGAATAGACAAGGCTTCAGCTGTCTACTACAACTGTCACCGGCCTGGACATTTTGCAGGTGAATGCAGATCAAAGAATACTACGACGCCATCTTCTAAATCTCCCTCCTCCTTCAGGACCAAAGATGAAAAATACTTAAAACTGTAGGAGAAATACAAGAAGATGAAGAACAACCAGCGAAAGGCTAAAGGCCTTATTCTTGAAGAGCATGACTGGGCTAAATCATCTGATGAATCATCTTCTGACGAAGAGGATAAAGCCTACGTCTGCTTGATGGCCATTGATGCTGATGAAGGATCTTCTGAAGCGTCTACCTCCTCTGAGCCATCTACTTCTTCTACTCAGGTATGCTTCCTGAATGAATCCTCTTCCTCTTCTAGTTTTTCTGCACTGGATACACTGACGATTGACCTCTACAATGCCCTCAATGGCAAATCAAAAGCTGAAATGCTTAACGTTGATCTTCAAGAGCAATTGAAGATTTGTCATTCTAAGATCAAAGAATTGACCTCTGTTGAGGAAAATCTTAAAGATCAGGTTATTGTAAACCAAGCCATCACTGTTGAACATGTGAAAGCTGTTGCTGAGCGTAAGCGAGCAATCGCTGAACTCAAGGTTGAGAAAGCTACCATTGAAGGGTGGTGCAAAGCTTCCCTCAACGACTCTGAGATCATTAACACTCAGATTCCGGCCAAGAAAACGACTGGTCTAATATTTTCCTATGATCAGGAAGAATGTGTTAAAGACAGGTCCATGCTTAAATTTGGTACATTTGTCTCTTCTATTCCTAACACTTCTTCCTCTCAGTCCTCTTCTTTTACTGAGAGTCATCTTGAAGGAACTCCTTTGAGTTCTGGATACAAAGACAAA
>NC_037529.1:55588361-55589307 GCF_001531365.2 Cynara cardunculus var. scolymus | reverse complement strand
CACCAGTGGCTAGACTCGAAGCAATTCGACTCTTTCTAGCCTTTGTTGCCCATAAAGACTTCAAGGTCTTTCAGATGGATGTAAAGAGCGCTTTCCTTAATGGAAAACTTCAAGAGCAAGTTTATGTTGAACAACCTCCAGGGTTTTATGACTCTAAGTATCCTAACCACGCCTATAGGTTGGATAAAGCTCTTTATGGGTTAAAGCAGGCTCCTGGTGCCTGGTATGATACCCTTTCTTCTTTTCTCATCTCTTAGAAATTTTCTTGTGGAAAGATTGACCATACCTTATTTCTTAGGAAAATTAAAGGTCACATCATTCTCGTCCAAATTTATGTCGACGATATCATTTTTGGTTCCACTAATCCCTCTTTATGTTTTCGTTTTGCTGAACGCATGAAGAAAGAATATCATATGAGCATGATGGGAGAACTAACTTTCTTTTTAGGTCTCCAGATCAAACAAATTGATAAAGGCATCTTTATCAACCAAAGTAAGTATGTTAGAGACATGCTGAAGAAGTTTGATCTATCCAACAATTTATCTATAAAAACTCTTATGGCTCCTCTTCTCACTCTTAACAAAGATCCAAATGGAAAGCCTGTAAATATGACTGTTTACAGAGGAATGATTGGCTCTTTGCTCTATCTCACAGCTAGCCGACCCGATATCATGTACTCCACTTGCTTATGTGCAAGATATCAAGCTGAACCTAAGGAATCCCATCTGATCGYDGTCAAACGCATATTCAGATATCTTAAGGGAACTCCTAATATAGGTCTTTGGTACCCTAAAGGTTCAGGTTTTGACCTTTTTGGTTATTCGGATAGTGATTTTGCAGGTTGCAAAATTGATAGGAAAAGCACCACTGGAGGCTGTCAGCTTCTAGGTGGAAAGTTGGTGAGCTGGACAAGCAAAAAGCAAAATTCAGTATCCACATCAACAAC
>NC_037529.1:55582558-55586861 GCF_001531365.2 Cynara cardunculus var. scolymus | reverse complement strand
TATTATTTCTTCCTGTTTATTTTACTTCTTTAACAATACACAGATGACTGCCAAGAACGTCAACTTCACCATTGACGAGATCTCTATCAAGGCCAACAACCACATTGCCTTGTTAGAGATACCCTCTATCAGAGCACATTACCAAGAGGCGGCTGACTTCCTCAAACAGTCGTCCTTAGGATATGCTCTCAACCATGAGCCCCTCATGGTCATGGAACTTCTTCAGCAGTTCTTGTACACTATTGAGGTGGTCGAAGTTCAAGATGAGGCTGGACGCACAATGGAGCAAATTCATTTCACTTTCAACCACATGGAAGTGAACTTTGGGGTTTCTACACTCCGATCAGCTCTTCGTCTTCCCAAGGATCCCTTCAACAGCAAACCCTCCACCACCGAGATCATCAACTTTCTCGACGCCATTGGCTACCAGTGGCCAATGAAGAAGGATTCCAGTGCCCCTCTCAAATCCTTGACGAAGATTGAGAAGAACAGGATGTCAGCTGTCTGGAAATACCCGTTTTCTCATTTTATCCAGTGCATGGGTGGAAAAACTGGAGGTCAGGACCAGGCCTCTAGGATCACCTTGATCATAGGCGTATCTGCGATTCAGCGTCGCAATATAAATTATGATGCGGTCATTTTCGATGACTTGGTGCTTAAGCTGAACAAGCGCTAGCGAGAAAAGGTGGTGCCTTACACCAGGTTTCTTTCGATGGTATTGACAAAGATCTTCAAAAGTTTTTACCCCAAAGAAGGAAACCTTCCAGCTTTCAAGCTTGGATCCAGGATTCTGGATCATAAGTTGAGGGACAGTGATGTGGCACTTTCTTCCATTGTGTCCATCACTATCGCTTCTTCTCAGGTGGTCATGACAAGGGCAAACCCCCCTGCGTCTAGCCAAGCCACCAAAACCCCTTCTAAACGATCTTCTCAACCAACTCTTGGTTCTCCTCAGAGAGCCAAGAAAGCCAAAAAGGGGACAACCACGTCTCTAGCTGAGGCCTCTCAAAAGGCTTCAGCTATTGAAACTACCCTTATCCCCGAGGCACTTTCTGTTAACCCTCCCAACTCTTCAGTGATTTCTCCCATTACTGTCGTATCAGTGGCACCTTCACCAATCACTTCAGTGACCCAAATCACTGAAAGTGTAGATATCAGCGCCACCACCACTAAACACCCACGTCTCTTCTCAACCATTTTCTCTTCTCCTCCCTCCTTAGTCTTTACACATGTCGATGATGTATCATCAACTATCCTTCCTGATACTGAGACATGCACCACTGGACCTGAGGCTGCTCCTCTCGATGCTCCTCAGCATACGGATGTCCATCCTCTCGAGGACATCTTTGCTTCTACCAGTGACAATCCTTTAGATGTCACTGAAGGCCCCTCACGTATTCCATCTTCCTACCCTTTCTTTTCTTCTAACCCTGAGCCTTCAGCTCACACTTCTTATTTTGCAGGTCCTTCTCAGGAAGTGATAGAGGAAGAAAGAGAGAAAGATGATGGAGGAGATGAAGAAATTGATGATGACTATGATATGTCATCTGATATCAAGCTTTTCCTTCCTGCCGTTGATACCACCCTCTCCAGGATCAACGAAGTTCACCAAGAGATGCCCCATCAAGGCGATCTTGATGCGAACTTCCTTGCCCTCCAGGCGGATGTTCAAGAAGTTCAGAGTCAGCTACAGACTCTCCAAGAAGCTGTTCAAGCCAACAACGACGCCATTGCTGTTCTTCACAGCAGGGCTAACGATGCTCAGGCTATAGCTGATCAGCAGACTGGTCTTTTTCAACAAATCCTGGATGTTGTTCGTCAACCAGCTCCAGTGATTACACCATCTTTCTCTGCCAATGATCACGCTCAGCTCCATGAGACGCGTGAGGCAACGACAACTCTAGCCAATGCCTTGCAAAGGCTGGAGGATTCAATGGTTCTCCAGCGTCAGCGCTTGGACGAACTCTCTGGCCAATTCTCTCAAGCCTTAGCCAGAGAGGGGGAGATGAGGTCCAATGCTGGTGAATCATCTGATGCTGCTCCTACAGCTTCTCAGGCTGTTAGCTCAGTATCATCTTTAGTTACAGTCGAAGCTGAGGCTTTCGGAGCTGAAGCAGTTGCTGCTCCTGTAATCCCTACCACCGAAGCTGTTCAAGCTGAGGTTGTAGATTCCATCCCTAGGGATGATGCCCATACCATCGCTGGTGCTGGTGATGATGATGATGATGATGATGTTGATGTTGATGAAGATGAAGATGATGATGAACCTGTCATTCAAGACACCAGAGATGATCTAGATGGTGACGACAACGATGATGATGAAGATGACTTTACCATCAAGTTCCAGAAGCCATCAACCATCACCAAAGGTGTTACTCTCGGGGATTCTGCATCCCAGGGGGAGCAAAGGCAAGGTGAATCGACTCCATCAGGGAACCAGGATCCCAAGTCGAAAGGCAAGGCGGTCGCTGAAGAAGGTAACTTGAAGGTATTATTCAAAATCCCTCAACAAMYYTTGTTTGAAGACTCTACCTCTCAGGTAGTGATTACTTCAGAATATCAACTTCATATTCCATCAACAACCTGCGGTCGACTGGAGCGGGTATCTGATCAACCCGTCTCTTGTGCTCCAACAGACCAGCAGATGTCTCAACTGAAGGAGTCACTCGACCAGACTAGAGTAAAAATTCCTCTTCGTACCTCTACTGGTGGTGAGTTTGACTTCTTATCTGAAGCTGAAAGACTCGAGGCATTAAGGGCTGAAGAAGAGCTAGATCTTCAAAAAAGCAGACTGAAGACAACTTAAAGCTGGCCAAGTCACTAGCTGCAAAAGTCCTTCCCAAGAAAAAGTCCAAGAAAATGGTAAATGTTGTCCAAGCCCAAGCTAGACTTCTTTCGATTGCAGAAGCTGAACGCAATAAGAAGCTGAAGCTGGAGGATAAGGACAAGCAATGGAGCGAAGCAAAACTAAAAAAGAGACTCGGTCCCCGCCCAATTATCAGCATCAGCATCAGCATCAGCGGACGTTCTAAAGACGGTGGAACGCTGGTCTCAATGCTCATCACCAGGGACAATCTTGATGTCGTTACCGAGTACCCTTCCTACCTTGGCCGCTATGGATACAGCGAATGGATGGAGATCAGACAAGCCATTCAGCAATCCAAGTCGAGACACAAGACACTTATCAAACAAGGTTCTCCTTAGATGAAATCCTGAAGGTTCATAAGAGTACAAACATTTCTGTGCTGAATCTTGACTTGCCAGATAAGGGTCCCTATACACCCAACTCTGTGCATTTTAAACCTGAGTTAGGGGTTATATTCTTTGACTATGAAGGTGAAGTCAGATTTCTGAGAATGTCAGAGCTACATCTATGTCCAATGGATCACTTGGTTTATCTTTTGCTCTGGATAGATGATAGCATGCCTGGAAAAGTCGTAGATCTGAAGATACGAAGGGAATTCCTACGTCGAAGAAACCTTGGTGAAAATGTACCTGATTACATAGATCTAAGTGTTCTAGAATAAGATTCTCTTTGTAACAACAATCCACTTTTCCTTGTAAATTCTTGTACTATGTCTTCTTTCATTGATTGCATTTATATTCTGTAAGTTCTGGACATACTGTAATACTTGTATTATTTTCTACGATTAATAAAATGAGTATTCCATGTACTTCACTGAAAAAGATCCCTGAAAAAAGTAATAGGGACACAAGTCTATGAGTTCCAATGTTACTTTTCTCATTCATACGTCAGTAAATAAGCTTTCAGTTTCAATTTCCATACTTATAATTTTCTTAGATATAACTTAAGAAAAATTATCAAGCTGAAACTGACCAAACTGAAAAAGATCCCGAAATAGTAAAAAGGGACATGTATTTTATATGTAACTTTTTCCTTACTATTATTTGATAAGATAACCTTCTTTATGTTATCTTGTTATCATCAAATGGGGGGAGATTGTTGATCCTCTCTCTCGGAGATTTGATGATAATCCTTTTTCTCTTTGATGTTGTATTTGTGTTTCTGTATTTTCAATTCCAGCGATCTTCACTGAGTATGTTCAGTAATCGCTAAAGAACTTGCATTGTAAATCTATCAGAGACAACAATACTTCAAGAAGATAACACTCATACCAAAGAACCTTCAGCAAACGTCGAAGACTGAAACTGAAGATTAGAGACTGATGAGTACGTGATCTGAAGCGGTATTCAGTGATTACAAGCCTGTCTACACATGTGTGAAGACTGCTCAAGCTTCAGCGAATGATAATGAGACCTTCAGGTCATTCCAGCATTCAGC
>NC_037529.1:55574067-55582288 GCF_001531365.2 Cynara cardunculus var. scolymus | reverse complement strand
ATTCTTACTTCAAGCATCTTCTAGCTTAAGTAAAGGATCTTTCTCTTAGCAACTTCTTTTCTTGTAATTGCTAAAGCTTTGTGTGTAACCAAAGATTGTTTAGATAAGTTTTTTTTACCTTATCTTTCCGCAAACAATCTTATAAAATCTGTATTGATCTTCTCTATCAATATATATATATTTTAAATTTGAAAATACGGTGTTTGTATTCATCCCCTCCTTCTACAAACTGTTTCTCTTCTTGTAGACCCTTACGGGACCAACAACAATGACTTTATATTTATTAATTTCATGAAACAAAACTCAAAGTTACAATCATCATATGATTGGTTTTTGGGCATTCACTAACAAATCCACCACCTCAACTCCATCCATGAAACTTTCCAGGTTAATTTGTAATTTACTTTCTGTTTATCTTTAATTTTCTCGATACTGATTTACTTTAACAAAAACTGATTTACTGGTGCTTAATCGGGTTTGACCGTAATTTTACCAGGGACGGGACGTTAATCCCCGTACCCGCCAGGGACCAGGGTCGGGGATTGCAAAACCCACCCCATCCTGCCCGGTTGTCATGCCTATTTGAGGGTATTCCTCTTGGACTTCCATCATTGCACTATATTATAACTTTCAACTCATATCTCTATGTGGTATCAGGACAAGGGATAGTGCCAAATGGTTGGCCTCAAAATATATGGATAAACAAATCTATTTGTTAAAAATCACTCTCTCGAGTCGATTCTCATATCATTCAAGTTGGTGTGTGTTCTAAGTAGTTCATCTCTGAATCTACTGCAGTTCAACACTTTAATAGACCAACCCATCGAGAATTAGTTATTTTGAAAAACATAAATGACAAATCTCTTTATCAGCAACTCTCTCAAGTCTACTTCTCATATCATTCAACTTGACGTGCATTCAATGGCTTATCTCTAGGCATGGGAATTGGCCCCGACCCGTCGGTGAACCTGGTTCACCCGCCCCGGTTGGGGACGGGGATTCCCCGTTAAACTAGGTCTCGGGGACGGGGACGGGGATCCCCGTTTTGCTTAAACCGGGGACGGGGACGGGGACGGGTATCACACTCCCCGCCCCGCCCTGTTCTGTATATATATATATATATATATATATATATATATATATATATTATTTATTTCTATTAAATCGGTAAATGGTAATTTCTATTTCAATATATTTTGGATATTACTCAATATGTTTTGGTATATGTGACGTTAATTTTTTTAGATTAAATTTTTTTTTTTGTTTTCCATTGTTAATTATTATATAATGATGTATATTTTTTGTATTAAATTAAATTCCTTTTGATTTTAGGTTTATTGGAAAAATGTGAGATTTAAATATGTGTACTCTCAAACATTTGATTTAAGTTTTTTTACACAAACATGAAAAAAATCCCTGTTTCCCCGTTGGGGATCCTCGTTCCCCGTTGGGACGGGGATGGGGATGGGGACGGGGACAAAGATCGGGGATCGCGGACGGGGATTGGGGTCCCCGCGCCATTACCATCCCTACTTATCTCTAAGACCATGAGACTTTAACACTTTCAAAGTGATCAACTTGTCAAGAAGTGTCATTGGTTTTATAAAACTTGAATGAAAAAAGTGGAATGTAGTTATTGCGAAACAACGTCCACTTTCATTCGGTTTAAAATCCCACCCTTTTGTCTCACACTCAAACTAATAAAATTAGCTACTCATTACGGAAAGTAAATTGCAAAAAATATAAAAGACAGAAAGTTAGTACATGAATGTAAATAACAGAAATTAAATGACTAAAAGTAAAGTGCGGAAAATAAACGGCAAAGAATATAAATAAAGTAAAGACAAGAATGTAATGTTGCAGCAATGGAATGTAAAAGACAATATTAAAAAAAAATTGAGAATTAACTTGGAATTTGAGTACCAAATCAGTTTAGAACTGATTGTCTCCTTTTTACAAAAGACCTAACCTCCCCTATTTATAGAAAAATAGAGGGGAAAAGACAAAACCCAAAACTTGGGGCCAAAGATTTACAAAAGTCAAAGTTAAAGTACTTTAAGGTACAAAGTTAATAATGGAAAGTACAAAATGAATATAACCCATAGATCTTTCAGGGAAGCTTTTAGACGTTGTTCAAAGCTTAAAAGAGTTTGTCTTGATGAAATTCAGCACCTGAATACAAGCAGTCCTCCAAAAAGCCGCAATTCCACCAAATGTTGCTACATGAATGCTATAGCATAAAACAACCTGCATTTTCATTAAATTAGTCATCATTTGGTGTAGAAACAAGTAAACCGCACACTAAGATCCTTAACACAATAAAAGGGAAAATTATATAATGAAAATGATTCAAGGTTTGGGATAAAAGGAAAATATCTAGCTAAAAACTATAAGAATGAGTGTGTATACATTGAATACTCAATGCATATCATATCCCCAAACTTAAAGTGTTGCTTGTCCCCGAGCAACCAAAAGACAACCAAAAATTGACTCAATTTGAGAAAATATGCATGATTAAAGCAATAAGTGCACACACAATGTGAAACATAACAAATATGACATTCATAGTTTTTCATAAATCCTTAGTAGGTAACTCATATCCTAGTTGCTTTGTATTAACTGTAGGCTAGCATTACCTTTCTCTTTGTTAAGCACAACACAACCATCTATTAGGATCAATAGGGTTTATAGGGTCACTCCAATGGCATTTCTTTTCTCACATAGCCTTTTTCATTTTATATTCCAACATTGATTTTTTTTTTCAATTTTTGACACTTTGTGCTCTTTTTGTTGAAAACATGCACTTAGCCCCTATGGGACTTTTTTGTGCTTTTACATTATCCAAAATGAGGCATCTATTTAGAGTTTTGCTCTTTCATATTGATGTTTTGCTTAGTGGAGTACCATCCCCCAAACTCAGAATTGGCAATGTCCTCATTAGATTGATGGGGGGCTTAACAGTGAAACAAGAATTGAGGGCCTATGTCATTCCCTATATAGGTATAAATTGTTCTATGCTAAGGATGACCCAAGAAATATTTTTCCTAGTTCGAGCAAGAACAAAGTGACCTAGGTGAATTATCAATTAACCAATGAGTTATTCGGGCTATGGATTCAAAGGCAGCAAGCTTCACATCATGCAATCATATAAGAAAACAAATTTAAAAGTATAAACACTAGAACTCTAAAAAGAAAAAAAAATGGAGACTAAAGGTAGTGATTTGAGCCTGACATGTGACCTTAGGGTCGCGACACAAGGGGCATGTGTCAAAGGCCACTTACGGTACAAAATTTGCGATGTTGGTCCTTGCAACACTAGGTCGCATTCTCCAAGGGTCGCAAGTCCCTAAAATACCCCAACTATGATGCAACATAGCGACCCTGGCATGTTCTGCAAGAGTCGTGGATGCATGGATCGCACCTCCCATCCTAGACCTGCAAAGTTCTCCAACAAGCATTTTCCTAGACACTATTTTGCTAACATTGATAATTTAACACTACTTGATCTTAAAATACTTAATAAAGGACAAATTATGAATAATAAGTATAATAAAGCTTGAACTTATACGTACTCGAAATTTCGGGTGTTACCTCTAGCACCATTGTCTAAGATCCATATTGTTTCTTTACCATATCTTGAGAGTTCAAACACTTTACCCGGGAGATGTTCATATTTAGGAACGTTACCTAACCGAATTTGCTGAGCTTTGCTTGCTTGTATTCAACACTTCCAACAATTGATTGTTGTAACTTGAGCTCCTATTGTAGACTTGATTTTGTTCAAAAATCCCAGCATTTGCTTGCACTCATCGTTGGATAATGGGAAATTGTTTACTTCTTCATTTGATGAAATTGCTTGATTAACCCTTACACACCCTTCTTTGATGCAGTTCTTCCTTTGTTGGCAATATTCATAAGCATGGCATTTTCCACTACAACAGGTATACTTTATGTGTGCCCTACAATTTTTAATGTTATGGTTGACATGCCACATTTCTTGCATTTCTCTTTACAATCAACATGATTCGAAACTCGACCAAATTTCTTAACAGAGAATGCAAATGCCTCAGCTGGTGCAACCGCTTTGTTGTTGGAAGCTTCTGCTTGTTTCTCATGTCTTAGGGCCTAACATAAGCCTTGTTCACAACCGGCAGCTAATCCAGACCGATTATGTTGCTATAGACAGTTGCGTAATTTTTGTTAAGACCCATCAGGAATTTCATCGTTTTTTGTGTGTCCATGTAATTCTTTACTTTGGTGGCAGTTTCACAAGTATAAGAAGGAAAGCCACAAAGCCTTTCAGCTTTGTGAAGAATGAGGTGAGAGAGGTAATGCCTTGTTCACAATCATGTATACCATTTTGTACATGGAATTATTGAACTGGAGTTGGAGCCACATACCTCTTTACTATTGTTGTTTTTGATCGTAAGTGCCATGGTCATAGTCATACACTGGATCCAGTTTCTTAATAGATCTCATTCCTTGATATGGTGAAAATTTTATGATTTTAGCTACATAATTTAATCATTTTGTACAAAAAAATTATATTTATTTCATGCCAAAATAAATGTATACATTACTTTTTTAATTTATACTAAAAAGATGTTTATTTTCAAAAGTAAATGCGTCTTTATTCTATCCTTAACTATAAGATGGAAAAAAATTTCTCTCTATATAATTAAGGGTAAAATTGTTTAATTAAAAAATGTAATAATTGCGTAATGTTAAAACTGTGTGTTTTTTTTATTATGGACCTTTATTTTGGGACAATGGGAGTCCTTAGTACTATTGTATGTGTGTGTATATATAGCGAGAGAGGGAGAGAGAGAGAGACTTGAGATCGCATGAGACTAGCTTGTTTTCGTGAGACTCATGAGACCATTTTTTTACACTTGAAACTTTACAGCAAAACATTGTGGATCACAGTGTTTTTGTTGTGAATTTTCGGATTTTTTTTACCTTCACAATGTTTTACTGTGAAATTTCAAGTGTAAAAAAATGGTATTGCATGTCACATGAAAACAATCTGGTCTCACGTAAACCCTTCTATATATATATATATATATATATAGATATATATATACACACACACACACTAGAAGGGTACTCGTGCAAAACATCAAGACACATTTCTATTTCAATGTTTCGTTTTATTTTTTATCCATGTCGATATAATATGATTTCATGTGGTTTTGAGAACGCGATAACGTTTTTATTTTTGAATAAGATACAAATTTGAAGTAACTTAATTTAGGTTTAATAATATTTTTTTATAAAGATAATAATTAAGTATTCTGTTAGAACTCAATAATTATCCTAATTATATTTTAGATTTTTTATATTTTAAAATGAGATGTTTATTCTCTATTTGATTATGTTTATCCGCAGTTAGTTACACGAATTCAAACATAGAGCTTTAATAAGTTGTAGTTATGCACAATTTACTTGTAATCTTGAATTTTAAGTAATATGCATTAATAAACAATACTTTATGCATAAAAAAGATTTTTTAGAGTTTTTGTCAAATATTTTATATCAATTGGTTTTGGACTTGATACAACCCAAGGTCATCATTCCCTTTGGAAATCCTTCTCCTGTTCCATGAATCCAATTTGTTTGAACGTGATAAAGTTTCAATCTAGTAAATTTGTAAATGAATTATATATTGAAATACTADATGAATCGATGAGTTCCCCGAGTTTTTTTATTAATCTATTTCTTGATTGACAGTGCCAAAATAATTTAATTTCTTATGTTTGTGCTAACATGATTATACCTCACGTGCCAGACGTGCTGATTTGAATTAATTTATGTGAATTCTAATTTATATGATAATATTACTTACTTGGTCTTCACTGGAAACTTGAGTGTGTGTGTGTGTATATATATATATATATATATATATATAGGGTTGGGTTCACGTGAGACCAAAAGTTTTTTGTGGGACCCGTAAGACCAATTTATGTTCATTGATCAACTTTATAAGCTAATGATCTAATAGTCTAAAGTTGCACGGTGGCAATTTTGTGATTATTGAGAAGTCTCGTAGCAATTTTGTGATTATGAATGTTGAGATTGTAAACCTAATCCAAGGGTTGAGAATTGGTCTTACGGGCCTCATGAAAGACCCTGGGTCTCACATGATCTCAAGTCTATATATGTGTGTGTGTGTGTGTATATATATATATATATAGAGAGAGAGAGAGAGAGAGAGAGGAGCGTTCAAATAAAAACTTGTCCCATTTGTGTAAACCGTGTAAACCAATCTCATCCATTCATTTTTTTGATCAATGGCCAAGATTAGTTTACTTTATTTTAGGAAATTGAAAAAATATATATATATATTAAAATTTTATTTTATTTCAACAGTAAGGACAAAAATGGTAAACAAAATTTAACATTTGGTAACATCCTTCTCGATATTAATGACACTATTTTTATTTTTTAAAGCAATATATTATTTTTAACTTTAAATCACATCCATCAATAAAACAAATCAAAAAAAAAATGAATATAACACATCATATACAATTATATGGAGTGAATCGTTTTAAATTTTGAATTACATTATATGAATGAAATTGGTTTCAAATTTTAATCAACAGACTAATCCACGTAATACTGATGATATTTCGTAATTTTCATTATACCGGTAGATGGATCCGTTGCACTTAGATAACAAAAAAATTTCATCGATTACTGACTTCATAAAAGTTTATAATACAACATGAAATTGTTTCACTTATGCAACCATTTCACTTATCAGGCTCAATACTGTCATGAACCAGTTTCACTTTCATGAAAACTATTTTATGTACATTAATTTTCTTATTTCACCACCGATTTGATGGAATCATTCCTTTAGTCCTTACAATCTTGAAGATTCTGGAACAGGTTACAATCTTCAAGATTATGTAGCAGATTAAAATCATTTCTCCGTTTCATCATGCACTTCGTTCATGACGAGCGAAATACAAAATGGCTCAACTACACCATCAATGCAACGGGTTCACCATGAAAATGTTTCGGTTCACATAATTTATTTGCAACAAGACCCGGTTTCACGTTCATGAAACATGTTTCATTTTCCTTTTCATAATTTTTTTTCAAAATGCACTGGTTTCATTTTGCATCTCATAAAAAAAAAATTTAACTACACCATCAATGCAACGGGTTCACCATAAAAATATTTCGGTTCACCTAATTTCTTTGCAACATGAACCGGTTTCACATTCATAAAACTTGTTTCATTTTGTGGATTTTTTTTTTGTTCATCTACGTTTTGATGATTTCATTCTATAATTCAATTGTTTCATTAACACATGTTTCCTGATTATAACTCATGACAATATATGAAATCCAAATTTTTAATATTTTAATATAATTAAATATTTAAATGTTACCATTTATACAATTTTCTTTATTACGTTTTCTTAATCAAGATTTATTAATAACTTCCATATTTAATAGAAAATATTGTAAATGACCAAAATACCCTTATTGATTAAATTTAATTAGAAAAAAAAGGAATTTTCCTATTGGTCGAAATTGGTTTACACGGTTTCTTAGAAATGCACGGTTTTCATTTGAACATGCCCCTATATATAGGAGCGATCAAATAAAAACCGCCTCCATTTGTGTAAACCGTGTAAACCAATCTCATCCATCCATTTTTTTGATCAATGGTTAAGATTAATCAAGGTTATTTAAGGAAATGAAAAATAAAAAAAAATTGAAAATACATTTAATAATATCGATAAGGGCAAAAAAGTAAAACCAAATATTCATTTATTCAAGGAAACCATATCATGTATATCATATTATTAATGAAACTAATCTATTTTTTGTAAAGTAATTTATTATTTTTACGTTAACATTTATTATTATTAATGAAACTAATTTATTTTTCATTTTGCAATTATTTCATGACGAACCGCCTACATTATGTATCCGTTTCATTTTTCATTTCATCTACTGAATGGATCACCTACACTATCACTGAAACGGGTTTCACCATGAAAGCAGTTCACCACTCATTGTTCAATCCAGTTTCATCTTCATGAAACCTGTTTCATATAAATTAATTTTTTTATTTCACTCATAATTTGATGCATTCTTTCCTTTACTCCTTACAATCTTCAAGATTCTGGAGCAGATTACAATCTTCAAGATCACGAAGCAGATTCATCATGTACCCGTTTCATCATGCAATTATTTCATG
>NC_037529.1:55563902-55573892 GCF_001531365.2 Cynara cardunculus var. scolymus | reverse complement strand
TTACAATCTTCAAGATTCTGGAGCAGATTACAATCTTCAAGATAACGAAGCAGATTCATCATGTACCCGTTTTATCATGCAATTATCTCATGACGAACCAAATAAATTATGCACCCGTTTCATGTTCCATTTTTTCTACTAAACGGATCAACTACACCATCACTGAAACGTGGTTCACCATGAAACGATTTCATATTACTCATGAATCAATTACAACATGAACCAGTTTCATTTTCATGAAACCTGTTTCATTAACACTATTTTTTTTAATTTGAACCATAATTTACGATTTCATTCCATAATGCAATTCAATCTTCAAGACTCGTTTGCAGATTCAATCTCATAACAATATATCAAATTCAAATTTTTAATATTATAATATAATTAAATATTTAAATGTTACCATTTATATAACTTCCTTTATTACGTTTCCTTAATTAAGATTTATTAATAACTTTTATATTTAATAGAAAATATTGTAAATGACCAAAATACCCTTATTGATTAAATTTAATTAGAAAAAAATAGAATTTTTCTATTGGTCGAAATTGGTTTACACGGTTTCTTAAAAATGTACGGTTTGCATTTGAACGTGCCCCTATATATATATATATATATATATATATATATATATAGGGGAGCGATCAAACCACTTAATTTGTACAAACCCATGCAAACTTCATTCAACCAATCATAATTTTTCATTTTGTTTATCTTTTTGTAATTATGAGAGGTTGATTAATCATTTTTATTGTGGAGGGTGTTAATCATAGATATTATCATCTTCATTATTTTAATTTTACAAAAATACATGAAACAGTTTCATTAATTTTAGAGAAATACATGAAACAGTTTCATTAAGTATTATATGAAACAATTTCACAATCATATATGAAACAAATTCATCAAAAAAAAGTATTATATGAAACAATTTCACAAGATTAAACAATTTCATGAAAAAATTCATAAGATTAAACAATGAAATCGATGGATGAAGGTGGTTTGCAAAGTTTACACAAATGAAGGCGGTTTTCATTTGATCACTCATATATATATATATATATATATATATATTTGTATAGTCTATGAAAGCCCATTGGGGATCCTCATTTCTTGTTCAAAGAGGGATAGAGATGCAATCATATTCTTCGATGGGGATTAAGGAATTTGGGACGAATATGTTTATTTTTTCTATTAATTAATTTAATGACTTATTTGTTCAGTTATTAAATATTAATTAATCATAATAGTGTTTATTTCTTAAACCAGATCTTGTTATAACGAGTTAAATATAAATGGAAAAGCTTTTATATACGAGTGTTTCACATATTTTTGGACGAAGGAAATATGGGCAATTCTAATAATTTTACAAATTAAAGTTGAAGGTTGGTTTTACATTTACGATGAATCTTAGAGCATTTGTAGTGCTCAAGTTTTTAAAAGACTTGATCTATTTGTCACATCAGATTTTCACTAAATAGAAATCATCTTCAAATACTTACTCCAATGCTCAGTTTTTCAAAAGCATTTTTTGTATGTTTATTTCATTTTTGATATACATAATAGGGGGTATTTGGGATTGTTTATTTGAAACAACTTATGATTTTCTATAAAGATATAAAATAAAAATTGAAAAATGATAGAAGTAAATTAAAACCACAAAAGTATTTAAAGGGAAACTAAAAGATTTTATTTCTTAAAACGAGAACTAAATTTAAAGTTCCGATTGGTCACAAAATTCGCTTAGGATAACGACGCCGTTCCATGAATAGGAAAACACAAGCTGTGGTCGCAACTTTTCTCATGGCCTCGGAGTAATTTGTTGGGTTTTATTTATTTATTTTTGATACATGAGAAATAGATAAATGACCTAATAATAATGGTTCGATATAAGTTATATATAGTCTTGTATTCTAGAGTTTTACTTTATTTATTTATGACCCATTAGGAATAGATAAATGATCCAACAATAGTGTTTCGATACAAGTTATATATAGCCCTGTATCCTAAGATTTTTGTATCAGAAGAAAAAGTTCACAAAATACAAAAGTGAGAGAAAAGTTCAACTGTACTTTTCAGACAAGTGCAACCGTGCCGTTTTGTCTATTCCCGGAGTTTGAACCGTTGGATCATCATGATTTTTGGACATTAGCTTCACGACATCGTTATTTACTTGAATAGTGAGATTGATTTTGGAGGTTCAGGAGTCGCCCTTTCTCGGTTCGACAGATTATTGGTTTATGGTTGATGTTTCTTCCTTTTTTTTTGCCTTTTGGTTTGATTTCATGCTTCTTGATGATTTGTTTCAAGAGTATGACATTGTGTGCCTCTGGTTCTATCTAGAAAAGACTTTTGTATTGTTTATTGGTGGTAGTGGACTTTAAGCGGTTTAAGAGTCATGTGGTTTTACTCTCGCCTTGAGAGGTTTCCACGCTAAAATCTATGTGTACATGCGTTATTATTTGTTGCTTATTTCTGATTTAGAGGTTGATTATCATTGCATTTAGTATATCCTATTTGTTTTCATCCTCAAAGCTTCGTATAAGTCGAGAAACCTTTGTCCAACGAAGGTTTATTCCACATTTGTTGTTACCTTTGTGACGCATTTTTCCTACCATAATGAAGTTGCAATATGGTGGCTGGAAAGCCACGATTAGGGGTGTTAATGATTAGAGCTTGAGTTATTGAAATTAAGCTCGTCTATTTCGAGCTCGAGCTTAATAACTTTTCAGTTTGGGTTGGTCTCGAACTCAAAATAAAATCCGTTTAACTTAACGACATCAATATTTGACTCGGCTCACTGGAAAGTCCAATTAAACTTTTCAAGTCGAGCCAAAACGGTGTATAGCCATTTGAGAATACACGTTTTCAAGCCAAACATGTTCATAATTCATACAATCAACGTACAAAAATTATCGATCAGCTGAACATACAAAAAAAAAGTAGCAAGCTTTGAAATGTAAAAAAACATTACCCCCAAATTTAAACAGATTTTGTAGCAAGCAAGAAGCATACATCGCAATGGTGTTAAAAACAATAGAACAAAGTATATATGTGTATCAATCAAGATCAAGAGGCCACAAACGACTTTCTAACCGCCTTCGTTCCTCTGTACTTTAATGGACTCCAAACCAACTGTTTCCGTTGCAAAGCAACAACCGTTGGATGCTTCGGCTTCCATGAACCAACAACTTGGGAAGAAGCCGGTGGGCTCCCCATAAACTTACTGCTCCTCACCGGTGTTGCCTCAACCGTCATTCCACCCTTCGATTGTGGTGACTGCACCCTTGTCGTCCGCCACACTCGTTGTGGGTCCCACACGAACGATTGCCTCCCCACCACTCGATCATTCCTCATCCGTGATGTGCCGCTGATCGGAGTGCTCATCATCATGCTGCTGCTAGAACTCGATTCAGAATGAAGGGTGGTGGCAATGGATGCCCGTCTTTTTGGCTTCAGAACCTGATTTCCCATTGGAGCAGCGGGTTTTAAAGCAAACGATCCCCGTCTGGCTCTTGACGGCGCTTTCATGTTTGATCCTCTTGATGTATTATTCTCCTTATCCTCGTTTGAGAGCTGAGGTGGAGGCATAAAGGATTTGGGTTTTTGTGATTGGGCAGGAGACGGATGAGCTGGCATGACGTTAGTGATTCTTCTGAGCGGAAGCCTCAACTTTGAAGAAGGGGCTAACGGGGGTCTTTTCTCCGATATTGTACTCAGACCTTGTTTTAAAGAAGAAAGTGAAGAGTGTGAAGAAGCCACAGCAAGAGCTCTATTCTCCTGTTTCTGTCTCGTTTTCCGCTCTTCTGCTAACTGGTTTTCAAGATCTCGTACCTACACAATAACAGTAATCATTTGTAACCTTTTGAGTCTGTTTCGTTAACAAGTGCAAGGAACCAAGTTGTGAGGGGGTAGACTAGTCATTAACAATTTGGTTGTTTTTCCATTAAGCCATGTATGAATTAAGTTGTCCATATAGATTAAGGTTAATTGTTGTTTGTTTGTTGTGCTAAATAAACCGTTTGAATGATAGATACCCCTCTGTCGAGGTGTTTGAGCTTTAGACCAAAAAAACAACATGGTATCTAACAATGTCGTGCCTATCAAAACTAATTTTAAACAACATACATCAATCTTGTTGCTCACAAGTTAAACTGTATGTACCTTCTCTTGCAGACTTCTACATATATGTTCTCTTGCAGAAAGACGTAGTTGCAAGGACTGTAAACTATCCTGCAACTTTTTGGTTTCTTTCTCATCGTGCTTTGCTTTCTCTGCCTATTTGACATAGCAAAGTAATTAAAAACGAAAAAGGAAACAAAATTAGATGGAAGCAGAGTAGTTAGTTGTTGTTATTGCAATTTGAAGAGTATTTTGTATGCAAATTACCAGCTGCTTGTACTTAAACAGCTCACTGGTGTCTGTTTGTTTGCGAGCAGGGCCATGCTCAACGCCTCTCACACGACTTGCAAAATTCAGTGAGCAAATGGTTTCACCCAGATCTGCTGAGCTCGGGCTAATTTGGACGAACATTAGGGTCTTGCAATCACCTCCTGCACCATTTTAAGATAGTTTCACAAGTGCAACAATTGGGATCTAATATCCACCATAAGATGAATTACAAAATAACAATTGGGTCTAATACAAAAGGGTCATTGACCAAGCAGTATCCGGGTTACCGTAGAGTCCAGCCTCTTAGGAGGTTAAGGGTTCAAACTTCACCAAATGCGAGGAGTGTGTATGAGTATTTTTCGTATATAATATTATATTTTTAAAGAACATATGCTATTTAACCAAGAAACCTCACCTAGAGAACTCTGCAGAATATGGGTAAGCTTTGAATTCCTGATTTTGTCAAAAAGTAGATGGAAATTAGATGATAATGATGCTAACAGCGGTGGTAAGAGGTGAGGGTGTAGGACGCGTACCTGTAAGGAATGTGAGCCGTCTTTGAAGCAAGAGCTGAAATTACATCTCCTAAAGATGACAGAGATTTATTTATGAACTGGGATTCCTTCAGTCTTTCACCTTCCACCTCAATCTTTCCCACTCGCTCACTTCCTGCTAAATCCACAAGCCAAAGGTGGCTTCTGGTCTGCTGTCCATTCACCAAATTCTTCCCAAGAACAGTTAATCGCAATAAGCTACACCACAAGATTTTTGGTAAGCAATTGAAGGAAAGGCTGAAGTGATGATTCTTTTCTATAGCTCACAGAGGATCAAAAGGTTATGAAAATTTACCAGTGAGAACGGCTACTAAGCTCATTAGCATTGGTTGAACCAACAGATCGTACACGACTCCCCCTCTTAAGCAGTTCCCAAACTTCATCCGTCTTGTAGACAGGCACCTCAGATAGTCCAGGAACTTCTTGGGTTCCTTCAGCTGATTGTTTTATCTCCAACCTGAATACAGCGATATCAACCACACAGTCAACCTCTTTTAAAGTCTACTAACCACTTTCATCTGCAACCTGATTCTTTTTTACGTTCTTTAAGATGTTATTTGAAATAAGCATCACACATCGCTTGTTCTCAAAGGATAATAACACGACTCCATATATACACATTTCATTTTCTTTTGTCCTAGAAGCAGTAAGACCTTATCTATCACACTCTTCAAAATGGCAACAATCATGGGGCAAATTGAATAGCCATATTGGTACAACTTAGGCGGGGGGGGGGGGGGGATTAAAACTTATGCGACTCAAATGTGGAACAAAAATACAGCAGAATACAATATACATATTCAATGTACATGAGTGTCTTGCAATCAGCAACTTATGCATACGTTCTTGTTATTTACAAGTAAAGGCACAAATTAAGTAAGAGAATCTGCCAATAAGCTTACTTTTTAATGTTTCCATCTTCAACCAAGAGGTCTCTTATTTTCTCATTGTAGACCTCCAGCATGCTTACAAACAGTTCATATTTCATAATATCACTCCTTTCTTCAGATACCCTGAATAATTCCTCCAAGGCACGGTAGTTAACTCCCCTATTTTCATTAGTGCCTTCCATTGTAAATGTCTTCCCAGTTCCAGTTTGCCCATATGCAAAGATACAGACATTGAATCCATCAAGTGCTGACACGACTAGAGGCGAAGTTTGTGCAAAAACAGCCTCTGCAAACATAGTAGAAACAATTGCTTATAAGCATGAGAAGCAAGAAAATTAAATGAGAAAGAAATAATTAGTAGAGTCCGAAAAATACCTTGGTTGTCCTCAGGTTTGAAGATATGATCAAACTTGAATTGCTTCTTTGACGAATCAGATCCTGTTATCTTTAGCTCATTTTCTTGAGCTGATTCAAAATCAACCACTGATGTTGAACCCTTGGCAATCTCATCGTCATTTAAAGGTCTACATCTGCAAAAAACCCTTATATTTCCTTTGAGTTCAATCACTTCATTGTACAGCCGTCTTCTCTCTGAGCACTCTAGTTGGCATCTATTCTTCAAGGCTTGGCATTCTTCTTGATACTTCTTCTTCAAAATCTCATGTTCTTCGCCTTATGGTCAGAACATGATAACAAACAATTAAATCATGTAAGCTAAAGACAATTAGCAAGCAGGAAGAAAACCAATAACAAATTGAAGTGTAATCAAAGAGCTTACCAAGGCTCTGAAGAGCAGTAAAAACTTCAGAGCCAGGAAAAGAATCAGCAGTTATGATTTTCACTTCGTTGCAAAGTGCCATATGTTCTTTTCTTAAATTCTGAAACAAAACAAGCCCAACAGCTTCTAAATAAGTATCTAGAATATTAAGTAAGATGATTATTTAAATAACAAAAGAAACAAAGGCCTTGTAATTCATACCGCCACTTTGTTGCTCAATTTTTCGAATTTTTCAAATATAGGAAGGGTTTGCTGCTCTTGCTCAGATTGCATTTCACTGTTACTATCATCCCCATTGCATTCGAGACTTCCTGAAAGTTCCCAAACAGAAATAATCCAAGTGAACAACAATCATCAACAATACTAACAGCAGATCTGCTGTGTGTGGTTTTGTATATGAATGTGCGTGTGAGAGAATAGAATTGAATTAAGAATCGCCAACTGGAATTCATCCAGCTTGTTTTCTCAGCTTATACAAATGAAATATTCAACATTTATCAAGCTTGGATCTAGATAACAGAACTAATAACCAAAGAAACTAGACGTTTAGGCTGTGAAATTTAACCTGTATCACAGTTTGGGGATTCTTCTAGGGTTTGATCCGGATCAAGTTTCAAAAGTTTCATGTTCATGGTTAGGGTTTCTAGTTCTGGGCTTTTATCTGTGAAAATTCAAGAAATAGAAATCAATCACAAAGAATACAATCAAGCATTCGATCAATATACTTAGACATAACCTCAATAATAACGATAAAAAACTATAATCACCTGCCATGGATCTCTGCTTTGTCAGCCGTAAAATTAGAAATTGCTACTGAAAATCTTCGAAGAGAACACGTCAAATTAGAGAAATCGGTGAAGAACAAAAGGCTATCGAAGGGAGAGAGAGAGAGAGAGAGAGAGAGAGAGAGCGTATCAAGAAATTTAAACGGCCAAGAACATGAGTGTAAAGGGGGGATTTCAATTGATTTTGAATTTGAAGAAATCTAAGCCGTTGATTCAAGAAGCGAAATCCCAACGTTTATATTTTTTTCAATTCTAGGGCTAATTTCGTTCTAGCCCCTAAGGTTTTAAGATTTTTACTTTGATCCAAAGATGTTTTAAATTAGTCTAAAAGCGACCCTTTTTTTCTCTTTCATGTCATTCCGATCCTCGTTCATCCATTCATTTAGGCATTGTTTTTTTTTCCATTTTCAGCTCTTAATTGCCACTTATGTCTGATTTGTTCAGACGTTTTATAATTCAAACTGTTTGATTTTTCATTATTTTCAGAGTCTCTTATCTATAAGAGGCTTTGAATAAATAAAAGGTAAACTAATATCTTAATTCCGCTTATTTTTCATTTTCTTTTATTCTCTTTGGTTATTGCTTCTTTATCCACTAAGGACGTCGCCGTCCTTTCATCACCTATGTGAAATGGAAGCCCCCACCTTCTCTCTCTAGATCTCTCTCTCTCTCTCACTATATATATATATATATATGTGTGTGTGTGTGTGTGTGTGTGTGAATTTTGACGTATAGGTTAACTTAGAAGACTAATATGAAATAAGAACTTCTATCGATGATTTATCATCTATCAAAAGTATCGATCTTTCCACAAACAAACTCATTGGTGTCAATCCCGATCGCATAGAAGTCTGAAAGATATCCAAAAGGTTCTTATTGTGTTTCATCTGTTAAGCAATTGTTGAGATGAATTTCGACAATGATAATTTTATGAAAATCAAGAGAATTTTGCAAAAATTTTGCACATGGTTTTACAAAAACAAACTATTGGTTCAGACTTCAGACGTTTGTCAATTTACAAAAACAAACAATCTTATTAATTCAGCTTTCAGACTTTAATACCACCTCTTATTAATCAGAAGTAAAATAAGACTTCAGACTTCAGCACCTCTTAAAAAACAAACTCGGCCTTACTCTTTTTCAAGTGTGTAGAACAAACTCCAATGAGCATGATTGGCTTAACAACAATCATAATGTCATATACTTTCTAAAACAACAATTTCAACAGTTATGTTAAAAACTAAAATAGAATTTTCGAGATTAGACAATTTTTTTTACTCTAACAACTATGTTAAATTAGCGAAAATAAAAAGAGAGCATATGAAATTTTTTAAATTTAAAGAAATTTTTTAAATTTAAATAAATTTTTAAAACTTTATATTAGAAGAGAAAAAATAATATTGTAATTATTTCTCAACAATAAGAGATGTTAAAATAAATGAGAAAATAATATAGTAGGAGGGTAATGAAAATAAATGTTTAAGGTGAGATAAATAATATTTTATTAAAATATATTGAATATTTTAATACTATAACTGTAAAAATTGAATAATTGTTAGAGTTGAATGTATTGTAGAGGCAATGGTTGGACCAGAGGCTGCTGCAATGGCTAAGTCTGGAAGAAGACCAGAGGCCATGAAGGACCAACCCTTTGAAACCCACAGATATGAGCATAGCATTAATTAACCTCAAAATATGGGATATTAATTTCTACGAAAAACTTCGAAATATCCGTTCTATTTTAGTGATAAAACCACCCAAAACACAATTCCAAACCGGATATAACGGATTTTTTTACTTACAACCCGAATTAAGTAACAAAAGAATACGAGACAAGACCATATATAAGCTACACATACTACAACTATGAGATACGGTAATAAGCTACTATTTACCCAAAAGCAAGATCGATATCTTCAAGTTTCTCGATAAATCTTCAAGTCAAACAACGGGTTCTTTCTATTTATCCGTCTTCTTTCCTGAGAAAGGTTGCCACTTAAATGGTAAGCCAACGCTTAGTAAGTTAAATAGTTAAGTATTACATATCAATATCACACATGTTTATAAACATATATAATAAACTCTTATCAATAAAAGAGTTCAAGACATCATCCAGATATAAACCGAGACTTACAAGAAACCGAGTGAACTATTACGTACCGGATGCCAAGATCATAGGATTCCATATTCAAATCACCATAGTATACCATATCATTGATGCTCAATACAACAAGGAGATATGTTGATCCCAGATCTCTCAATAACACTTATAATCTAGTTGTGAATAACCAAATTATAATGATTTTACGAAGAAAATTAAGAAGACTCAAAAGTAATATATGAATATTAAAGAACAGTTTGAGCTTCAAAGGTTTTACTTTATTGATAATAAAACGTAAAACACAAAGAGGACTTCTCACGTATGCACGCTTTTTACAATAGACCTAGTCGTCTATTTATACTAGTTAGCTAATGCTAAGATAAACTAACTATTGCTATTTTCTAGCAAATATTCTAGCTAACTAATAATGTTTATCTTTCACATGGATAATCACTATTTACAAGATAAACTATAATTTCAGCTGTTGATT
>NC_037529.1:55561755-55563277 GCF_001531365.2 Cynara cardunculus var. scolymus | reverse complement strand
CCCAAACTCATTCTTGTAAACAAGTCCGAGTTCGGGTTGAGACAAGACAGAGGCAGAGCGTATCTCCTGCAAGCCCTGGAATTCTTCGTTTGGTGGAGCGCATGATAGTCTCTCAATGCCCAGCCTTAGCGCAATTTCGAAGTCTGTTTTCGCTCTTAACTTTACCAGGGACTCCATTCTCTTTACTATCGCTCGATTTGCCATTCCAAACCTTATCCCGTGATCCTGCCTCTGAGTTGTATAGGCGTATAATTCGATTAAGTCGTACGAGTTGAGATTAATGAGATCATTTTCGTTGAACACGCTAATGATCCCATGGGCTCTCTCCACGGTGAACTCAATGTATCTGATAGCTCGGTTGGCGAAGGATTTTATCTTTAAGTCCATGACTCTTCTTATTCCTTCATTCGAGAAGACAATTCGAGGATCTTGAGTAGTTTGTCTGACGAAGTGATGGTGTAGGAGATCCATTGATTCGGGCGATAGGATTGGAGGATTTATTGACAAACTTTCATCGCGATCATGGTACATGTATGGATGGATATTTTCCATCATTACTGGTTCCCTGGGTGGCTCTTGAGGTTTTCTCCTCATCGACTCCATCTGCTGAATAATTTCGTTCACTAGGCCTGTTGGAGGATGCCTTGAGGAAGCGAAAACATCTGCTTGCACCATTGGTTGTGTTTGGGTTAGTTAGGTAGGGGTTATTATAGGTTCTGGTTGTTGGGGTGATGAAGGTTGGGTTGTAATGGTCTCTGGTTGTATGGGTGAAGAATGTTGGGTAATAGTGGGCTCTGGTTGTATGGGTGAAGAAGGTTCGGTTATAGTGGGCTCTAGTTGTATGGAAATGATGAAGGGTTGAGTTGTGCGGGGTGTTGGTGAGGGGGTTAAGGGTAGGTTTATATTTGGTGTAGGAGAAAAAGGTTGATGTGTTTGTGGGGTGGTTGGTTCTTCATCGGTTGGGAACTCAACACGATGGGCTTTGGGGTTGTAGCCAAGGGAACCTGGATATGCGATTGATCATCAGAGGGCAAGGCCTCTGGTTCCCTTGCTTGGGTTTCTTGAGGTGATGGTTGCTGTGGTGCTGGTTGCTGTAGTGCAGCAGATGTTGAAGTGTATGCAGCCGCCGCCTCTTTCTCCCCCTCACGAGGGCCAAGGCCTTGATCATCGGGGTCTTGGTCGTCGTGGCGCCTTCTTTTGCTCGGGCGGCTGCTTGAGCAAGAGGCTTGAGACCTCTTCTTCTTCTTGTCCTTCCTGAGGGATGTAAGATACTCCCTCAGGGCTGCCTTTCTGGTGGTCTCCTTCATTGAACGAAGGAGAGTTGATATACGTCGTTGTTCATTGACCATCGTTTTAGTGAGAGCCCTTGTTGGTTGGATGGCTCGATGAACAAACTTTGCACTGATCTCGTTGAAAGAGGAGACCAATGCTCTTGATAGTGCTTGCATGTCTGCCTTTGTGGCAAACTCGGTGGTGGAGGTGGAGGTGGAGGTTGTAGGTTGTGATGGGATGGTGGAGGTTG
>NC_037529.1:55559123-55560670 GCF_001531365.2 Cynara cardunculus var. scolymus | reverse complement strand
GCTCTGAACGATCTATGGGTTCAACATTAGAAGCAACGAATGCTTCTGTGTGTGTGAGGGGTTGTGGCGAGCCCTGAGGCGAAGGGGCTCTTATTTCTTCATCACCTCTCTGTTGAGAGAGGGGTGATAGATGATGGGGTTCCTCAGCTGGTTCATCTCCAAAGGCCCGAAGGATGGCCTCTGGATGGCTAGCTTGGGTTGGGATTGGACTGGGTCGTCCTGTTTCAATATCCCTTTGGCTTTGATCGCCAGGGATAGTGGATGTGGTTTCCCTTTTGGTAGTGGGTTGGGAAATATGTTGGTGAGGGCCGGGGGAATCACTAGCATCATCATCATCTTCATCATCCAATGAAGACGATGCTTGTGCTCCCTCGCTTGGAGGGGGGACGGCTCTAAATGCTCTAGGGTAGCTGCCCTCGGTTCTTGGGACAGCAGAGAACATTCATAGGCGAGGCGTATCTCACTTGTCGATGGAATGACAGTGAGCATAGCCCTTGATAGTGGTCTGTTGATGCGATATCCTTCCTTGGAAAGAGTTGGGCGATGTCCGTGCATCTTGTAGACTGGTGTGTATGGCTCTGTTACGGGGAGAGAATTTTTCCTCATTGCATCCCCAATTATGAGAGCAAGGAAATGGGGGAAGAGGACAACGGTCAGCGGCTTTCCAGCGGCTTGAAGTTTACACTTCTTCAGTACGGCCGCATGGATCTCGGTGTAGATGAGGAGGGCGTAATCGATGTTGAGGTTGAAGTAGAGGCCATACATGATTGTCATGATGTTCAAATTCCCTTGGTCGAGGGAGCCTAATTTGCATGTCAGGGACCTGTTCAGGATTGAAAAGAACAAATTCCACATTGGTGGGAGGAATTGTCTTTTGAAATCCGAGATGTTTCGTATTTCCTTATTGTAGCCTAACATCCTTATAAATCTCAGAATGTCCTCGGAAGTTGGTAGCTCGTCATATCAATTTCGAGCTCTCGTCTCGTTGGAATGCACAACACCTCGGAAGTTGGTAGCTCGTCATATCGTTCAATACCGTGACTGTCCTCGTCAAATTCGTAGTTTTGCCAGTATTGTTGAACGTATTTGAGTGGAACTTTTGGGTTTACCAGTGTGAGAGCAGGTAGTAGAATGCAGTTTTTGAAAAATTCAATCATTATCCCGTACCTGTCATCATAGAGGGTGTTTCGGAGCTCGATCATGTGATTATTGGGTTTCATGGGGAGAAAGACGATAGTCCTATTATCTGCTCCCGTAGATTGAATGCGGCTATCGTTGTTGTCGGATTCGTGGGAAGCGGAGGATGCCATTGCTATGGAAGTTTGCAGGTTATTTTGTGTTCGTCAAAGGCTGTTTGCAGGTTTTGAAGGCGTAAAAATGGTAATGGTGGGGAAGATGAGTATTTATAGGGTAGTTTGGTAGGGTGGGGGGGTGAGGGGGATGGGGTGATAGTGGTAAGGGAAACGTTTTCTTTGATTATTATAATATAATAATCATGAGAAAAGTGGCGGTTTGGGTTTTGGGTGATGGGATTGGAGGAACGTGAG
>NC_037529.1:55551253-55559023 GCF_001531365.2 Cynara cardunculus var. scolymus | reverse complement strand
GTACTTGTAATTTTCTTAGATATAACTTAAGAAAACTTCTCAAGCTGAGACTGACCCAACTGAAAAAGATCCCAAAATAGTAAAAAGGGACATGTACTTTATATGTAACTTTTCTTTACTATTATTTGATAAGATAACTTTCTTTATGTTATCTTGTTATCATCAAATAGGGGAGATTGTTGATCCTTTCTCTCAGTGATTTGATGATAATCCATTTTTCCTTTCATGTTGTATTTATGTTTCTGTATTTTCAGTTCCAGCGATCATCACTGAGTATGTTCAGTGATCGTTGAAGAACTTGCATTGTAAATTTATCAGAGACAACAATACTTCAAGAAGACAACACTCATACCAAAGAACCTTCAGCGAACGTCGAAGACTGAAACTGAAGATTAGAGACTGGCGAGTACGTGATCTGAAGCGGTATTCAGTGATTACAAACCTGTCTACATATGTGTGAAGACTGCTCTAGCTTCAGCGAATGATGATGAGACCTCCAGGTTATCCCAGCATTCAGTGATCAAAAGTAGCTTGCTTAGCACGATAGTTGTTGTCTTGTCCTTATGCACACAAAGGACAAACCCATACCCTTGCAAAAGTTAGTACGCTACGGATCCGATTAGTCGACTCTTTGTCCACCAACTTTAGGCAAGGATGCCTGCTCAAGAATAGTGCTTTTGTACTATTCACTATAGCAAARGACAAGCCTTCCTTTTAAGGCTTGACACGCACTCTAAACCTAACATATTGCATTAAATGTTCATTTAATGCACTGGGTATAAATAGAAGTGTTTCTTCTCTTTGCACAGTGCGCGCATCACTCTTCAACCTAATTCTTACTTCAAGCATCCTCTAGCTTAAGTAAAGGATCTATCATATAGCATTCTCTTTTCTGTGTTTGCTATAGCTTCGTATGTAACCAAAGATTGTTTAGATAGGTTTTTATTTACCTTATCTTTCCGCAAACAGTCTTGTAAAATTTGTATTGATCTTCTCTATTAATATATATTTTATATTTGAAAACATTATGTTTGTATTCATCCCCCCCCTTCTACAAACTATTTCTTATCTTGTAGACCCTTTCGGGACCAACAACACATGTCTCAGAGTTCCAGTATGCTCTTACAGTTTGTGACAATCTTCAGTCAGTGAACATGTTTTCAGTTTCAGCTTCCCTTCTTATACTTTTTCTTGAACTTGTAACTTGAGAAAACTTATATAGTAAAAACTATATCACTGAAAAAGATCTCAAAATAGTTAAAAGGGACATGTACTTTTTGTGTAACTTTTTCTTACTATTAAACCTTAAGGCAATTTCCTTTATATTGCTTTGTCATCATCAAATAGGGGGTGATTTTTGATCCTCTATGTCATTGATTTGTTGATAATCCCTTTTACCTAGCGAATTATTATGTTTCTGTCTATTCAGTTCCAGCGATCATATTGAGTCTGTTCAGTGATCGCTGAAACAAATATTGTAATCCTACAACGACAACGATACTTTAAGAAGACAAAACTCACACCCAAGAACCTTCAGTGAATGTCGAAGACTACAACTGACGATTGGTGACTAGCGCGTTCGTGATCTGAAGCGGTATTCAGTGATTACAACCTGGTCAACATACGTGTGAAGACTGCACATGCCTCAGTGAATGCTGAAGAAACCTCCAGCATTATTCCAGCATTCAGTGATCAAATGAAGCTTGCCATGCATGATTGTTTTTGTCTTGTCCTTCCATACACAAATGACAAACACATACCCTCTCAAAAGTATAGTACTGGATGGAGCCGACTAGTCGACTCTAGTACCCACCAACTCCATGAAAAGATATCTGCTCATGAATGGACAATAGTACTATTCATTGTTGCAAAGGACAAACTTTCTTCTAAAAGCTTGACACGTCTTATACCTCTTCTGAATTGCAGTTAATGCAATAAGAATAAATAGTTGAGTTTTCTCTCCACTCATGCATGATACAATACAAGCAGATTAGAATTTCTCTCTCTAATTCTAAGAAGCATAACCAAGAAGAACACACTTCTAGTCTTCTCTCTTTCGGCAAATTTTTTATATTTGCTAAGTGTATCTGTGTGTATATCTAGATTATTTTAGATAGATCTTCTTTTTTCTTTTCTATTCCGCAAACAATCTGTAAAAATCTGTATTGATCCTTCTATATCAATATATATATATATATATATATATTTAAAAGTGAAAGTTATTGTGTTTGTATTCATCGCCCTCCCTTCTACAAACTATTTGCCTCTAAACTCTTGTAGATCCGGCTAGGACCAACAGATGCGACCAAAATTGATCTGATATACGTGATGTCAATTAGGAATTTCATAGTATTCCACTAAAACAACTATCTAAATAATTTATAATAGGTATTCAACCCTTAAATGTTAATGAAAAAATACACCAAGATTTTTAATAGGAATGAGGGTGCCTGTGTGTTATACTTCTTGACTTTCCTTCAAAACATTTATGTGTAGAACATAGTCCATGAGATCTTAAATATTTCCATGATAGGTTTCCGTTGAGTATTTATTCACTGTTTTGACTTCAAGTACATTCCCATTGATATAAATGTTACTTGCTCTCTACCTAGATCTTTTCTATAACGATCAGTTATATTATCTGTTGACTTTACATAGTCAATGGAAAAAACTAATAATTTTTAGCAAGACTCATATGGTTTGGTGAAGATGTCTTATATGTCTTGATTTATCTTGTATATATGTTTCTTATCTCTTCTAAAAGTTACCTTACTATCACAATGCGTACAAATGGTAGTAGGGGCTTTGGCCACCAAGGAATACCCTGTAGGGGAGTTTTAAACCATTCCTCTTCTTCAACAACTTTATCTAAAGCCCTAAAGTCAACCTCCATAGTTGAACGTATATTCACAATTCTTTAGATGATTTCCAAGACAAAGTTGCACCACCAAGTGTAAACACATATACACTTGTGAACTTAATTACGTTATGAATTATTGGAAATCTAGTTGGCATCACATTATCCGTCCAAGGAGTATCACTACTAAAAGTGAGTTTCAGCGAGGCACCTTAAGCCACGACATGTTTCAACAAGAAGTTGTTGCGACGACATGTCGTCTATGATGATAAATTAAATTTTAGCGACGACAAAAGTCGTTGCTAAAACTCCTATTTCTTGTTGTGTATATTTTGTATAATGTAATCCTTAGTTCAACATATGGTTGAGACATTGAAGCACTCTTACTAGTGCAAACAAATTATCTCTACTAGGATTGTATGAGTATAGACTAAATTTATTCATTGTATATTCTAGATATGGTCTAGTATAATTCATTATATACATCAAGTTGCCAAGTACTTGAGTATATTCTAATTGGGACACACTATCTTCGATTCTTCTCAAGTCTATCATCATAGTGTCTGTATTTTCCACGGACCTTTTTAGTGTATATTAGGTAGAAATATAACCATAAAAATTTTGTTGAATTCTAATACCAATAATTACATCTTCTACTCCCATATCTTATTTCATTTCAAACACGTAGTGCAACATTTTCTTGGCTCAACTAATTACATCCATGTTATTTCCCATGATAAGCATATCATCGACATATAACCAATTAATAAAATACACATTTTTACATTGTTTCATATACACATATTCATCACCTTTATTGATGTGGAACCTATTTAACATCATTGTATTGTAAAACTTCTTGTGCCATTTCTTTGAGGCTTGTACAAGTCCATATAGGGAATTAACCAATTTACAGACCTTCTTTTCTTAACCATTAACCACAAACCCTTCATATTTTTAAATGTGTATTTCTTCACCGTATTCGTCATTCAAGAAAGCAATTTCCATATCCACTTCATGTATTTCCAAGTTGTGAATAGCCGTTATACCCATTAACTATAATCCTTGTTACCAACAAATAGGTATAAATACACAGGCAAGTTGTGGATGGGGTGTTTTGTTTTGGTTTCGATTTATCAATACACAGGAGGCTCTTGATGTTGATGTCTGGCCACGGGTTTTGGTTTTACACAGGCTGCATTATTTTCTGGTGGTTTTCGTCCTCTTTTTTGGCGGGTTTTGTGGACTTCGTTTTGAAGATGGAGAATCTGGGGCGCATGGTTTTGGGCTTCATATATTAAAATGCTATGGATTGCATTTTTGGTTTAAATTTTGGATTGATTTCTATCATGGGCTTCATGGTATTGTGGGCTTTGGTATTTGGACTGTTGATTGCACTTTGCTCATGGGCTCATATGGTTTGGTTTTGGGCTGGTCTCCGACTTGGGCCATGGTCCCTGTTTGGGTCATGTTTTTGTTTTGTTTTCTTTGGTCCATGTTTTATTCTTTACTTTTGTATGAGTGGGTATGCCCATTCCAATTTTTTTTTAACTTTATCTTATCAATAAAATTTTCCAGGGTTCGGTCCCCTTTTCCAAAAAAAAAAAACAAAACAAATAGGTATAAAAGTCATTATTTTTAACAACACTCTTTGACTACTAACAAGCTATGTATAATTCTATGGTACCTTCAAGTGAACTTTTCTTTTTGAAGATCCATTTATGGCCTATTGGTTTATGTCACAGACGTAAATCAACCAAATTTCCATGTATAGTTTTGTATAATGGAATCTATTTAATAACAGTCGTATATATTAGAGGTTTTCCTTCAACATTAAAGATCATAGAGTCGGGTTCAAAGTCCTTGTCTATCTTTCCACGTTTTCTTCTTCTTGGTTCTAAGTCTTTTTGAACCTTAGAAGCATCATCTTTAGTTATGAGTGTACCTTGGTCTAGTTCCTCACATCACAACTCTTTTCCTTGGATTAGAGGTTTGAATCTCATCATACTTCGTCTAAGGAAATATATTTTCAAAGAATTCTTCTTCGACAATTCTAAGGTTGTGTTTATATTTACAAGATGGTATATTAGACTTTCACATGAAAACCTATCGATGACTTATCTAAGAAAGCAGGTATGACTAAAACTTATCAATCACTTTTTAACCTAAAGTTTAGATATGATAATTATTATCATACCCACTGATCTTAGAAATAAAACCGGGGACGATTGAAGTTTTTGTACCAGTTGAATAAGTAACAAACTATGTATGTTTAATAATTATCGTACACTTTGGTTTTCAACCAATCAATAGTGATAGAATATATTTTTTCTCGTACCCATTTGGTGATCTAATCAACCAAGTGAAATCATAGAGCTGAGTACCGTCCGGTTATAAATAAATATCCCAAATTTACAGATACAAAATCAATGATAGAAACCAATAAATAGAATCAAATATGATATCGACATACTTAAAAACAATGGCACAATAATCGTAATCAAAGTAATATAATACATCCTAGCCATACATATATGATGTCGCAAAGTATTTGGCCCACTGTAAGCGTTCATCTTACATGGAAACGGGTTATACTTGTTTTCATGGGATTTATACACGATGTGAAATAAAAAATTTGAATTAGATTGAGGGTTAATCGCAATAGCTAGGTATGATGAAAAGAGATTTACAAGTATTATATAAAACTCGTTTGGGAATTTTAATTGTCATCTCGTAGTGTAGTAACCCACACGCCTATGAGCTAGATTATTTATAGCACTAAATTGTAAAAGTATACATAAGATAAATGCAAATATGAAATAAATTCATTAACTTGATTGGATATATACTGAGATACCTTACAGTAATAGGTTTCCATGTCAATTCATGAATAAACAACCCTTCTTGTTTCTAATATTCTAAAAAAGCCAAAAAGATTAACAATGTTTTTGTGTTAGAACGTGGTTGATTATAGAACTAAAATATTAATATTTTATCATGATAAATAAAACAATAAATCATCGAACATTTATTAATCGGTTAATGTAACTTTTTAAAGTTAAAATGATGTACGTAACCAATTGTTAAAAATGTGATAGTTTATTTATTAAAAATGTTCAATCAAATTGAAAAAAATAGTTTAATAAGTTTTTCATTTAAAAAATTATTTTAGAAACTTAATCATTCAAAATAATTTTTTTTAATAAATTTCTAATTTAAAATGAAAAATTTTATTAGATTATTTTTAACTTTTAATGTTGTAACTATCCGCTTTCTTTTTTGTTGACATCAATAAATCCAAAATATACATCATGCCATCATGATGCGATATTAAAAACAAGGACCAATGTGACTAATTAATGTTAAAAATCTTTTATGTAAACCATGATGGATATAACCTACCTCTAGCTCCGGCCTGTCCCTGGGAGGGCGGCATGTGCGCAATCCCAAGGTCCAAAAATATCAGGGACCCAGTTATTTTTTTTAAAATACAATAGTAGTCTAAAAAAATTAATAAGTTAAATAAACCCAAAAATTAATAACAGACAAAAAGAATTTAGTAGATAATAGGAGCCCAAAAATATATCAACTAATTACATTGGAAAAGAAACAAAAAAAAAAAAATTAATTGGTCATTCATTATATGCTATTGTTTATTACCTCTCTAATTTTTTGACATCTCCAACAAGGTCTAATGATATTGGCTATTGCTATTTCTATATGTTTGACCGTTTTTGTGCTTCAACAATTCAACGTTAAGATCATGTGCTTGTTATTGCTATATATTTTTATTGGATATTTTTATCAATTTATGCTTCTATTGACTATTGCTATTTGGTTATGTTGTTAAAATTGTTTTTGTTGACTATTGTTATCTATTTTTGCTTCTACATAAAATATTTTACTATTGTTTGACAATTAATCTATTGTTCATATAATTTATAACGTGTTTCATGATTTTGTGCTTAATCAATAAGTTTTTTCTACTAGATGTATTTAGAAATCTCTCTTATATATGTCATGTTCCATAAACTTTTAATCTTAACATCATATTTTAGTTGAGCAAAAAAAGAAGGAAAATAGAATTTAAATATTTTCATCAATTGTTTGACTTATGTATCTTTTATTGGGATTTCACCATACCAGAAGATTCTATTTAAGTGTTCAAACAATTATTTGTTGAGTTTGCATATTATATGTTTAACTCATTATTTATTATTATTGGATCTCAATGGATCATCTTTTCCTTCATGTTCTTATTGATCCTCATTTGTATATTTTCTTGGTCCCGAAAGCGTCTACAAGATAAGAAACAGTTTGTAGAAGGGGGGGGGGATGATTACAAATACAAGGTTTTCAAATTTAAAATATATATTGATAAAGAAGATCAATACAGATTTTACAAGACTGTTTGCGGAAAGATAAGGTAAAGAAAAACCTATCTAAACAATCTTTGGTTACACACGAAGCTCTAGCAAACACAGAAAAGAGAATGCTATATGAAAGATCCTTTACTTAAGCTAGAGGATGCTTGAAGTAAGAATTAGGTTGGAGAGTGATGCGCACACTCTACATGGAGAAGAAACACTTCTATTTATACCAAGTGCATTAAATGAACATTTAATGCAGTAAGATAGGGTTTAGAGTGCGTGTCAAGCCTTAAGATGAAGGCTTGTCCTTTGCTATAGTGAGTAGTACAAAAGCACTATTTTTGAGCAGACATCCTTGCTTAAAGTTGGTGGACAAATAGTCGACTAATCGGCTCCGTACCGTACTAACTTTTGCAAGGGTATGGGTTTGTCCTTTGTATGCATAAGGACAAGACAACAACAATCGTGCTAAGCAAGCTTCCTTTGATCGCTGAATGCTGGAATGACCTGGAGGTCTCATCATCATTCACTGAAGCTAGAGCA
>NC_037529.1:55548307-55550608 GCF_001531365.2 Cynara cardunculus var. scolymus | reverse complement strand
TAGAACACTTAGATCTATGTAATCTGGTACATTTTCACCAAGGTTTCTTCGACGTAGGAATTCCCTTCGTATCTTCAGATTGACGACTTTTCCAGGCATGCTATCATCTATCCAGAGCAAGAGATACGCCAAGTGATCCATTGGACATAGATGTAGCTCTGACACCCTCTGAAATCTGACTTCACCTTCATAGTCAAGGAATATAACTCCTAACTCAGGTTTAAAATGCATAGAGTTGGGTGTATAGGGACCCTTATCTGGCAAGTCAAGATTCAGCGTAGAAATGTCAGTACTCATATGACCCTTCAGGACTTCATCTAAGGAGAACCTTGTTTCATGTTCGTTCCTTAGGAATGGTCCATCATTAGGATCAAAGAGCTTAAGTTTCTTCTTCCCACATTTCTTCAGAGTTGGCCTGTCAGGGACCTTGACATACCTGGACATCCTTTTGATGAGCTCATTGATGGTGTCCTCGATAAGTGTCTTGTGTCTCGACTTGGATTGCTGAATGGCTTGTCTGATCTCCATCCATTCACTGTATCCATAGCAGCCTAGGTAGGAAGGATACTCGGTAACTGCATCAAGATTGTCCCTGGTGATGAGCATTGAGATAAGAGTTCCACCGTCTTTGGATCGTCCGCTGATGCTGACGCTGATAATTGGGCGGGGACTGAGTCTCTTTTTCAGCTTTGCTTTGCTCTATTGCTTGTCCTTGTCTTGTAGCTTCTGCTTCTTCTTGCGATCAGCTTCAGCTATTGACAGAAGTTTAGCTTGGGTTTGGACAGCACTCACCATTTTCTTGGACTTTGTCTTGGGAAGGACTTTAGCAGCTAGTGACTTGGCCAGCCTTAGGCTGTCTTCAGTCTACTTCTTTTGAAGCTTTAGCTCTTCTTCAGCCCTTAATGCCTCGAGTCTTTCAGCTTCAGAAAGGAAGTCAAACTCACCACCACTAGAGGTACGAAGAGGAATTTTTACTCTAGTCTGGTCGAGCGAATCCTTAAGCTGAGACATCTGCTGGTCTGTTAGAGCAAAAGAGCTGGGTTGATCAGATACCCGCTCCAGTCGACCGTAGGTTGTTGAAGGGATGTGAAGTTGGTACTCTGAAGTGATCACTACCTGAGAGGTAGAGTCTTCAACTAAGGTTTGTTTAGGGCTTGCAAAAAGTACCTTCAAGTTGCCTTCTTCAGCGACTGTCTTGTCTTTCGACTTGGGGTCCTGGTGCCCTGATGGAGTCGATTCACCTTGTCTTTGCCCCCCCTGGGATTAAGCTTCCCCGAGGGCAACATCTTTGGTGACGGTTGATGGCTTCTGGAACTTGATGGTAAAGTCATCTTCATCATCATCGTCGTCGTCACCATCTAGATCATTTCTGGTGTCTGGAATAACAGGTTCATCATCATCTTCATCAACATCTTCTTCATCCTCATCAACATCATCATCATCACCAGCAGTAGTGATGGTATGGACATCATCCCTAGGGATGGCTTCGTCAACCTCAGCTAGAGCARCTTCGGTGGACGTGATTACAGGAGCAACAACTGCTTCAGCTTCGAGAGCCTCAACTTCAACTGCAACTGAAGCTGATACTAGACCAACGGCCTGAGAAGTCGTAGTTGCAGCATCGGATGATCCACCAGCATTGGACTTCATTTCCCCCTCTCTGGCTAAGACTTGAGGGATTTGGCCAGAGAGTTCATCCAAGCGCTGACGCTGGAGAACCATGGAATCCTCCATCCTTTGCAAAGCATTGGCTAGAGTTGTCGTTGCCTCACGCGTCTCATGGAGTTGAGCACGATCATCAGCAGAGAAGGAGGGTGCACTCACTAGAGCTGGTTGACGGACAGCATCCAGGATTTGCTGAAGAAGTCCAAGTTGCTGATCAGCAATCGCCTGAGCATCATCAGCCCTTCTATGAAGAACAGGAATGGCGTCGTTGTTGGCGTGAGCAGCTTCTTGGAGAGTCTGGAGCTGACTCTGAACTTCTTGAACTTCCGCCTGGAGGGCTAGGAAGTTCGCATCAAGATCGCCTTGGCGGGACATCACTTGGTGAACTTCGTTGACCTTGGAGAAGACGGTATCAACGGCGGGAAGGAGAAGTTGGATGTCTGATGACATATCATAGGCATCATCAATTTCTTCATCTCGTCCATCATCTTTATCTCTTTCTCCAGCATATCCTCCACCTGCAACAGAAGGATGTACAAAAGAAGGAGCTAAGGGTCTTTCAGTGACATCGAGAGTATTGTCACTGGCATGTGCAAAGATGTCCTCGTGAGGATGGACATCCGTATGCTGAGGAGC
>NC_037529.1:55536806-55548207 GCF_001531365.2 Cynara cardunculus var. scolymus | reverse complement strand
GCTTACCACATCTGAAACATCCTTCTTTTGTCTCTTCCTTCTTCTDCTCAACTRTCTTCTGTGGAGGCTTCTGCTCCTCCTTTTCACTTCCATCAGATCTTCCACCTTCTGTGTAGTTTCTTCTATTGAAACTTCTATACTCTTTCTCTTCACCACCCTTCCTATACTCTCTGGTGATCAATGCCAGAGTCTTCATCATTTCTTTCATTGTTACTTCTTCTTCAGAGCTCTCCTCACTCTCTGCGATCAGAATCTTCTTTTTCTTCTTCTTCTCCTTTTCTTCCTTCTTTGATTCTCTCCCCTTACCAAAGCCACCATCTTCTGCAACTAGAGCAAGAGGATCACCATAATTCTTCTTCATTTGAAGCACTTGAGGCTGTTGACTTTTGAGTGAACCAAACAAGTCAGCCAAGGTCCATGCTTCTAGATCCAAAGTGGCCTTCATTGACATGGTCAACTGCATCCATTCGTTTCCAAGACTTTTCAAGAACATAGAGTTGTTGTCCTCTGTAGTTCTCATCACTCCATATCTCTTGCAATTGCTGATTAAGGTATTGAACCTGGAGTATGTGTCTKACAGGGATTCACCCTCCTTAGCCTTGAAGCTATGATATTCATCAATACAAATGGCTCGGTTGTTCTTGAGAGTCTTCTTCCTTCCTTCGATCTGTTTCTCCAATTCTACCCAAATGTCCATAGACAAATGGCAGTGATTAATACATTTGAAAATCTCATGAGGTAAAGCCATGATTAACAGCCTTTTACATTTGCTTCCCAATTCAACCAATACCTTATCTTCATCGCTCCAGTTTGCAATTGGTTTTGGCTCATAGTGCTCAGGAACTTCGGGCGTTGTACCAGTTGTTGGAACTCGTGGAATCAAATTCATTGGCACGTATGGTGGATTGTAGAGAAATTCACAAATTCTGGGGTGAATTCCCTCCAGGAAGTTGATCATGTGCACTTTCCATTGTGGATATTCCTCTCGGATAAGCGTGGGAGGCTTGGATTGAGATCCAGTACTCATGAACAAGGTATTAACCATGTTTGCCATTGAAATTTGAAGAAAAAATAAGAACAAGATGAAACTGATTCAATAGTGAGTGAAACAGGGTAATCTGAAGAAATTAGTGTTTTAGGAATCACAGATTAATACCAAAAGCAGAATTAATTGAATTAGAATTCAAAGTCTGTTCTGATACCAATTGTTGGATCTGAATTCAACTTTGGTATTGATCTAATACTCTAAATAAGCTCTAAAACAATTGAAGTGCAGCGGAAATATTAATAAGAGCAAAATAGAGTGAGTAAGTGATTAGAATTTCTAAACACACCAAGAACACACAGTCTCAACGAAGAAGATGAATGCAAGAAAATTGCTCCAAAGGTTTTCAATCAATTCAATTGAAAATTTTGACAATTACAATACTGGAAGCGCACAGTTTACAAAGGCCCTATCCGCTATTTATACGAGTTTCTAACGACCTTAGAGACTAGATTTTGGCACGTGTCTTCATCTGAGTCGTCCAAAGAAAGTCGATTAAGTCCTAGTCACGTGAGAAGCACATGCGGCTAACAACCTTCGAAAACTGTTAGAACATAAACTTCACAGAAGACGAAAACCGCAGACCCTCTGTGAGCCATCTCAGAGGCTCTGCTGTAAATGACTTGCGTGTTCTTTTGACAGAGGACAATTTTCCAGAACCTCTGTGAGACACATCAGAGGTTCTGCCACTCTTCACTTGCTCGATCAAACGGCTTCTTTCGCTAATCCTCTGTTATCTTCTGTGGAGTTAACCTTCTGTCAAGTCTTACAATATACTTTTTCTATACTTTTACAAGATAGGAATAATTGAGCTAACATCAACAATTCAATCCGCTCAACTAGTCAAAGATATCAATCTGCTCAACAATGAAAGTCAAAATCCGTTCAGCAAGTCAAAGTCAAAGCTCAATCAAATTAAATCACACAAACACTTGAGTTCAAAATTAAGTCGCACAATTAATCAACTATATAGCACAACTAAATCGCTCAGGTAACAATCGAATTATCAACAAATCGCACAAAGTTTAACCGATTTAACACTAAACCGATCAAGTCTTACCCGATTTAACACTAAATCGCAAAAAATTCACAAGTCTTAAATTGTACAGGCAATAAGCGATTTACACTAAACCGATCAAGAGTTATACGGATTAAAATTCAAGCACAAACACAATTTTAACACTTTTTCACCAAAAATTTGGATCAAAACATGCAAAATTATGACTTTTTGAAGAACAGAAACTATTTTCGTAAACTCAAAAATCGATCAAAAATGATTCAAAACTTGATTAAAAACAAAATTGATGTAAATCAAATATGTTCAGATTGAAAATGCGAATTTAGTAATGCAAATTTTATCAATTAACACTCAAAATTGATGTGATTCAAGCCAAAAATGTGCAATTATGTCGATAGAACTCAAGAACAGATGAAGAACAGATCTAGAACAGTCGGTTAAAATCCGCTAAAATCCGTGCAGCAAGTCAAGAAAAATTTGTAACTTCTCTAATCAAATTGTTGCAATTTGTGCTCTGATACCAATTGATGTTCCCAAAATCATACAAATCAGAATAATTCTTCAAGAACAAGAATCAAGATGAGTAGAGAGAGAATTTCACCAAAGATAATATTGATTTCTTGAGAGAAAGTACAAGATGATTAACAGCACTAATCAGAATTATGAACTGAACTAAAGACAATTAAGAGAGCTAAAACTATTTATACTAAGAAAATAGTAAAAGACTAACTATTACAAAAACATTACAAAAGGAGAACTTGAATACAACTATAAAGCACATTCTTAAACCCAACAGAACGATTCAGACCCTTGAAGACATGTTGAAAGCTTGTATTATTGACGACAGGGGATCTTGGGAAAATCATCAACCTCAGATCGAATTTTCTTACAACTTCAGGGGATCGAATTTTCTTGGGAAAATCATCAACCTCTTATCGAATTTTCAAGCGGCACCGTATGAGGTTTTGTATGGCCAAAAATGCAGAACATCGTTGTGTTGGAATGAAGTGGGGGAGAAGCAGTTGGTTGGTCCGGAGATCTTTCAAATAACTTTTGAAAAGATAGATCAAATTTGAGAACGAATTAAAACTGCACAGGACTGACAGAAAAGTTACGCCGACAAACGCCGCAAACCGATTGAATTTCTGGTATGAGATTTTGTAATATTAAAAGTTTGTTCATGGAAGGGTATCGTTCGATTCTGAAAAAGAGATAAGCTCAGTCTGAGGTTCATTAGGCCATTCAGAATATATAAGCGGGTTGATTCAGTAGCATATCAGTTAAAGTTGCCTGAGAAACTCAATGCTATTCACAACACTTTTCATGTCTCAAACCTGCGAAAGTGTTTAGCCAGTCCGAATTTGGTTGTACCGCTACCTGAGGTGCAAGTTGATAGTAAGTTAAATTTCGTGGAAACCCCTGAGGCCATCACTGACTAGAAGATAAGGGTTTTAGGGAATAAAGAAATCAGTCTCGTGAAAGTTCAATGGCGTTTTCATAAGAGTCTAGAAGTTACTTGGGACTGAAATCATAAATGAGATGAAATCCTGAGTTGTTTGATTGAATGAATTATGGGACGGAATTCTTTTTGAAGGGACAATAATGAGATAATCGGGTATTCGGTTTTACAGTTCGGGGTTATTTTTAATTGATGGCGGTAAGTTGAGGGGTTAAATAGGTATATGTGCCTAAATTGTTTTAAAACACTCACCGGCTTATCGTTTATAATGGTATTTGATGAGATATTATGCATATCTCATGTGGATTGTTAAAAAAGGAAAGTAAGAGATAAAGAAAACTTCTGTGTTTTTTAAGTCCGAGTGAAAACAGAATCGAGAAGAGGAAGCAAGTAAAAACAATTTTCTGTGAATCTTGTCCTGGACTAATTGTTGTTTCTTCAGTCTCCATATCTTAATCTCATTGTGATAAGGTGGGTTATTTACAAACTTTCCTTATTTGGTAATTGGGATTAGAACCGTATGGTTCTTTATATGGGGGCGATATAAAACTGTTTTGATGTTTTAAATAGCATAATTGTGAGATTTTAATATGTTATATCATGTGGTTGAATAAGGGTGGCATATCAAGGAAAGATGTATTTTATTTATAAGGGTGACATATCAATGAGAGATATATACTAGGATAAGTGTGACATACTAATGAGAGGTTTATACCTAAATAAGGGTAGCTTAATCACTGAGACATAAAATATGGGTTTTGATCAAAGTGTTCTTTGTTATCGCATCTTTATGATGCGATGACTTGATGACTTAAAGTTATCGCAACCTATTGATGTGATGAATAGTGGTTATCGCACCAAAGGTGTGCAAAAGATAACATAATTTATTAGTAGATAAAATGAGCAATCTAAAATATGTTAGACCATTTTTTGTTTTGTTGATCAAACACCAATGTATTATTTAAACGGTTCAAACTATGTATATTTTTATTGATAAAACAACAATGTATTTTCAAACAGATATTTTTAGATCCTTTATTTACCTTAAACTTTATTTCTCCATTGTTAGAGCTTCTGTTTCAAATATGATCGTGTGCCCCCAATGCTTTTTTCTTTCATATTTCTTCAAACGTGGTGCTCTTGTATGCTTCAAGCGTGGAGCTCCTCAAGCAACACTAAAACTTCTTTATCCTTGAGGTTTTGTGCAGCAGCTAGTTTTTTTTAATATTTTTTGTTTAAATATAATTTAAAAATTAACAAATCATCATTAAAAGGAAGTGGGAGATTTAAGGAATCGCAGATAATGGAAGATAATTATGTAATGCAAAATTACTTCATCATCTTTTGTATTATCTATACTATCTTATAAAGTAAATTTAATAAAAGTCTTAAATACTAAATGACCAAGATATCTTTTATATATCATTTTTTCATTCTCTCCTCTCCTCACATATACTCACCCCCTCATATACACTCACCCTCTCACAACCGATTTTTTTAAATTATAATTTAAAATTTACATTTTATACCCCTATAATTAATTAATTAATTTACTTTACGTCATTTACTTCTAAATGTTTCATTTTAAACTTTTATCAAATTAATATACATAATCGTATATCAATTAAAACATGTTTAAAAATACATTTTTATTTTAACAAGTTACACCATTATAATCGTCTCGTCTCGTTAATACCTTCGAAATGAGTCCAATATTGAATAGTTTTTTACTTAATTATATTATTATATGTTATATATACTGTGAAAAAATATTTTTTAATATTATATAGTTATATATATATATATATATATATATATATATTCTATATATTTTGGGGTTAGGTTGTCCAAATTACACTGTATAATATGTTTTGAATTAATATGTTCTTGGGTTTTTTTGAAATATATACATGTATTAATTCAACCTTAATCTGAGTTTCTGGACAAGAAATAGGGTAAGCAGTTGAAATTTCATTCTAAAACCCATCTTTTTTTGTCTTTTCATAGCTTATGATYTGTCAAAWTTGTAGTTTTCTTTATTGGTTTTGAGTGTTTATCTTAAAACTCAAGTTTCTTGGTTTTTTGCTCTTGGTGTAAATCGAACACATTTGTGGAGTCGTTTTAAATATGTTGGATTTTAAACTGTCATACAATTTTTTTAATCGATAGTCTGTAATTGGAGCCATAACTCTTATTTATTCAAATTGTATTAATATGTAAAGACCAATTGTAACATGTATCATTGTTAAATCTTATCTTATAAAATCAGTGGAACTTCAAAATCGTTAAAATTCATGGCTCCCGCCGCATTGTGCGGGTACACAACTAGTCACTATAATAAAATCGAATTTATAGAACGCTCTCAATTTCGAAGCATCTTAATAAACCTTTTTATAGGACTTAGTTTATAGGACCAAAAATAAAGTATCCTTTTTTAAAAGGCGTTGTAATAGTTTATATGACGTTTGACGTCGTATAAGTTTTTTAGGACACTTTTAATATAAAGCGTCCCGTTAGCAACTTTATAGGATACTATTTGAAATACCGTCCTATAAAAACAAGTGTCTTATAAAAAATTGAGTTTATAGGACACTTCTTCAGAAGTGTTCAATAAAGTTGCTAATGCGACACTTTGTATTAAAATGTTCTTTAAAAAACTTGTTAAAATGTCCAAAAGCGTTATATAAACTTATTTCAACGCCTTCAGATAGGACGTTTTATATTTTGATCCAATATAACCGTCGATTCGGACGCTTAGAGATTAAGGGCGTCCTATAAACCCAGTTTTATTGTAGTTTAGAAAAAAAATGTTGATTAATATTAATATTGGATTAAATAGATTAGATGGCTAAAATTCGTATCATTTGAGTTTGTATATTTTCCTCACATACACATATATAGAGGTCTTTTTTTAATAACTTTTTATTTGTAAGATCTGTAAAATTCAATTTTAACCATAATAAATTAGTTAAAAAACAAAATCTAATTTAAAAAAAAAAAAAAAAAACCTCTCCTCTCTCAGCTCCTCTTTTTTATCACCCTAACATACGTGCATACACACATAAAATTAAATGTGCAAACAAAATAAACACATTGTGAACATTTAAAAAAAAAATACTACTATATTTTGTAAACACAATTTAAATATACGAAATTTGGTATATTTTGTGAACATATTATGAACACAAATTAAAAGAAGAAAACTAAATATAAACCTAGCTATTATTTGTGAATATATTGTGAGCACTCCACTACGAAATTTTTAAGGTTGTTTCATTGTTTTCAAAATATATTCACCTCTTTTATACATATATATATATATATATATATATATATATAATTGTGTAAGTGTTTGCGTGTATGTTACAATAGAGCTGTAAGAGAATTATATATTATAAAATTTGGATTTTTTTTTCTTCTAAAAATGCATTAATTATCTTAAATTATTTGCTTATGATAGATCTAATGAATCTTATAAGTTGTGGAATTCTTAAAAAGAACACTAACTATTAAAAAAAACAAGAAAAATATCGTTAATGTACAAAATCATATATCATACACATACAAAATAATATAGGATTCATATATATATATATATATATATAGAGAGAGAGAGAGAGATGAGCGATCAAACGCAAACCACTCATACTTGTACAAACCGTGCAAACCCCCCTTATCTGTGGATGTAATTGTTCAATCTTATGAAATTGTTTCATACAATACCTTTTTTTGATGAAGTTGTTTCAAATATCGTTATGAAAATGTTTCATATAATACTTATGAAAATTTAATGAAATTGTTTAATGTATTTATCTAAAATTAATATGATGAACATGATAATATCCATGATTAACACCATTCACAATAAAAATGATTAATCAGTCTCTCATAATTACAATAAAAATGAACAAAATAAAAAATTATAATTGGTTGAATGAGATTTGTATGGTTTGCACAAATAACGTGGTTTGCAAAGTAAACCTCTCATCTCTCTCTCTCTCTCTCTCTCTATATATATATATATGTGTGTGTGTGTGTGTGTATTCACGTACAAAATCATATAGGTTTAAAAGTTGTCCGTTTCTATCTTTTTGACGTTAATGTAAAATCATATGTAATTTTATACATTAACTAACATTTTCTTGTTTTCTTAAATAGTTAGCGTTGTTGTTTGAACTTTCATATCTCTCTCTCTCTCTCTCTCTCTATATATATATATATATATATATATAAACAATTTTATGAACCTAATTCAGAATTAAAATGAAGACTACATACAACTAAAACTCTGTAAACCCCCTAGCACACAAATATACATAGGTTATATATATCAAACTGTCTAACAAGCAAGCTATTTTAACTAATAAATTAATTATGTTTATTAAAAACAAGTTGATAACTCAAATAAAAAAATAAATGGCCAAGAAAACATGGTAAAAAAGAAATACTCAATTCTGAAATATAAGATGTATAATTAGAAGAAAAAAAATTGAAACAAACTCAGGAAACTTATTCAAACACCATCTTAAGTCACTTTTTAAAAAATTTGGAAACTTTAAAAATTTCATTTGCCATTTTTTTTGTCACATCATTATTACCTCAACAAAGTAAGAATCTTAATAAAACTCCACAATGAAGATTATCACGAAAACCTCTCTTTCCATTTTTTAATTTATAAAATATAATTATACTTATAGTTTATTATATAATGTTGGTCCCGAAAGGGCCTACAAGAATAGAAACAGTTTGTAGAAGGAGGGAGGGGTCAATACAAACACAATATTCTCAAATTTAAAATATATATTGATAAAGAAGATCAATACATATTTTACAAGACTGTTTGTGGAAAGATAAGGTAAAGAAACCCTATCTAAACAATCTTTGGTTACACACAGATCTTTAGCAATTACAAGAAAAAAGATTGCTAAAAAGAAGATCTTTTACTTAAGCTAGAAGATGCTTGAAGTAAGAAGAGAATTGCAGAGAGATGTGCGCGCTCTACAAAGAGAAGAAACACTTCTATTTATACCCAGTGCATTAATGAACATTTAATGCAATATGGTAGGTTTAGAGTGCGTGGCAAGCCTTAAGAGGAAGGCTTGTCCTTTGCTACAGTGAATAGTACAAAAGCACTATTCTTGAGCAGAACATCCTTGCTTAAAGTTGGTGGACAAAGTGTCGACTAATCGGCTCCGTACCGTACTAACTTTTGCAAGGGTATGGGTTTGTCCTTTGTGTGCAAAAGGACAAGACAACAACAATCGTGCTAAGCAAGCTTCTTTTGATCGCTGAATGCTGGGATGACCTGGAGGTCTCATCATCATTCGCTGAAGCTAAAGCAGTCTTCACACATATGTAGACAGGCCTGTAATCACTGAATACCGCTTCAAATCACGTACTCGCCAGTCTCTAATCTTCAGTTACAGTCTTCGACGTTCGCTGAAGGATCTTTGGTGTGAGTGTTGTCTTCTTGAAGTATTGTTTGTCTCTGATGAATTTACAATGCAAGTTCTTCAGCGATCACTGAACATACTCAGTGATGATCGCTGGAACTAAAAAATACAGAGACACAAATACAACGTGAAAGGAAAAGAGGGATTATCATCAAATCACTAAGAGAGAGGATCAACAATCTCCTCCTATTTGATGATAACAAGATAACATAAAGAAAGTTATCTTATCAAATAATAGTAAGGAAAAGTTACATATAAAGTACATGTCCCTTTTTACTATTTTGGGATCTTTTTCAGTTAGGTCAGTCTCATCTTGTGAAGTTTTCTTAAGTTATATCTAAGAAAATTACAAGTGCGGAAACTGAAACTGAAAGCTTATTCACTGACTTATAGATTGTCAGTGAATTATGAAAGTAACATTGGAACTCATAGACTTGTGTCCCTATTACTTTTTTCAGGGATCTTTTTCAGTGAAGTACATGGAATACTCATTTTATTAAATAATGGAAATAATACAAGTATTACAGTACATGTCCAGATCTTACAGAATTTAAGAAAAATTACTGAAAGGAGATATAGTACATGAAGTTACAAGGAAGAGTGGATTGTTGTTACAAAGAGAATCTTATCTTAGAACACTTATATCTATGTAATTAGGTACATCTTCACCAAGGTTTCTTCGACGTAGGAATTCCCTTCGTATCTTCATATCGACGACTCTTCCAGGCATGCTATCATCTATCCAGAGCAAAAGATACAACAAGTGATCCATTGGACATAGACGTAGCTCTGACATTCTCTGAAATCTGACTTCACCATCATAGTCAAGGAATATAACTCCTAACTCAGGCTTTAAAAAGGAGTTGGGTGTATAGGGACCCTTATCTGGCAAGTCAAGATTCAACATAGAAATGTCAACACTCTTATGACCCTTCAGGACTTCATCTAAGGAGAACTTTGTTTCATGTTCGTTCCTTAGGGATGGTCCTTCATTAGGATCAGAGAGCTTTATTTTCTTCTTCCCACCCTTCTTCAGAGTTGGCCTGTCAGGGACCTTGACATACCTGGACATCCTTTTGATGAGCTCGTTGATGGTGTCCTCGATAATAGTCTTGTGTCTCGACTTGGATTGCTGAATGGCTTGTCTGATCTCCATCCATTCGCTGAATCCATAGCGGCCTAGGTAGGAAGGATACTCGGTAACGACATCAAGATTGTCCCTGGTGATGAGCATTTAGACTAGAGTACTACCGTCTTTGGATCGTCCGCTGATGCTGACGCTAATGATTGGGCGGGACTGAGTCTCTTATTCAGCTTTGCTTCGCTCCATTGCTTATCCTTGTCCACAAGTTTCAGCTTCTTCTTGCGTTCAGCTTTTGCCATAGAAAAAAGTTTAGCTTGGGCTTGGACAGCACTCACCGTTTTCTTGGACTTTTTCTTGGGAAGGACTTTAGCAACTAGTGACTTGGCCARCTTTAGGCTGTCTTCAGTCTGCTTCTTTTGAAGTTCTAGCTCTTCTTCAGCCCTTAATGCCTCGAGTCTTTTAGCTTCAGAAAGGAAGTCAAACTCACCACCACTAGAGGTACGAAGAGGAATTTTTTACTCGAGTCTGGTCGAGCAACTCCTTAAGCTGAGACATCTGCTGGTCTGTTGGAGTATAAGAGTTGGGTTGATCAGATACCCACTCCAGTCGACCACAGGTTGTTGAAGGGATGTGAAGTTAATATTCTGAAGTAATCACTACCTGAGAGGTAGAGTCTTCAAATAAGGTTGTTGAGGGCATGAGAAAAGTACCTTCAAGTTGCCTTCTTCAGCGACCGCCTTGCCTTTCGACTTGGGGTCCTGGTGCCCTGATGGAGTCGATTCACCTTGTCTTTGCTCTCCCTAGGATTGAGCTTCCCCGAGGGTAACACCTCTAGTGACTGTTGATGGCTTCTGGAACTTGATGGTAAAGTCATCTTCATCATCGTCGTCGTCGTCACCATCTAGATCATCTCCGGTGTCTGGAATGACAGGTTCATCATCGTCTTCATCATCATCATCTTCACCATCTTCATCATCATCATCATCACCAGCAGCAATGACGGTATGGACATCATCCTTAGGGATGGCTTCTACAACCTCAGCTTGGGCAGCTTTGATGGTATGGATTACCGGAGCAGTAACCGCTTCAGCTTCAACAGCCTCAACTTCAACTGCAACAGAAGYTGATACTGGGCCAACAGCCTGAGAAGCTGTAGGAGCAGCATCAGATGATCCACCAGCGTTGGACCTCATCTCCCCCACTCTGGCTAAAACAAGAGAGATTTGGCCAGAGAGTTCGTCCAAGCGCTGTCGCTGGAGAATCATTGAATCCTCCAGCCTTTGCAAAGCATTGGCTAGAGTTGTCGTTGCCTCACGTGTCTCATGGAGCTGAGCACGATCAT
>NC_037529.1:55534741-55536706 GCF_001531365.2 Cynara cardunculus var. scolymus | reverse complement strand
AGAGGCTGAATATGTAGCTGCTGCAAGTTGTTGTTCACAAGCTCTGTGGATGCAGACCCAACTACGTGACTACGGCTACTCTGTCAACAAAATCCCCATCCTTTGTGATTCAAAGAGTGCTATTGCAATTTCAGCCAATCCAGTTGAACATTCTAAGACAAAGCATATCGACATAAGGWACCATTTTCTTAAACATCAAGTTGAAGAAGGTAATGTCGAGTTATACTTTGTAAAATCAGAATTTCAATTGGCTGACCTCTTTACTAAAGCCCTAGATGAGAAAAGATTCAATTTYCTTGTAGAGAAAATAGGAATGACATGTCCAGAGTCCTAGTTGATGGTTGTCTAATTTTTTTTATTCTTTTCTGTATATATATTTTCCTTTAAATTTTATTGTGTACATACTTTTATTTCTTGAATAACCTTTCCCTTGATTTTTAGTTAAACAGGTTTAACCTAGCAAAGACGCAAGGTTTGAGGGGGAGTATGTGCTTAAAAATAATAAAACCTTTTGAAGAAGAAAAACGTTTTTAGTCACATAAGTCTTTTCACAGAACCTCTGTGATCACTTGCAGAGGCTCTTTGAACGGACCCTTTGTCGACACTTCTTCTTAGAATTTTAAATGGTTTTTGTTTCTAGGGAGAACCAAGGAAGCTGGTTCAGAGGGGGAGTTTTTCAAAAATGAAAATCAAACCACAGAAGGTGTCAAAATTTTTGAAGTATCTTATTCTCAGAGGTCAACTCATCAGAACCTCTGGCGCTTCTAACAGAGGCTCTGTGGGTTTGAGCTAAGCAAGTACTCATCTCTCTGTAGATTTTCAAACCGTTTAGGTAAAGGTGTAACATTATAAGAAGGCCCGTCACATATCACAGAGGCTCTGTTACCCTTAGGCCTCTGACATAACTCTCTAAATAGTTCTTGTCTATTGATATGGTGCGCGTGGTTATGTGGATAAGGGTTAGAACCWACACGCGCGTGTCAGAAAAGGGGGCGCACGTCATCAATCGCGTGTCTTCCCAACACGGCGTGTCATACCTTTTGAGCCGTTTTAACCTAAAACCACTCATCACAACTTTTCGTCAATAAAACGGTTCAATTCAAAATTCTCACTATAAATACCTCTTCCCCCCAAATCAAAAACTTTTACCACTCTCATATTCTCCGGCGAACCTGAACTTGCGAACCTTCATTCAAAACCTGCAAAAATGTCTTCCTCATCTGCCTCAGCTCAATCCGTCAACGTCTCCAGTGACAACGAAGTCACACAGGCCCAAGCTCTAATGTCTCACGCCCTATCCTTCGTCCAAAACCGATACGAGAAGGTCGTGCTCGTGAAAAAGCCCAACAACTATTACTTCGTTCCATCAAACACAGGTTTCCCTGAATTCACTTTCCCCCTCCTCGAAATTCTATGAAACCATCCCCTTTTCTATGTCCTGTCTGCTACCAAACCGACCCCTGAGTCCTATATAACCCAATTTCTTTAAAGCTTATACATAACTAATTTGGACAATACGGGTTTGAACATTGTTGGGTACGCCTCTCACCCTACGAATAAATCATTGGTACCCTTGGAATTGAATGTGGACAAATTGCGAACTGCCCTACATTTACCCACTCTGGAATCCCTAAACTTGAATGCTTATGTTGCAACTCCAACAGACGAGGAATTAATTCAATTCCTTGAATTCCATTCCTATGCAACCCAAATCGTCAAACGGACTCAGTTCAAGCGCAAAGGACTACCCCCTGTCTGGAATACCCTGTTCTCAATAGTAAACTGCTGCTTAACAGGGAAGGTTGGAAGCCACGACCAGACGTCTCATGCTATGCTTTCAATTGTGTATGGCATCTACTTCAACCTACCTCTGGATTACGCACAGCTAATATTCGAGGATATGGTTGGATTGATCAAGAAGAAATGCACAACTCAAAGGGGAGAAAAGTCCAAGGTCAAAGCGCA
>NC_037529.1:55525765-55534186 GCF_001531365.2 Cynara cardunculus var. scolymus | reverse complement strand
GCAGAAGAAGAGGGCCCAAGTAGTCCTATGCAGAAGCCTAAAAAGAAGAAAACCAAGAAGGCCCAACCGACAGAGGTTGTGGTCACAGAGGCAGCAATCAAAGAGAGCCCCGCAGAGGCTACTACTCCCAAGCGCAGAAGGTTGCGCAAGGTCGTACAAGAGGAGTCCCTAATGGCGCAGATCCATGATGTCTTTTTCAACCTCCAACAGGAGTTCAGAGCACCAATCGACGTGACAGAGTTGGGGACAAAAGTCGTCTTAGACGAAGAAGAAGAGGAAGTGGAGTTAGGAGAGGGAGAAAAAGATACCTCAGGTACACATCTTAGCCCTCCTCCCTATGCTTCTTACACTTCTAGGGGCCCTGTTCTAGAGGGATCCTCTATTGAACAAGGCATGCACACGCCAAACCCAACCCAAGCTAACCTCGTAGAGGACATTCTTCAGTCCTCTGTCGATCGCACAGCCGGGCAACCACCATCTACTCCTACATCCTCTCAAAAGGATGAAGGTTTTACTACAAGAGTCCCATCGGCCAAGGACTCGCCACTTCCCAGAGAGGCATCTGTTGCATCTCCACACATGAGTGACCAACCAGAATGTGCTTCAGAGGCATATGTGAGAGTCACCATGACAGAGGGTCTAGAACGCCCAATGTCCACACTCGATCCCTCTGCCATGTTAGGCTCTGAACCTACAAGGCACGATATCGACAGAACACCGGTAGGCTCTCCTCATAGAGAAGTCTGAGGATCTGGTGGAAGTCTCCGAGCAGACTACGCAAAATCAGTCGCTGAGGGCGCCTCTCGCTCCGAGGCTACTAGGTCACCATGTGTTGGTGATCTAGGCTACCAGGATGCCTATGTGACGAAGGGGGAGCTACAAACCTTTGCCACAGCGGTATTCCAAAATATGGACGAGTTGAAAAGCTTGTTCATCTCTCGCACGATGACAGAAGACCTCGCCCCCATCACAGAGGCTCTGAAGGAGTTGAGCTCTACAACGGTAGAACTCAAGACAACACTCTCAACCCTTCAGAGCTCTGTCCTACAGAAGGATGATCTCACAGAGGCGTTCAATGCTCTGACCCTCAATCCTTCTTCAATCCAGACGTTCAAGACAGAACTATCAGAGTTGGCCGCCCAGTTTGCCGCTGATTTCGTCTCTGCGGGCTATACAGACTACTCCAAATTCAAAGACGAAATCAAGCAAATGTTCGCTTCTGCAGTCACTTACAGCGTGGATACCAAGTCATCCAGGGCCAATATCAACCATCTAGCCACTCGCAGAGAGCTAGATGCGATGGTTGAAGCTCTGGGAGACATCGTGCGCAAACATACAGACCAACTTCTTAAAGAGGCCTGAGCCTCCAACACGACGATCAGAGACTGCACTTCCCAGCTCGTGAAAGAGGGAGACCTCCTTAAAAGCGAAATCTACTGAAGCGTCTCCAAGTTGAAGTGGTCGACAGAGATAGACATAAGCCACGCCTCTGTGCTCGCAGAAGAGGTCATTAAGAAAATGAAGAAGGCGGCCACCAAGATTTTGAAGAGATTGGAGAAGGATCCCCTGGAAACATGCAAGGCAGAAGCCACCAAACATCATGACGATCAAGGAGATGATGACCATGATCGTCATGAGGGGGAGAAGAAGGCTGAGAAGAAAGATGAGCCAAAGAAGACTTCTGCCAAAGGCGTCAAGATAGTGGACTCTACAGCTGCCTTGTTCTCAAAAGGCAAAGAAAAGGCACCAGAGCCTAAAGACAAAGGCAAGGGCAAGGCTGTAGAGGAATCGCCACAGAAGGGGTCGTCAAGCTCAGAGTCACTAGTGCAGATAAACGAAGAAGATTATGATGACCCAGAGCTCCTTCAAGCATTAAAGGTGTCTCTGGCAGAGGCTCAAGCTAGAAAAGGCAGAGGCCCCATCCCCAGAGCAGGAGAAGGCTCTTCATCAAAATTCCCACAAGTCCAAGGAGAAACGTCCACGGGTACGTTCGACGCTCTGCAAGGAACCGTCAAACCTATCCTTACAGAGGGGTCAACCCAGAAGCCAATTCTTGAAGAAGAAGAAGCCAAAGTGCCAGAGTCCGCGACAGTAGGAAGGGTTTCTGAGATATTCGAATCAATGAGCAAGATTCCCATGCAACAAGTACGCACAGAGCCTGTTACTACTGTGGAAGAGATTCTGATGTGGAGATACTCTGCAGTGGACACAGAGCCACCCTATGATCCAGAGCTCATAGGTATTCCTTCTGCCGATGCCAAGTTTCAGTTCTCTGAGCTCACCAGGCCACGTGAGCAAGTCTTCTCAGAGCATGTGATTGTGTCTCTTGAAACAATTTCTCCAAGGACCCTGCTGAAGAGGACGGTGCTCTATGCTCAATACGTTGTGAAGAGGGATGACGGCAACCTGTACACGTTCACATATGCTGACCTTCACAACCTCTGTGTATTTGATTTGATCTTCTTGCACAAAATTCTCAACAAATACATGGAGAGGAGGTCAAGCTATTCTCTGTCGCTTAGAAGGCTTATCGAGGTCATGCACGCACAAGTGAAGTACTACAGCCAGAAGGACTTCGAGATAGCAATGAGGTTACCCCAGTCAAATCTTAAGATCACCCCTCCAAACAACAGGCCAGGATGGATACTTAGGTGTCATCCAAACTCCATTGTTCACAACCCTATTTTTGGGTTTGTGTTCTTGGAYAAGGATAACATCCTAAGGTTCTTCATTTCGACAGAAGCGAACAAATACTTCACAGAGACCCTTGAATGGGTATTCAACAAAGCAGTGGCAGAGGTGAACAAAGGGCATCTTAGGAAGGGTGAAGTGTCTGGCATTCTGGAAGCTATTCAAGTACAAGTCAACTTCAGAGAATGGATCTTCAATGTCTACAGAACCATCAAGACTGACATGCTATATGCCGTAGACGACTATCCAGACTCTATGGTTGGATAAACTTCTATAATAGTTTTGGCCTATGAAACACAATTTTGTAATTCTTTCTTTATGTAATTCTTTTTCAAAGGATGAATTTTATCTCGTCTTGTAATTTCTTTCAATTAAGTCATTTCTTGCATTAAATTGTCAATTTTTACTTTTTCATACTTAGGTGGAGATTGTTAGCTCTCATAATTCATTTAATGTAAAAGTATGAAAAAGTATTACTGCAAGTGTTGACAGAAGAGGTTTACCACAGAAGACCACAGAGGACCAACAACAGAAGATGTTCAATCATACAAGTCAAAAGTGACAGAACCTTTGTTGTCTATCACAGAGGTTTTGGAAACTTGTCCTCTGTGAACAAAAGCATACAAGTCGAGAATGACAGAACCTCTGTTGTCTCTCACAGAGGTTCTGGAAACTGATCCTCTGGCATCAAGAGCTTACAAGTTACATCCAGCAGAGCCTCTGGGATGGCTCACAGAGGATCTGCAGTATTATCTTCTGTGAAGAACCACTTCTCACTGTTTTACTTAGGTTTGTTAGCTGCACGTGCTTATCACGTGACTATGTTTGTAATCTGCTTTATTTGAACGGCTTAGATCATTTCACTTGTCTAGGTCATGTCAGAAAAGCCGTTAGGAACTAGTATAAATAGCAGCTTAGGCCTTTGTAATTGGTGGTGCTTCCTGTATTGTAATTGTCAATATTTTCAATCAATTGAAAATCATTTGAAGCTATTCTCTCGTGTTCTTCATTCTTCATCTGTGTGTTCTTGGTTGATTTCTTACTCTGTTTGTTCATATACTGTTTCCGCTGCACTGTTATTGTCTAATAGATCATCCAGAGTATTTGATTAATATCATAAGCTAAATCTAAAGGTCCTAACAATTTTCTCTTATCTCAATTCCTTGTTCAGGTACCCCTTGCACCTGAACTCTCTCTTCTATTTCTATACTCTCTCGCACATCTGAGGTATGGATTGATCCCGGGGTAAGTTCTACTGGTTCTGTTGAACTCTAGGATCTATAACTCTCCTATATTCTAACAAACATGTATATTCATTATTGAATCGAGGTCTTCAACTTCAACGTGCGACCTTATACGTTGCATCTCGAAAGACGGACCAATTTCACTTGTTTCTCTGGCTGAAATTTCTTCATTGGCGCGCATCATAGCTTTGATTATTAGTTACAGAAACCTCTGGAACGGTACGAACTTCCTTGATTTTGACGGAAAACCTTCCGCATGAACCAACTCTGTGAGTTCATTCTAGATCACCAAGGCGTAGTCATAGTTGCGGTTGAAAACGATCCCATGAAAGAATTTCAGGAATGGGTAGCTGCATATGTCGATGCCGACAATCTTAGAAGTCAAGCACCGGTTTAGAATTGAGAATAGCAGGTGCCATACGGAAGGTAGGAAACACCTTCGGAATTATGACGGATTAGTCAACTCTTCCGAGTATCCTAGTCGTCTGATATCACGACATAATTTCTTGTCAGAGATAAAGTCTTCAAATTGTGGTGATCCAGATTCAGTAGTTGGATTTGGCAACCTTAGTATTCTCTGCAGTCTTCTAAAAGTCAGTCGACTCATGAATTTGTCCACATGCCCTTCAAAGTATAGATGGTCTCCTTCTTTTGATAGAGATAGGGTATGCCAGAACTGTTGTAGGTAGACCATAGGTATTTCCGCCGTAGCCGATAAGACATATGCGATCGGATGTACTCGTAAAATTTCAGGGATTATGGGGTATTCACAAGGCATGTCGAAGTTGAAGTGGTGGTTATTGGGTTTTATATCAAGGTATAGGTATTGAGGAAAAATGGCTTCATCAAGGATCGGGTTATTTTGTGGCTGGAAAATATTGTCTGATTTGACCGAGGGGATATGGGTTTCCTCGTCAGGTCGTTGTGGGTTTTGAATGTTTTCCTCAGTCATTTTTCTGTAAGGAAGAAAAAATATTAGATCTGCAAATGAAATAACTTTTCACAGAATATTAACACATGACACAAAAACCTGACACTATGATTTGCCAAAAATTTCTTATTTTCCTCCAAAAACTAAGAAAAAATTCGATAAGGCTTTTTCGTTCAAATCAAAACAAAAAAATACTAAAAAAAAATAACAACTCAAAAAAAAATTAACAAACTAAAAAAATACTAACACTTTAAAAAAATACTAATAATACAAAAAAAACATCCTAACACTTAACTACTAAAAAATTACCACTTTTAAAAAAAATTAAACTAAAAAAAATCTTAACACATAAAAAAAATTATCTAAAAAATTCTAACACTTAAACAATAAATAAATAAGACTAAAAAAATTTATACTAAAAAAAATACTAAGCTAAAAAAATCTATCTACAAAAAAAAAAATAACACAAAACTAAAAAAATACTAAAGAAAAAATTTACCCAAAAAAATAAACTTCCTAAAACAATAAAAGAAATAAGAAAAGAAAAAAATATCTAAAAAAATTTAAAAAAAAAGTCTAACAACTTGTTCGGATTAGGCTTCAATGGAGTTTCAACTCCGATCACCTCTCAGGTGACGAAGTCCGATCAAGAACAAACACAAAATCAATGTCAAAAGCAATCAAAGTCTAAAACATCAAATCTGGTTAGCAAAACCTAAGACTAAGATTCGTAATCAATCCAAAAATTATGAGTTCTTAACAAAATTTTAAGTCCAAACATGAGTATTCTAAACAGTCCTTAAGTCCAAAATATGTTCGTAATGTTCAAAGTTCATAACCCAGATTCAATTTCTTATGATTTATGATATACGATTATGATTAAGATATGATTAAGTCCAAATATGATTCAACGATTCACAAACCTTTAAATGCTCAAACAATTAGTCCAACGGAGTTCGATTAAGGTTCATAGAAAATGTGAAGAAGATGAAGAACAGGTACTTATCCGGAGAAGATGAAGTTCTATGAAAGGCTTGAGCGAATTCATAATGAAACAGTAAAGAGTGAATGAAAATCGGACAATGACTTATATAGGTGAACAAAGACTCTTCACATTCCTATCTGTAACAACCAATTTCTAATATGCTCAATTATTTGCTTAGTATATTTAATTATTGGGTTAAAGAGAACTTATGATTTAGTGGGAGTTTGGGTCTGAAGTTTTAGAATTATATTTCTTAAGAATATATTAGAGGAATTGGAAAAATATCACGTCAAATAGATACGTAAAACGGATTTTTTCTTGGGAGATTTTTTCTGAAATATTGTTGTTGGATGTTATAGATTATCTCTTTATGAACATGTAGGCGAAAACCTCATAGAAAATGGAGGTCCGAGTGAAAAGTTATGAATAATTTAAGTGTTGATGGTCAAAATAGGTACCTAGCCGGGCCAACCCGGCCCAACTCGAGTTTTAGCATTATAAATTGGAGTTTTGGCCCATTTTTCTTGTCATTTAATTCCAGAACTCACACACACACTAGAGGTGTGATTTTCACACACATAAGCTTGATTCAACTCAAATCAAAGAGGAACTACAAGATCTTTGAAGGATTTGATCATCAAGTAAGGTATAATCTATTTTTGCACTTGTTTTTTGTTGACATTCTTGTTATATGGATTGCATGTTGAGTTAGAGTTAGGGTTCCATATGGGTTTGATCTTAAGTGTATAAATGAGTGCATTTTAGTGTTTATGGCATGAAATGGTCATTAGATTCAAGAGATTATCAAGATTTATGCAAGTTCATCATATGAACTTTGACTTGATTAAGTCAATGATTTGGGAGATAATATAAATGATAAAATAAAGGTTGGATTTTGGTGTTTATGTCAAATATGTTATATTAAGTTGAGATTCAGAAGTTGGAATGATTTGGAATCGAAATGGTTTGAGAAAAATGTATGAAAATGAGAATTTCGACTTTTGAATGCATTGAAAGTGTGCAGACTTTGAAAAACTGTATAAAATCATAGAAACATCCAAATGAGGTGAGGCCAATTTTTTTATTTAGATATTTGAGTCTAGTTTATTTCTTATTTTATAATCAAGGCATGAATTCGAGCTTAAAATGGGCAAAACAGTTCTGCATGCAGCAGCTGTACATAGAAATTTAGGTAAAATGTTCAAATAGGATATGTGCATATCATGAGTTTCTTATATTGATTGCTTATGAGATTTTGTACATTTACTCCAGGGGCTAATTAGGACATGTTTTGATACTTTGGAAGCAATCTAAGTGTGGTAGATTGGACTTGCTTTGTGAGCTCATTCGGAGCTTTTCGGTATTGTACGGTTGTCCGGTGAGTTATATAGTTAATTGTTACATATGGATTTGAACATATATATTTTCATATGAATGTTTTTTTGGTCTTGAATGGAGTCACACAATCTTGATTTGTCTTTGATTCCGTCTCTTGAGTCGATTCCATATTACTATCTCGGTACATCGGTTTGCTTTCCGGATCCGGACTTGTTTGTTTTGTTCCTTGAATTGTACGCCATAGTACGGGTATTACTTCGTGTGGCATGCTGGAAGTTTATGGCGAAGTCAAGATCCCGGGTTGGACGGGTGAGACTTTCTTCGGTTGTGAATACTCATTGCTCAGAAAGGAGGAAGAGCAATGAGTAGAGAACCTTGGCACATACCCGGTAGAGGAAGGCGGGCAGTGCGAGATTTCCCGTAATGTATGATTCTGACTCGGACTTTCGCATTAGCCCGGAAGGTGAAGGACGGGGGGATGCACTGTCCTCGTTATGTATACTGATTCGATATCTTGGTTCTTGATATTTATTGGTATTCTAACGTTGCTGAATATATTTGGTTGTTGATCCTGTCTCCTTGTTGTATTGAGCATCAATGATATGGTATACTATGGTGATTTGAATATGGAATCCTATGATCTTAGCATCCGGTACGTAATTGTTCACTCGGTTTCTTGTAAGTCTCGGTTTGCATCTGGATAATGTCTTGAACTCTTTTATTGATAAGAGTTTATTATGTATGTTTATAAACATGTGCGATATTGATATGTAATGCTTAACTATTTAACTCACTAAGTGTTGGCTTACCATTTAAGTGGCAACATCTCTCAGGAAAGAAGACGGACAAAAAGAAAGAACCCGTTGTTTGACTTGACGATTTATTGGGGAACTTGAAGATTTCGATCTTGCTTTTGGATAAATAGTAGCTTATTACCGTATCTCATAGTTGTAGTATGTGTAGCATAAATATAGTCTTGTCCCGTATTTTTTTGTTACATAATCCGGGTTGTAAGTAAAAACTCTGTTATATCCGGTTTGGAATTGTGTTTTGGAAGGTTTTATCACTAAAATAGAACGGATATTTCGAAGTTTTCTAGAAAATTAATATCCCATATTTTGAGATTAATTAATGTTATGCCCAAATCTGTGTGTTTCAAAGGGTTGGTCCATTTTCATCGCCTCTGGACCAATTCATCGCCTCTGGTCCATTTTCATCGCCTCTGGTCCATT
>NC_037529.1:55523188-55525324 GCF_001531365.2 Cynara cardunculus var. scolymus | reverse complement strand
CTTCCAGACTTAGTCATTTCAGCAGCCTCTGGTCCATCGCCTGCCTCTGGACCAATTCATCACCTCTGGTTTTCCTCCAGACTTAGTCGTTTCAACAGCATCTTCAGATTTTCCATCCGTGACCCCGATTGCTTTGATAAAAATTTTAGAATAATTAGGATCAATTTTTGTCCTAATAATCAGTAAATTATATTTTATTTGAGATTTTATAAAATTGGTAAATTGGGGTTTGCTCAAGCGAGAGGTTACACTATCCGGATAAAGTGTTGTTTGGATTGAAGAATCATCGGACAAAGGTGTAACATCCCAATTCTAATTTCCCATATTATTTGCTAAGTGCGCCTAATTTACATTTTACGAAGGATATTATGTGCTTACATGCGAGAAAATGTTAAGCATGTTGAAATTTTACTACGTGCATTAGTAGTGGCCATATAAGGTAATCAATGATTTAGTGGGAGTTTGGGGATGAAATTTTAAGGTCATACTTCCTTGGAGTATATGAGAGGATTTAGAAAATTTCATCCCAATCGGAGTTAGATTGAGAAAATTGGAGAAATCGAGTCAAAACGTTAACAATTAAGCTATGGATTCGTAAAACCAAATTTTTTTAATAAGATTTTTTCTGGAATATTTTTATTGGAAGTTGTAGATAATTTCGTTACAAACGCGTAGGCGAAAACTTCATCGAAAACAGAGCTTCGAGCGAAAAGTTATGTTATTTTTAGTGTTTAGTGGTCAAAATGGGTACTTAGGCGCGTCAAACCCAACCCAACTCGGATTTAACTTAGAAAAGTCAATTTTAGACCCCATTTTAGGCCATTTTCAGTCCCATAACTTGCACACACAGTAAAGGTGCAAATTACACACACTTAAGCTCAAACAACTTCAATTCTTGGAGAATCAAAAGATCAAGTGATGAAATCTTGATGAATATGTGAAGATTATTGAACGTATACTCCTAATACTAAGTTTAATCTTTGCAATTAGTGTCAATCAAGGAAATTAGGGTTTGCATGTTTGTAATTAGTGGATGATTTTGTAAGATTATGGTTTTATGTTGGTGAATATMATGTTATTTTGAATGATTACACAACAATTTCAAGGTAATCTCATCCTCGTTCTTGTTCTTAAAGTTGTAACAAGTATAATGACATTTGGTTGATATAAACTTAATGCATGTGTAAGATAAGTGTAGAAATTGTGATATTATGCTTAGATTATGAATATACATTAGGTAATTCATTGATTATATAGTTGATATGCAAGAAGATGGTAAGAATAAGTGAGTTTTCACTATGAATAAGTTGACTATTTGTTATACAAAAGATGGATTTTGATGTAATTGGTAGAAATAGATGAATGAACCWTGGTTTCTTATTGATTTTACCTTGATGATGATAAAATGAAGTTAACATCTGAGTTTGGTTAGGATTGGAATGGAATTGGATACTTATTTGGATAAAAGTATGATTTTTTGAGTTTGAAAGTCATGTTAGAGTATTGTTTTGTAAAAATCGTAGAAAATCGTAGAAAAATCATAAAAATAAGAGGTCAGTGGCTTTGGAAAGATATACATCTCTACTTTAATCCATATGTTGAAGTCAAAGTGTGAATTTGAGTTTAAGTGAGGTAAAACAGAGGTTAAAAACAGAGCTGCATCATATAATTAAAGTTAGCTTATGACATGATTAAGTTGATAAAATGTGTTTGGTTGTACCAATGCTTACGAAATTTGATATATGAACTCCAGGGGATAATTTAAGCTTGTTTGAGTCCTTTGGAGGGTATCTTATAGTTGGATTGCAAGGTTGGTCATTTGTCGTTCGGTTTGACCGTATTTGACATTCGGTCGTGAGGTGAGTTAAATATCTATTTAAATATTATTGTATTAAGTGTATAATTTTGTGCCATCTATATGTATGTGATTTCTATGACTTTAGAATCGGTTTTTATTGGTCTTTTGTCTTTGTACGTATTGATCTCTCGATTACGAATTCTTCCGAAATGTCGGTCGGTTTGGATATCCATATATTCCATCGGTATTGTTTCTTTGATTTCTTGTGAAACCGGAAGTACAGGGATTACTTTGTGTGATCCATCCCGAAAACAGTGAATGTCAACATGCCGGTGAAG
>NC_037529.1:55516287-55523088 GCF_001531365.2 Cynara cardunculus var. scolymus | reverse complement strand
AGGTATTACTCATGTTCGCCATTGAAATTTGAAGGAAAAAATAAGAACAAGATGAAACTGATTCAACAGTGAGTGAAACAGGGTAATCTGAAGAAATTGGTGTTCTAGGAATCACAGATTAATACCAAAAGCAAAATTAATTGAATTAGAATTCAAAACCGGCTCTGATACCAATTGTAGGATCTGAATTCAACTTTGATATGGATCTAACACTCTAAACAAGCTCTAAAAATAATTGAAGTGCAGCGGAAGAATTAATAAGAGCAAAACAGAGTGAGTAAGTGATTAAACACACCAAGAACACACAATCTCAATGAAGAAGAAGATGAATGCAAGAAAATTGCTCCAAAGGTTTTTCAATTGATTCAATTGAAAATTTTGACGATTACAATACTGGAAGCACTCCTGATTACAAAGGTCCTATCCGCTATTTATACTAGTTCCTAACGACCTTAGTGACAAGATTTTGACGCCTGTCTTCATCTGAGTCATCCAAATAAAGTCAATTATTCCCTAGTCACGTGAAAAGCACATGCGGCTAACAACCTTTGAAAACTGATAGAACAGAAACTTCACAGAAGACCAAATCCGCAGACCCTCTGTGAGCCATCTCAGAGGCTCTGCTGTAAATGACTTGCGAGTTCTTTTGATCAGAGGACTAATTTCCAGAACCTCTGTGAGACGCATCAGGGGTTCTGCTACTCTTCACTTGTTTACTCATACGGCTTCTGTTGCTAATCCTCTGTTGTCTTCTGTGGAGTTAACCTTCTGTCAAGACTTGCTGTATACTTTTTCTATACTTTTACAAGAAAGGAAATAATGGAGCTAACAGGAAGTGTTTAAGATTCACACCACTACATACCAAGTTCTCGACCATATTGCCCTGCCCAAAGATACCTTCGTTGATCCCGCCTTATGTAAGCGTTTAGACGCTATTGTACAACAATGGATCTATGAAACGATATCATCATATCTACTAGAAATCCTAGAATCACCTCCAAGAAGTTTTTCAAGATAATAAGAACTCATGGGCGATTTTTTTGATGGTTAGTTCATACATCTCCAACAATCTGATTTTCCTTACGTTTCAACATATTGTCAACAATCAAAGGTTCTCTCCGATTAGTTGGCGAATGTTGGTGCACCAATCTTTGATCATCGATTGGTTTTGAGGCATATGATGGGGTAGCAACTCTCATTCAACAATCTGATCCACTCACATGTTTTATGGCACCAAAAACATGCTCACGCTGTAGAAATCCTGGAAAGCAAAACAAATAGCCACCTCTCCTCCTACAGCCCTAGTTACCACAATTCTGGCAGAACTCAACCCACCACCAGGATAGCCCATAGCGAAACGACATGAATTCAAATTGTAGGCAAAGGAAAATACCAAACATTATATAAAATTAGGTTGTCATTCACGAATTCAATCAACGTTGGGAGTCAACACCAAGCCCCTTGCAATCTAGCATTGTCATTATGTGATACAAAGATTGTAGGGCCTAAGGAAATGGTTTATCCTAAAGCCGACGAGGTTTGTCATTCTATTTTTTGAGGAGGGTTTACACTATGGTAGAAATAGATGATATCTTGAATCTAAATAATGTTATATTTTCTCCTTTATTTACTAAAAAAAGTCAAATCTAGGGATATAATAGAACAACTTTGTCTGATGGCCGAAGAGTGCAATTAATTCCCACATATATACGCCTTAACCATATTTTGTCAAACATTATAAGAATTCAATGGATGTATATACTTATTCTTACATGTTAATGGACCTTTAAAATTGCAGGTGTGACATTAGTTTAGTCCCTCTATATCAATAGGATTATAGATGAAGAATCTTCCCAACAATGTTTAAAGAACATAAAATTTCTCATTATGGTATATACACAATAATTTATTTTGTCAAATATTGCACTAAGATTTCAGCTTATACATATGATGATTAACACTTTGATAAGCCTCTCCAAGGGCATGTCAGACCCAAGTCTCAATGTCTATGAATAAGACCGTAGTGCCTCATGAAGAAGTTCCCAAGAAGCACCTTTGTTGAAGAACCAAAATGTTCTTAATTAGGTACTTATGCTCAATAATTTATTTTATTAAACATCATAGTAAGATTTTAATATACACATATAACTATAAACTTGTTGGCAGACCTCTCCAAATACATGCTAGACATTAGCCCTTGTGTCTTGTCTAGACCAACCTATCTTGTAACACCTATGTTGCCAAATCTTGATTAGGTAGAATGATAAAAGATATTAAATTGATTGTTAATTGCATAGACTAAAAAAAAACAAAGTTAAAATTGTAGCAGAAAGCAGATCAATTGAGCCTCTCCTTGAAAATTCTATATACTAGGTCCATATCAAGGTCGTGGTCGGATAGAATGATCGTAGTTGTAGCAGAGAGTGGGATCCTTGGACATTGAAGAAAGTATTATTCGATAGATTTGATGACATCGTAATTTTAATGAAGAAGAATTGGCTTCAAAAGTAAGTTTTCTTCAAATTAGTATCACTTGTACGTTTCCAAATGTTAGTCAATACTCATTTCTCATTCATGTATATACCTTTATTCACAATACTCGACTTTATCATAATATTGCTATGTAGGTACCTATATCAGGTGTGTTTAACTATGTCGACGTTATCATAATATTGTTATGTGTATATCAGGTTTTCGAGGTGGGTGTTGTTGAAGGTGGTGGTAGTGATAAGTTTGGAAAGGGTGTCAGACTGTCAGCCATGGAGGCTATCGACTCCTCCAATGGGGGGATCACATTTGAGATGCATGTGACTTTCAATTAAGAACTAAATGTTGATTCAGCCTTTTCGAGATGGCTAGTCTCCATAGAAATATTAAGAGAAGAACAGAGTGTTTTGGAACAATTTTCTCATTATCATTGCCAAGAAGGATCTACAATATTTATAATAAAGGAACCAACGACTATTGGAGTTAGTGGCTGCACTAAGGTCACCATCTCATCCTAACCCTATGAATAAATAACTCATGATCATACTTCTTAAGTAAGAAACTTCATTAAAAGTATCCATTTGTTGAAAGTAGTAGGTTCTTATCTCTCTCTCTCTCTCCCTCGTGCATCTACTCTCACTTTCAAGTCCATGGCTCACCCATGATAGACAAATTGTGCATTTTCTCTCGCTCTCTAAGACTCAACCACTCAACCTTCCATGGGCATGGTGCTGCCATGTGGTCTGTGGACTCAGTCTCGGCTCTGATTCTCACTAGACGTTAGTCACTTCTCCCATCTCCCAAGGTGTTTCTTTCTTATTTTCCTAAATCTTGATATTTTCCTTTTAGTTTTTTTATGTTTATTTGTTTCTTAGTTTCTTAATTTGCTTATTAGGTTACTTGCTTATTTATTTTAGGGTTTAGGTTATTTGTTTATTTGGTAATTTCTTTTTTATTATAAATTTGTTGTTGTTATTATTAATTATGTTTTAACTACATAATATGATACAACTCTTAGTTGCTCTTTAATTAATACAAGTTCAAAATTACACTTATAAGATCAACTATTGATTGTCGACTTGACGTTCAAATCTTTAATAGAAAACTAACTCTACCAAAATGCTATAGGGTCGGTCGCAGTTAAAATATCGTATTACAAAGTAATTTATGGTCCCAAAGTGATAACAATAAATCACAGTGCAAACTGACCCAATACAACTGTGTGTCCCACTATAATGATCAATCTTCATTAAGCTTCATAACAATGGCAGATCTGGATATTTTTTCAAGAACATCATATAAGAACTTTGAGAGAGAAAGTCAATCTTCAAATGCTCTGGTCAAACTCTCTTTAAGTAATATGAATTTTACAATAAGCTCTCTTTCAAATATTACGAAAGACATCACCCTATTTATATGGTCAAACTTCTAAACATAGTCAAAGTCAAACATGTCTATGAAAAGTCAAACACGATGACTTTTACAATTATAGACAATATTTAACTTTCAAGACGAATACAATTTAATACTTATTTTCAGTCCTAACATTCTCCCCCTTTGTATTCAGACTTGAAAAAAATTCTGCACTTTGAGTCCTATTTGAACTTTGAATCTTTAAGCACATTATGTCTTCTTCAAAAGAATTCTTCAACTTGAAATCTTCAAGCAATCAACTGTTGAGAAAGATCTTCTAGCATTCTCCCCCTCGAATGTAGAATCGCGATGATCTTCTCTTTTGACAATGTAGAACATAAACAAAAATGATATTCAGAAACAATGTACAAGATTTGATCTTCAAAGAATATTCAGAATTAATCTTCAGTAAACTGTTCTAAAGATGATATTCACATTCAACATCTCTCAGTCATTGTAGCACATGAATAWTYTTTCTGTAATTATCTTCAGTCGCACTTCTTCTTTTGAGTCTTTTGCCATTATCGAAGTTACTCCCCCTTGATCTTTGCATCAGATTCCCTTTAAAAAGTTCGGAAATGAATATTTCATTCATTATTACATACTCCCCCTTATGATGAAATGAGAATCATTCCATCATACATAAGATGAATGAAATCTTCCGCGTAAACCGTAAATTCAAGAAACTGTAAGTAGATCTTTGCAAATCCACGTATTTAATCTTTTCAGATTAAGGGAATAGGAAGGTAACATCCGTTTTCAACGAATGAAATTGTTTTCAATCTTATAAAAAGATTGGCCTGTGAGTATAACAGATATACTCAGTACAACGGATGTACTGTATATATGAGACTTTTTAATGCTCATCTCACCAGGTCTTCCATTCAATAATTGATAGCTAAAAAATAGCATATCTATGAATGTKTTGGCAAATTAACATATAAAATGCTAAATATGTGTAGTGTAGAAAGATAAAGCAACTAATGCTTCTGTTTAGGCTCAAAAAGATAAATCGTGTGGACTACACATATTTATCAGACTCAATATGTGATCAAAAAGACTTGAAGGGGGCACATATATCCTTCTGATTTCAATATCAACTTTCTTCGAATGAGAAATTGATAGATAATAAGTTGTGTTCTCCAAATGTTATTGAAATATTTATCTGTTGAGAGATAAATGAGTAGCTGGTGGAGTTGTGACAAGAATTGGCCTGGGCTTTGCCTTTTTCAATATTAGTCTCCAAAGAATCGAGAACAAATAGATTATGTGGTATGCCCAGATTATATAAGTTTGGAACAGGATTTTCATTTTCTTTTAATCCTGACACAACTCTCGTCAATTCTTTTAGCTCACAACAACTACCCCTCTCTTTTTCATTTTAGTCTCAGCACACAAACCCTTTTTTATTTAAGCTCACTCAGATATGGTTGTCCTCTTGGGTAGGTCTGTCGATTTTGACATTCCATGGAGGTATTTCTGATAAGCACTCAGTCCCTCCTAAAATAGTATGTCCAGTTGATCACAATGGTTGATCAAAATATTATTACTTTAAAGCACAATGATCAGATAAAAACATTGATCAAGTAATTTGGCTTTAAGCACAATTAATGAAAAAATGATGCGACAATGATCCGATTATTCAGTATATATGAGAGAAATGAATGAAGATCTGTAAGAACAAGTTTACAGATTATGATATTCAAAAATTATCGAATGTATATCAATCAAAGTAAAAAAATATCAGAAAACAAAATTGAATACAAACGAGTGTATTATCACCAAAAAAGATTTTCATATAAGAGACATGATAATAACAGTTTGAAGAATAGCTGAAACAGGTATTAAAGTTATGTATGATGAGAAATTACGCAAGTAAAATCTCAGGAAATACCTGTTCAGAAAAAGTACTCGTTACCAAAAAAACAATTTCCAAAAACATTTATTGCAAAATTTCTAGAGACTCCCTCTAGAAAATAAATTTAAGTAATGATTCAGTTAAGCTCAAAAGAATAAAAAAAATTGAAACATTTCAAGCACGGGTTCTAAACTGAGTGTTTAGAAACCACACTCGGTAAAGCACGGGTCCTGAACTGAAATGTTCAGAAGCCTCGTTTGGAATAAATTACAACTCCCCCTGCATTGGTGTATCACTGAAAATGATATTCTAATCAGCACAAAATGGACACACCTGCAAAACCAGATTAAGTAGATTTTGGTACCCAAATGAATTTGGGTCCTATTATGTTAGTATCGGGTTGAGGTATGTTGTAATTTCCAAACCATTTATTTCTATAAGATATTTTCTTTTCAGCACTATGAACAGGATGATCAGGAATAAAATATGAACCGTACCAGAAATTTTGATCATACATGTTCTTACCTTTCCAATTATTCTTATAGCTGTTATCTCCATGCCACCTGTTGAACCTTTTGTTATTGACAAAATTATTGGTTCTGCGTGTTGAGCACATAATCCTTCTCTTGCTAAGATTGATCAGATCATAAGTGGATCTCACAAGGCAAGGAAGATTGTTAGTAACAACAGATGTATAAGATAAAACAGATTCAGACTTATTAACCCAAATGCTTTTAACCTTTGAAGAGTAATTGGGTGATCCAATGACATATTCTTGATAATACTGATTTGAAGAACGAGAATAGTTCTTAGAAACAATAGATTTAGGACTACTTGAATAACTGTTCGAATTGGAACAATCATAAAAGCTGGTTTTACACTGTGGTTGAGAACCAGATGGGCTTTTAGCACACGAAAATTATTTGACTTTTTGTAAAAGCTGGTCTCTTTCAACAGTAACTAAATCATATTTCTTTTTCAGTTCAGTTCTCATGTTCAATTCAGTTTCAAGGTCTGTCTTTAGATCAGACAATTTCTTTGAA
>NC_037529.1:55512508-55515797 GCF_001531365.2 Cynara cardunculus var. scolymus | reverse complement strand
AGAGTTCCTCTCAGCATTTAGTTCATTTTGAACTTTTTGGAGTTTATTGAACAAATCTTTATTAGACTTACTCCATGTTTTTATCTCTTTGTCACATTCTATTCTGACATCATCCAAGGATTTTTTAAGTTTATTAATCTGATACTTTGATTCATTCTAAACTCTTTCTAATATTTCTTTATGCTTCTGATTCAAAATTTTAATACTTTTCTCATTAGTATAATTCATAATTTTATAGTTCACAATGCTCTTTTCCAGCTCAGCAATCTTCTCTCTCATCTCTTTTAAAATATCTGCCATTAAAAAAAATTGATCAGTTATAGGATCTATGCAGTGAAATCAGTAAAAGAAAATCAGAAACAGTTAAGCTAAAAAAAATAACAGAAAACACAAAAACTGATGAGAATTCAGAAAATCAACAAAAAACTGTCAAAAATCAGTAAAAACAGTCAAAACTGTTGAAAACAGTTAAAAACTGTTAAAAAATGTCGAACACAGTTTAAACTGATGAAAAATAGTTTACGTGACATAAAACAATTCAAAACTGTTAGGACTGAGAAATCAGTATTAATTGTATTCGTCTTGAAAGTTTATAATAGTCTATAATTGTAAAAAGTCAGCGTGTTTGACTTTTCTTATAGGTTTGACTTTGACTTTGTTTAGATAGTTTGACCATATAAATATGGTTAAGTCTTTGTAATTAGAGTAAGAGGAGCTCAATTGTAAAATTATGTATACATAATAGAGAGATGACTGAGCTTAGAGTTGTTGACTTTTTCTCTCAAGAATCATATGAATGTTCTTATTGTTAAATCTTAATCTGCCATGATGATTGTGAAGATTATTGAAGTTTGATCAGATATTGTGGACACACAATTGGTATCAGAGCAGGATTGCAAGAAATCAGAGGAAGAAAATGAAGATAAGTGAAAAAAAATTTCTGAATTTTTTTATGTTCTTGAGTGTTCTTATTTTTTTACGGATTTTCTCTTGAAATCTTTCATTTTTGGATTTTTGATTGTTAAAATGATGATCGTTGTGTGTGTTTTAACATAGTGTTTCTTTTTTATTCTTGTGATTTTGCTTTTTGATCTTTGTTTTTAGAGATTTGATGAGTTTTTGTTTGTTTTGAAGTTCTTCGTGTTCATGTGAAAACTCATAACAAATCAGAKTTTAATCCAATTTTTGTATGATTTTTTTTAATTTTTGTGTTTGTTTGTTGATTTGATCTTAGTTTGTTTGTCATGTATGTGTAAATTGTGTTTGTTGAGCGGTTTAGAGGTTGTTTTAATCGAAATATTGACCGGTTTAGTTGATTGTTTAAGCGGTTTAGTTGATCATCATATTGTCCAGATTAACATTGATATGTTGTGCTGTCAGGTTTAATGTAAGGTTTAGTTGAGCGGATAAATCATCGGAGGTTTGAACGGTATATCATTTCATTGCTTAGCTGTCGAAAGTTGACTCTTTAATCAAGACTTTTGTCCGGATTACATATCCGGACAACATTGTATATGTTAGTTTATCTCATGAAGTGACAGGTCCACACTTAGAGCTGTCCGGTTTATATACTAGTGTTGACAGGTTTAAAAGTCTAGTCTGATTATGCATGCTGTGTCCAGATAATAGAAATAGTACTTTGATAAGATTTCATTCTTGATCTTTGTGCGGTTTAACCTCAAGTAGTGATCATTTTACGAAAGACAGCTGGTTGTGTCAGGATAAGACTAAGAGTTTGAGTGATTTAGACCTGCAAGTGAGCGGATTGGATTTATGCTTTGTCCGGTTTATCTTTGAAGTGTACGGTTTATCTTGCAACAACAGGTTTCAGTCTTGTGCAGTGTGATGAAGACCTGTTGTCCGGTTTATCTCATGTATTATCCGGTTTATCTCATGCATTGACCGGTATAAGTTTCATGCATTATCCGGTTTATCTCATGCATTGATCGGTATAAGTTTCATGCATTATCCGGTTTATCTCATGCATTGACCGGTATAAGTTTCATGCATTGTCCGGTTTATCCATGCAGTGTGCGGTTTAGGCTCTTGTAATAAATTTACTCTTACATATTGTCCGGATTAGACTGTTAACAGGTTTTGTGCTGTGCTGTGTTGTATTGTGGAGAATAACAGTTTAAAATTTAAACTGCAGCAGTGCTAGTGCTAGTACCAAGTGAAAAACAGCAGCTTCATCTTGACAGCAACAGCTTTGCAACAGGTTTTGTAAAACAACAGTTTGTTTGATCGGATTGATGTCTTGGTATTACAACCAGTTTGTTATTTGAAACAAGAAGACAGCAGCAGGTTCTTAACAGTGACCGATTTATTGTTCATGCAGCAAGTGTAGTGAGCGGATTTTACTTTGTTTCTGTCAATTATTAGTTGAGCGATTATCAGTTAGCTGGTTGAGAGATAAATATTTGTTGTGTTGTGTTGGTAACAGCAGTGTGCAGCAGCAAGCAGAAGCAGGTTCTGTACACAATCTGTTTTACCAGAATTTATGCCTAAAGTTTGTGTGCTAGAGGGACTGTTTTTGATCTTCAACAAAGAGTTGATTGTTGATAGTTTTGGAGCTTACTTGCCGATTTATTTGCATCTTTTGTCCACAGAACTCACAATCTAAAATTGCACAGGTTTGCATTTTGAACTTGAGATCACAGCAGCAGGTGCCTGTTTTTGTTGTTGTTTTGGCTTTTAACTGTTTTGCTTAAACTGTTTGGCTTGAGTTTGCGATCTGTTTTAACAGTAACTGTTTGTGCTGTGTTGGGAGCAGCAGTGTGCAACTTCACAACAGGTTCACAGCAGGTTTTGAGTTTGAAACAGAAGTAGGTTTGATAGTTAAGATTGGCTACATTGCAGCTCACAGCAGCAGGATCTCACAGTTTTGATTGCTGATTTGAGTTTGAGCAGCAACAATAACAGTTGAAAGCAGTTGTTATTTGACACAAGTTGTTATCGCAAAAGTGACTGATACGAGGGTGTGAGAAGTACTTCCATACGAGAAGCACCCAAGTGAAGCAGATAGAATATTTTTTTTAAAAGATTCATATCTGTATTGTTGATATTGGTTCAGTTTGTTTTTGGACTTGGACATTATTCTTTTTGGGCTTCCATTAGTTGTGTTTCTGTTTTGGTTTCTTAGGTTGTTTGTGTTTAGATTTTCTTTTTGGATCATTGTATATTTGTTTTTGCGTGAGTTTTTCAGTGTTTGTGTTTTTTCTATTCTTTTTGAGCTTTAACTGTTTTTCATTTCTTTTATCTGATTTCACTGCATAGATCCTTAACTGAT
>NC_037529.1:55497251-55508843 GCF_001531365.2 Cynara cardunculus var. scolymus | reverse complement strand
TGACTGAGCTTAGAGTTGTTGACTTTTTCTCTCAAGAATCATATGAATGTTCTTATTGTTAAATCTTAATCTGCCATGATGATTGTGAAGATTATTGAAGTTTGATCAGATATTGTGGACACACAAAAACTTTCTCAACCAGTTAAAAGCACAAAAAACAAAACAAAAAAGATAAACGAAAAGATCCAAAATTAAAATCTAAACAAAAACTAAACCTCAAAGACTAAAGACACAACAAGACCAAGATGAACCAAACCCAAAATGAAAATAAATGTCCAGGTCCAAAACAATTGTCCAAGAAATTTTTTACAAATAGAGATCAGACAAAATACAATACAAAATTCTGAACTCTCTTCACAGTAAGCTTAGACTTGATCTCAGATACACTATTACACTTCACTCTTCTAACTGCAACTTTTATCTCCCCTTCTAACTGCAGCAGACTTCTGATCCTCCTGTACAAGTAACTTATGATATGAGTGATAAAGATGAAACAGACAATTAAACAAGTCTGAGAGTCAGCTCAAGTCTGTTAAACACTCACAGCATGATATTAGACTGTTTATGCTTTGATTTTAAATCGATCAAGACAGCACAAGACTAAGATGCTCAAGACTGTTTAAAAAAATGTTCACTACACTAAGCTTAATCCGCTGAATAGATGTTGCAAATTGCTTAAATTGCTCAATGCTAAGCTGAAAATAGCACACTACAAAAACTAGAATCGATCGCTAAACAGACTCTAATCTGGACAAGTTACTTAGTAAATCACATGCTTAATCCAGAAGTAGCCTCTTAACCGTTCATCATGCAGCTTGCATCTGTATGCTGTATGTGAAATTCAGTAGAAATTAAGCCAACAGAAGACTAAAAACTTGAATCAGCACATAAGACAACTTCACATTTCATCAATAAAAGCTGCAGCAATTAAGGACAACAGAACATCAGAAGAAGTGATTCTATCGCAAGATTCCCTTGATTCTTCTACAATTCAAACTGTTGATGAAATTATATCGAGCTCAGGATCAAATTCAGAAGTAGAAGATCAAATAACAGGATTTGAAACCAACAAGGAGTCTGGTCCAGCAAATCCCATGCAGGCAGAGAAGGTTAGCATGTTCACAGAACTTTTCAGTCAAGATAACCGGAGCTCATCACTAAACAACAGGTCACAATATAAGCATCATTTACCAAAAACACTACGTTAGAAACCTGCCCACACAAAAACAACAAGCAAACCCCAGATATCACAGCAAACAAAACTAAACACCTCTGTATGCGATTTACAATAATCGATCTTGAATCACAGACAAGTATTTAAATCACTCAAAGCAGGTGTAACTCAAGTCAAACAAAGCTTAATACTGCTGCAGTTGAATGAAATTCCAACTCTGCAAATGATTGAGGCATAGCTATATACAGCCCTTTAATCAAATGAATATCAATCCAAAATCAGGTCTGTCCAGCTTTGGTTAACAAACAAACAACAACCTGCAAATCAAGTCTGATACTAAACTACAGAAAAGCTTTATTCAACTCCAGTACTCCTGTTTCAAACAAAGTCAGCTATTTAGATGAAATCAAAAATATCAAACAACTAGGTTAAAAACATTTGCACCAGTGCTCTAACTCAATCAACTCCAGCAAATTCAAATCAGTAACTGAGAATTGACTTGGATCCTTAAAACTGTACAAAATCTGTGATTAAAATTCGATGAAGAATGAAATCTAAACTTAAAACCTGTTCGATGAAGGGTGAAATCAGTTTTTACACACTCACCAATATCCAAATGAGATGAATCTGTCAAAACAATTTGGTCAAATGAAACAGCAAACAATTTAATCTAAGAGAACCTGTGCGATTTAATCTTGAACTAAAAAAATGAATTAAATCAAAACCTTTGTTGTACAATTTAGAATGAAACCTGACCGATTAATGAACCCTTCTGATTTTTAAAAATCGATTACTGTGGTGTACAATATATGATCAACAACTGATTAGAACCAAGCGATTTAAACAAAATTAGGTCAAAAAGCATTGAGCGATAAAGTATCCAGTGAGATGGATTAAGCGATTTAGTAAACCGGATACCTCGATGCACAAATTGCTAAGTACTAAATCGGTTGATGAGAGTGAGCGATTTACCTGAGCGATTTAGAATTCGATCAATCCAATAGAGCGATCCTTGTTAAGTCTTAAATTTCTCAGCCATTGTCCAAATATCTGAGCGATTTACACACCCATCCTCAAGCTAAATCGGTCACTTATCCGGTCACGAGTTGATCGAATCCGGATAAATATCCGGTCAAATGTTGTACGAATCCGGTCACTAGTCCGCTGAAATGGTGTGCGATTTAGCCCAAACCGGAGAAGCAGTGAGGGATTTACCAAAAACTTAATCAAACAACAGCTAGCGACGAATGTGAAATCTAGGTGAACCTAAGCATCGAGCGATTTAGCCAAGCCCTGAAACTCATCCGATTGAGCAATCTGTTGAGCAAGATACGAATAACTTGTGCGATGAAATTGTGCGATTTAGAGTCTTATGAAGAAGATAGGTAACTTGTACGATGAATTTGGGCCTGAACGATTTAACACAAATTGGGCCTGAAAAACACAAAATAACTAAAAAAATAAAACTAAACAGGATCAAAAACACTGATTTTTTAAGAAAAATTTAAGAACACAAAAAAATTTAAAAGCACAAAATCTGATTAAATCTTGGAATATAATGATCAAATCACAAAAGTTTGTGAATAGCAAAGATTCACAATACAATTCCGAGCATTTTGATCACAAATTTAACACAAAAACACAAAAAAATTCAAATTTTTTGGATCAAACTAAAAAAAAAAAAATTTGAAGAACACGAAGAACAAAAAAATTCACAGAAAAAAATCTTCAAAATCTGATTTCTTTTCTTGATTTCTTGCAAACTCTGCTCTGATACCAATTGTGTGTCCCACTACAATGATCAATCTTCATTAAGCTTCATAACAATGGCAGATCTGGATATTTCTTCAAGAACATCATATAAGAAATTTGAGAGAGAAAGTCAATCTTCAAATGCTCTGGTCAAACTCTCTTTACGTAATATGAATTTTACAATAAGCTCTCTTACAAATATTACAGAAGACATCACCTTATTTATAGGGTCAAACTTCTAAACATAGTCAAAGTCAAACCTGTTTAATAAAAGTCAAACACGATGACTTTTACAATTATAGACAATATTTAACTTTCAAGACGAATACAATTTAATACTGATTTTCAGTCCTAACAACAACAAATGCGGTTTAACGAGATCTAGATATTGTATATTACGGTCTAACAAATCATACTGATCCACAAATATGAAATTAGCAGTTATACCAAGAACACGATCAAATATCAAAATGGCATGTAAATCGAGACTACGAGATTTAACGTGGTTCCACTATCGAGGTGATAGTGTACGTCCACAAGAAGAGAGAGAGAGAGAGAGAGAGAGAGAGAGAGAGAGAGATCGATTTATTACTAACCGGGAGAATTTACAACGTGTTTTACGAGATCCTTGGATCAACGAATCAGCTACCCAAAATTTCCTCAAAACAAAATTATATATATATATATATATATATATATATATATATATATATATATAAAACAAAATACGACGAAAGGAAAAATAAAGGGAAGAAAAAAACTTGGTGGTGTAGTTTTTCATACATCCAACATGCACATATATATTTATATATATAAGAAGAATAGAAAAATGGGCGGCAACTCATCTTCCCATGCATTATCAAATTGGATGGATCTTCTCATACAACATCAAGTTGGCATGTGATGTGTTATCATGTATGTCTATATGGGTAAATAGGTTGTAGGGTGGGTGGCAACCTAGCTTCTTCAAGTTGGCAACATGAAATTAATATGTGGTTAATATTAATTTTACCCTCATGCATTAACCACTTGTACCTTGAGTTTGGTGAGTTGTACAACATCCTAAAGAACTTATCAAAATTAAGTTTTTCAACACTCCACCATGATGTGCAAATCAACCAACAGAACCAAACCGCGAACCAATCCAACGAGCATGAATCAATAGCTAATAGAGATTGACACGAGGTGAAAGAATGCATTTTGACCGTGACGAGCTTCGGCCCGGCCATCACGCATCAAAGCTAAAAGCAAAAAATTTGCAAGTGTGGAATCTCAATAAAACGTAACGAGCTAAGCAACCCAAAACATGTACCAAGTAATAACTCCACAAAGATGTCGCTATGTCATCTGTAGTAATATTCTCATCTCTCCCACAAGGTGCCGAACGGCATTAACACAATCTAAGTTGGATAAAATTTGAGCAATACTCGAATTTTGCTGGTGGTAACGATTTTGTGAACATGTCGGCAGCATTATCATCAGTGATAATTTTTTTAAGTGCACCACTTTTGCATCATGCAAAGCTACCAAAGACGCATCCCGTACATTAATGTGCTTTGTACGAGAGCTGAACGCCAAATTTGTAGCCAAGTGAATCGCACTCTGGCTATCACAATTAATCCGAACAGTAGACTGCTTGAAGCCCAAACCAACCATGAGTTCCTGTAAATGAACCGCTTCTTTAGAAGACTCAACTGTCGCAATTAGTTCAGCTTTGGTAGTCGATAATGCAACAACAGACTGTAACCTAGATCTCCAACTGACAGTTGTTCCACCTAATGTAAAAACATAACCGGAAGTGGATTTCCAACTGACACGATCATCTGCGTAATCTGAATCGCAGTAACCAACAATATCATAGTTTTGCATACCATAAAAGAGTCCGTGAGTTTCTGTACCTTCCAAATAATGAAATACAGTTTTCGCTGCTGCCCAATGTGACTTACCCGGATTCGATAGAAACGGACTAATCACTCCAACAGAATGTGCAAGGTCAGGACGAGTGCATAACATATCATACATAAGACTCTCGACTGCACTGGCATACAAAATTTTTGCCATCTCAGCTCTTCCAATATCATCTACCGGACAATCGTCTTTTGTAATCTTGATGTGTCTTGGAAGTGGTGTGCTCGCCGGCTTTGCTTCCATGAAAATTAAACCGCTTCAAAATCTTCTGAATATAGCCCTGCTGTGTAAACCTGAGAGTACGAGACTTTATGTCCCAAACAATTTCCATGCCGAGAATAACACGAGCTTCACCAAGATCCTTCATTTCGAATTCTGATTTCAACCTATCTTTCAAACGGTTGATTTCAGATCGATCCCTGCAAGCTATCAGCATGTCATCAACATAAAGAAGTAGATAAGTAAAAATGCCACCGCTTGATTTATGAAAGACACAAGCGTCTTTCTCACCATGCTCAAAACCCAATGAGAGCATAAACAAATCAAACTTCTTGTATCGATATCGAGGCGACTGTTTAAGTCCATAAAGGGATTTTTTTAATTTACAAATCCATTCAGTCGGAGATAAAACCTTCGGGTTGCTTCATATAAATAGTTTCTTCAAGGTCTCTATGCAGAAAAGGTTTTTTCATATCTAACTGTTCAAGCTCCGGATCATGAATTGCCACAAGGGCCAGAAGGACACGGATATGTGTGTCGAACCACAGGCGCGAAGATATCGTCATAATCACCCTTTCGTTGTGCAAAACCTTTCGCAACCAGGCCAACTTTATAACGTTTATCATCTTTGACTTTATATACCCATTTGCAAACAATTGCACGGCTTCCTTTTGGTAATGGATAAAGCTCCCAAGTATTCGAAGCAAGGGCCTCCGAATAGTCAAACGGCTCATCATGTACAACATGCAAAGAATACTCAAGCTGGTCAGTGAAACTCATATTTGCATAATCCCAATCATCGTACCTATTAGGAGGACAGATAGTTCTCTGGCTCTGGCTTGTAGGTACTAAAACTGGAATTATATCGCCTTGACCTCCACCATCATTCAGAATTTCTTCCTGAACTGAACTAACTGGATCAGAAATAGATGTATCTGATGGACTAACATCTTCTTCAGATTCTGACCCCAAAGTAAAACCACCAGCAGATGAGTTGGGTACAATAGGACTGTTAATTTTCTCATCTCCATCGGCTATAGGAGAAATGGAAGAGAGAATTTCTAGTTCTGGAGTGGGTTGTCGATCTTGATTAGACTTGAACATAATTGACTAATCGAAGGTAACATGTCGAGAATGAATCACCTTTCGGGTGACAGGGTTCCAAATTCGGTAACCCTTAGTTCCATCTGTATAGTCGAGTAAGAATCCCTTGATGGCTCTAGGATCCAACTTGTCCTGATCTGTCACATGAATATAAACAGGAAAACCAAATACACGTATGTATTTCAAACAAATATTACCCTTACCCTTCCAAATTTCTTCAGGAATCTTTCCCCCAATAGCTGAACACGGTAATCGATTCACAATGTGTCCAGCAGTATGAAGTGCTTCAGCCCAAAACATTTTAGAGAAACCAGGTGTAACTAACATACATCGGATTTTATCTTGCAAAGTCCTATTCATCCACTAAGCGACTCCAGTTGATTGTGGATCGCCAGGTGTTGTGTAGTGACGGTGGATACCTCTACGTGAACAAAAGTCTTTAAAATTACTACTAGTGTATTCCCCACCATTGTCAAATCTTAGCACTTTTAATTTTCTATCGGTCTCGACTTCGACTAGTGCTAACCATGTTTTAAATATTTCAAAAACATATGACTTTAACTTAATCACATACACCCACAGTTTATGCGAGAAATCATCAATAAAAGTAACATAATATTTACCTCCATTGAGGGACTGTGTCGAAGATGGTCCCCAGACGTCTGTATGAACATAATCTAGGATCCCTTTGGTGTTGTGTTTTCCAACCCCAAAAGAAACACGCGTCTGTTTACTCGAAACACATTCTGAACAGAAGTCCAGACTCGTAGGCATATCAACTGCAATGAGTTTCCGTTTGTGCAGAATCTCCAAATTCTTCTCTTAAGTGTGTCCCATTCTGAGATGCCATAAACGAATATCATCTAAATTTCTCAAACTATCCACGATACACGCGTCAGAAATGACTGTCTCGCCTACCGGATGAAACAGGTGATTTTCTGCCTGTTCACCTTTCATCACAATAAAACTCCCTCTGGAGATGCGCAAACTCCCATTTTCTATCCGAATCTTACAGCCAAGTTTGGACAGTTGTCCAACATATATCAAAGAACGAGTCATAGACGATACATATTTAACATTTAATAAAGTTCGAATATTACCGTCAAACATTTTGATTCTGACAGAACCGATACCCCAAGTGACACACGATGTATTGTTTCCCATATAAATATTGTTACCTTTGAAATCCACGAAAGTAGTGAAACAATCACGGAATGGTGTCATATGGCATGAAGCTCCGGTATCCAACACCCAACGCCTATCGCTTTGTGGTGGTGTAACCGTTGCTGAGAAGCCTGTATCTTGTTCAGTTACGACTGTTGAAGATTCTGCTTTATTCTTATCTTTGTTTTTCAAACTCGGACAATCTTTAACCCAATGACATGGTTTGTGACAATAATTACAATTGCCTCGTTGCTTGGATTTCCCTCGATAACCAGGTTTACGAGACTGGGAGCGGCCACGATTTCTTCCCCTATATTGTTGATCGTCTTGGTCTCTTTCGACAAAGAGACCCTAAATGTTGTGGTTGTTATCCCGCGAACTGTTACCAACTTTCATCTGAATTCGTTGTTCTTCACAGATCATCCCTCCTTTCACATCAGACAAAGAAATGGAATCTCTTCCATAAATAAAACTGTTAGTGAGCTAGGAATATTTCTCGGAAAGTGAATACAACAAAATCAAAGCGAGTGCCTCATTATTTGTGGCAAAAATAGAATTTGTTGCCTTCAACTTCATGATAGTGTCTTCGAACTCACTCATGTGGGCCTGAATATTTGTACCTTCCTTCATTTTGAAGAATAAGTACGACGTCATCAGTAACAGTCGGTTAGTCAAAGTTTTCTTGAGATAAAGATTCTCAAGTCTCTTCCAAATCCCTGCGGATGTCTTTTCAGAAACAATTTCAGAAATAACATTTGTACTCATAGCCATTTGTAAGGTAGTTAAAGCCCAAGCCTCCATTTCCTTAGCCTCTAAAGATGACATCTCCGGATATTTTTCTTCCGGAGCAAAGACTATGGGGTGGACATCGTTTTTCCTAAGTGTTGTTGTTGTAATGAACTGCCATTTACCAAAATCACCATCCCCATTCCATTTTTCTATTCTAATCCCGGACCCCAATAATTTAAAAGCACCATTCTGATAAACATTTGGATTCGGGTTGGAACTAGGACCGGCGAACGGATTTCCTGAATCACCAGACATTTTACCTAGCACTTGACGTGCAAATCAAAATATACAATCTATTCAAATTTAGATCTAGCAAGCTCTGATACCAATTGTAGGGGCGGTCGCAGTTAAAATATCGTATTACAAAGTGATTTATGGTCCCAAAGTGATAACAATAAATCACAGTGCAAACTGACCCAATGCAATAACTGCGGATTAACGAGATCTAGATATTGTATATTACGGTCTAACAAATTATACTGATCCACAAATGTAGAATTAGCAGTTATACCAAGTATACGATCAAATATCAAAATGGCACATAAATCGAGACAACGAGATTTAACATGGTTCCACTATCGAGGTGATAGTGTATGTCCACAAGGAGAGAGAGATCGATTTATTACTAACCGGAAGAACTTACAACGTGTTTTACGAGATCCTTGGATCAACGAATTAGCTACCCAAAGTTTCCTAAAAAATAAAGTTATATATATATATATATATATATATATATATATACTAGTTGTGTACCTGTGCAATGCGGCGGGAGCCATGAATTTTAACGATTTTGAAGTTCCACTGRTTYTATAAGATAAGATTTAACGATGATATAGGTTACACTTGGTCTTTACATATTAATACAATTTAAATAAATAAGAGTTATGGTTTCAATTACAGACTATCGATGAAAAAAATTGTATGACAGTTTAAAATCCAATATATTTAAAATCCAACATATTTAAGCGACTCCACAAATGTGTTCGATTTACACCAAGAGCAAAGAACCAAGAAACTTGAGTTTTAAGATAATCACTCAAAACCAATAAAGAAAACTATAAATTTGACAGATCATATACCATGAAAAGACCAAAAAAGATGGGTTTTAGAATGAAATTTCAACTGTTTACCCTCTTTCTTGTCCAGAAACTCAGATTAAGGTTGAATTAATACATGTATATATATATATATATATATATATATCTATATATTTCAAAAAAACCCAAAAACATATTAATTCATAACATATTATACAGTGCAATTTGGACAGCCTAACCTTAAAATATATAGTATATATATAAATTAATAACTATAAAAGTATAAATCGTAAATATTAAAAATATTTTTTCACAGTATATATAATATATAATAATATAATTAAGTCAAAAACTATTCAACATTGGACTCATTTCGAAGGTATTAACGAGACGATTATAATGGTGTAACTTGTTAAAATAAAAATGTATTTTTTAAACATGTTTTAATTGATATACGATTATGTATGTTAATTTGATAAAGGTTTAAAATTAAACATTTAAAAATAAAAAATGTAAAGTAAATTAATTAATTAATTATAGGGGTATAAAGTGTAAATTTAAAATTATAATTTAAAAAAAATCGGTTGTAAGAGGGTGATTGTATGTGAGGAGGGGAAGGGGTGAAAAAGTGAAAAATTGACCTAAGGGTATAAAGGATATTTTAATCTTTTAATATTTTAAGACTTTAAGACTTTTATTAAATTTATTTAATAAAATAGTATAGATAACAAAATATGACCAGAGGAAAAATAAAGAGAGGAAAAAAAACTTGGTGGTGTAGTTTTTTCTTACATCCTACATGCACATATATATAGAAGAAGAATAGAAAAATGGGCGGCAACCCATCTTCCCATGCATTATCAAATTGGATGGATCTTCTCATACAACATCAAGTTGGCATGGGATGTGTTATCATGTATGTTTATATGGGTAAATAGGTTGTAGGGTGGGCGGCAACCTAGCTTGTTCAAGTTGGCAACATGAAATTAATATGTGGTTAATATTAATTTTAACCTCATTCATTAAACCACTTGTACTTTGAGTTTGGTGAGTTGTACAACATCTTAAAAAAACATACCAAAATTAAGTTTTTCAACAAATGCATCCTAGATTCTTGGGTATAGCCTGGTAGGTTCTAATGGTTAGTGATTCTGTTAAGTATGTTGCTATGGCAAAGGATCTAAGCTTTGAATCAAATAACGTATAGATATGGATGGATACCTCTAGACTAACTACTTTGATGAGCCTCATGTTGATGAAATTGCTTTGGATGACTTGTTAGTAATACTAACTCTAATGACTTCACATAATGTATAGAGACATCGTTTTTGAGTGATGTTATCTTTGTTTTGTTGTTCGGGGTTTTGCTTTAAGTCCTCTTTTGTAACTTTTTTTTAATTAAAATCAGTGTAGAGATGAGCCGCTTAGTCTGGTTAGGTTCCAAACTCCTTAGAAGTTTATGTGTTCTCGGTTTCTTGGATTAGGGTCAATTTCTAATTCTCCACCCTACGCATCCGAAATCATACGACTGAAGACCATCTTTATATCCAAAATCATACGACGGGACACCACATTTATTGACTTATTGTTCTAGCCAGAGCATGCCCGTTCCTGACATTTTATAAGCCCTGGGCGAACGTAAAAACAGGCCTATTGCAAGAAACAAGGCTTTTAACAACGCCTTTTGTTGTCGCTAAAAATTCATTTATCATTAGAAAAAGTATATAACAACAATATGTCGCCGCTATAATTTGTGGTGGAAACATGTTATCGCTAAAAGTTCATTTATCATTAGNGCTATAATTTGTGGTGGAAACATGTTATCGCTAAAAGTTCATTTATCATTAGAAAAAGTATATAACAACAATATGTCGTTGCTATAATTTGTGGTGGAAACATGTTATCGCTAAAAGCTCACTTTTCTTGTAGTGATCCTCAGTAAGTACAAAAAAAATTCAATAAATGTTTTTCATTAGAATAAAATTAAGTACAAGAAATGTTAATAACTTAATGAGGAAGGAAATCTTATTTTTCTTATTATAGATATATAAGAGAGTACTTAAATTTGCGTACTTCTTATTAGGTAAATTGAAACCAAGAGTATAAAAATTATGGTTGATAAATTTTTGTAAAAAGTAAGATTTTTGCAGTTCATAACAAGAAATATGTATTATTTTGATACAAAAAGCAAATTTGTGTGAATGAAGTAATCATGAGGGTTAATGAGAGATCAATAATAAAGAAGATTATCAAGGTTTTAGACAAATATGTTAATCCTCTCTCTCAGTGATTTGATGATAATCCCTTTTTCCCTTTCACGTTGTATTTGTGTTTCTGTATTTTCAGTTCCAACGATCATCAGTAAGTATCTTCAGTGATCGCTAAAGAACTTGCTTTGTAAATTCATCAGAGACAGCAATACTTCAAAAAGACAACACTCACACC
>NC_037529.1:55466514-55497151 GCF_001531365.2 Cynara cardunculus var. scolymus | reverse complement strand
CAATTGTGTCTTGACCGGCAACTACACGGAAGCTGCTTCATCGTCTTCGGAACAACGGGTATGTGTTTTTTCTTTTGATGATGTTTATCGATCTAGTTTATAATTCATATTAAATTTAAATATTCTAACGTTTTATTTATTTTTATAGAAAATTGTAAACTTAGAGGCCAAAGTTATGGATTTACAAGAAGAAAATGATCGTCGACGGACGGTAGAGGAGCAACTTCTGAAACAAATGCAGGATATGACTGCTTTGGTTAACGAACTCCGTCAATCACAATTCCCACCGCCATCTAATTGAATATTGTTTGTTTATTTAGAACAATCTAGTTTGTTTGTAACATTGTGTGATACTTTAAATTGTATGTTTTGTAACAATTGTTTATTTTAATCAATGTATGATATTTAGTTGCATTTTAGTTTTATCCATATTTTTACAGATTTACAGGATTTAAATATTTACTGAAAAAAATAAAAAAAATAAAAAAAATTTATATAACCGGCGGATTTGGCTGCCGGAAAATTTTTAAAAATTCTTTTTGAAAATTTTTATTTAAATTTAAAAAAAAAATATTACCGGCGGATTTGGCTGCCGGTAAATTTTTATTTAAATTTAAAAAAAAAAGAAAAAAATATTACCGGCGGATTTCCGGCGGATTTGGCCGCCGGTAAATTTTTTTATTTTTTTTGGAAATCTTATTTAATTAAGTTTTTCCGGCGAGACAAAACTCCAGCGGATTTCCGGCGGAAAAATCCGCCGGAAAAGTTTTAAATTTTTTTAATTAAGGTAAACCAAGTTTCTTAATTTTTCCGGCGAAAGATTTCCGGCGGTAAAAAATCCGCCGGAAAACTCGACGGAAAAAAAATCAGCGGCGCCCTCTTTTCCGGCGGATTTGTCCGCCGGAAAAGAGGGTAATTTTGGTAGTGATTATAAACTTCAAATTTTATAACGGTTGACTGACCAGAGATTTGGAAAGGGAATTGCACGATTAACGGATTTCCAAACACACATCAATTGTTATTCTTAGATTGTTTGATAATTATTTTCACTTAATGCAACTCATGATCAACAAAAAAAAAACCAAAATTCATGTTTAAACAAAATGGAGATATAATCATCTATAATAATATAAATCGACACATACAGAGTACGATAAGATACCACTTGAAGCATCCATATGTAGACATGTCCTATAAGAAATGTCTTATGATTATAATAGATTCATACTATACCAAACATAGTTGTAAAAATGTGTAGTAATAAGTATTCGTTTGTACCTTATTAATCGCGTAAAAGTTCTTGATACACCACGTTTGATGTATAAACTCTGTCATGATTGAATTTTGGGAAAAGTTCAAAAAAACCCAACGGACTTTACTGTTTGGAACGATTAAGTCCTTGGACAATTTTTTGGAACAAATAAATCCTTGGACTTTACAAAACCTGTTAAATAAGTCCTTGGACTTTACAAAACCTATTAAATAAGTCCTTAGACTTTCTAAAATATGTTAAATACATTTTGTTAGTGAAAAAGGTACGAAAAAACAATGGATTTTCATATTTTGAACGATCAAGTTCATAAATATTTTTTGAACGAAAAAGTACTTACATTAGAAAAAAAACAAATATACCATTCTCATTACTATTCGTAAAATATACAAAAGTTGTATCCAAAGCATAATAATCTGCATACAAATTTTGGACATAATTTTACCAAAAGTTAAACCAAAATATATACCAAAAGTTGAATCAAAGTATGTAACAAAAGTTGCGCAAAGAAAATACTAACAATTGCGCCAAATATACCAAAAGTTGCGCCAAAAAATACCAACAATTGCGCCAAATATACCAAAAGTTGCACTAAAATATACCAAAGTAATGCCTGATCTATGTCAAGGTCATGGTATGAACTATTCTTCATTTGCACTATTAAATTCTAGTGGAGATATAGCCATTTGACTTTCTTGTAAACCTTCTTGATGTCTAACAACATCACCACTTTCATGATGTTCTTCATCACCAACAGTAGTACCATCTTCATCACGGTCTTCATCGTTAACAATAGCCTCTCTTGAAATTGAATACGGTATGATGCCTTCGGGCCATGCTGGTTGTGGCACACCTGAAGATGTCTTTAATGATAAAAATAAAGTGTAAGTAATAGTCATAAAAAATGTTACTTGAATATGAAAAAACAAATAATGGCTTACCCCAATCATTGCTTCTCCCGTGACTGGACTATAAGAGACCCCCACATATGATGGTATCCTCCCACCTCTATTGCCTCTTCCACCTCTATTGCCTCTTCTTGGTGTAAGGTGTTGGAGTCCACATGTTGCTCCCATTCAATGGTCTTATAGTATTCTCGTAAGCCTTTGGGGATTCGCCTTAGACGTCATCGGTTCGAGTCCTGTTAGCCACCGGGGATTAGTCGAGGTTCGTGGAAGCTGATCCCGAGACCCAGGGTTAACAAAAAAAGGATAAATGGATATGGAACCCAGAATGGAGAAGGTAGGAAATGTTATAAATGAATGAAACCTAAATTTTCCAGTAGTGGTATTGTGGTTCGGTATTTCATATGCYAAGTGTCACAGGCTTATTATCATATAATGAGATTCAAGTTTCTTTGGCGTTCTTCCGACCGTTCTACATGCTCTATTAAAATCCTTCTAGACAGTAAGGAATAACTGGTACATGTCAAGTGGGTTATAACTTATATCACGAGCTTTTCGAATCGAGTATTAGGTAGCTTGACTCACATCTTTCTTTCTTTTTTTAATAAAATATATTTTTACAATCTAAGCTTTTATTTTTCTATCCAAAAATTGATGTTTTTATTAATTTATTTACTCCAACACATGCATGTGGCATTTCCTTCAGTGAATGTTGCATCTGTGTGAATTACTCTCTTGAAGAAAACTGGAACCAAAAAAAAGAAAGGGGTATGCTTTTCTAACTTATGCAATTCATTTGTGAATGTTGCATCTGTGTGAATTACTTTCTCATGAATATGACATTTTTTGTATGCGTTGTTCACTTCTTTTGATGGATTATAGTTGGGTTATGTTCGTTTCTGGAATTGTAGGTTGTAATTAAGTTGAACTGAGGGACGTTTGGTAACATATTATGTGTATTTATGTATATATTGGTTCACATGCAGGACTTCATGGGGAGATGCATTCTGACACTAACAAGAGTGAAATTAGAAAGGCAATACAAAGACAGTTTTGTAGTTGATGTTGCCAAATCTGGAAAACTTACCTTAAATCTCAAATGGTTAGCCCAGCCAATTTATCGCAATCTTTAACATTTTTGAAAGAGCTTCTGAATGATTTCAAGATGTTTTTGTAGGAAAGAAGATGTTTCTGCAAATGTTGAAGATTAAACATTTTGTCCTATCGGTTAACATTATCGGTCATCAAAGTGAATTATGGTATGTGTCTTTTACACGGTAAGCAATTACACTTAAAAACATGCATGTTCTTGAGATATATATATGTATCTATATGATTATATAGATTTAGGGCCTTTAATTAAGAGGAGACAATGATATGCCTATGATGTTATTCCCATATGAAAAACAGAAATATAATTACTGTTTCCTTGGATGATCTTGATATATATATATATATATATATATATATGATTATATGTCTCTTATGGTACACACACAATGGTAAGCGTTTACTGGGTAAGTGTTTAGGTGAACGACCCCTAAGTTTCGAGTTTGATCCCTAAACTATGTCATGTTAAGAGGGGTCAAGCTTACCTTGTCCAGTCCAACAATCCCAATCGATCAGTGGCGAGGCTCAACCGGTCCGGGCTCGACTTTGGTCGAGCTTCTGTATCCGGGTGGGTTTTCTTTCAAATCACTGGTCTAACCTACACTTACTTTTCTTTGTGCCTACCCTTGAAAACAGTCATATTCTTTCTGTGTGTTTGCTTTATGGAATGGTTCTTGATGAGTGAGGCCAAAATCCGACCATGATTTTTCCCCATGAATTCTACATTGAATTCCCCCATCACATCCCCTAACCCCTTCACACCTTTCCTCAAGACCATCTCCTTCAATTTCTCTTCATCTTCACAGATACAGAAACTTAAAAGGAATGACACCAGACTCCATCCCAGAATCATAAAGTGATCTTATTAAAACTCTAAACTACTATCCTCAATAGCTTCTTGCATATCTTAATGGCCAAGAAACCTCTTCATTCATTAGGTTTTAACAAATGTAAGATTTATATGCAAAAATGTAATCATATGATTGAACAATTTTGGAGCAAACCTGATTAGATGAGCGACGGGATGGTGCGGTGGCGACAGCGACGAGCGGAGACAGGGGCGGCGACTGGGTGGTGTGGCAACGACGGGGTGGTACGGCAGCGATGGGGGCGAGGGAGACGACATTAATCGGCGAGAGGGAGAAGGAGACGGGGTGTGTGAGCATTAATCGGCGAGAGGGAGAAGGAGACGGGATGGAGACGGTGGTCACGAGAGGTAGAAGAAGAGGAAGATGAGCAGTAAATTATTTTAGGTTTTTTTATTTGAAGGTTACCTTCTATTCAGGTTACAAGTTATATTTGTAAGGAGTAAGGATCTATTTGATATGTTTTAAAAAGTTCAATGATTTATTTAACAGGTTTTAGAATGTTTAAGGATTTATTTGTTCTAAAAAATTGTTCAAGGACTTAATCGTTCTAAACAGTAAAGTCCATTGGGTTTTTCTGTACTTTTCCCTTGAATTTTTTTGCAGATTTTACTAATACTTTTGTATTTTCACATGATGTCCCTCTTAAGAACGCCACATAAAGTTGTCGGTGAGGGAATATTTATTCTAGTAGATACACACCTACATTAGGAATGGTCTCTCCTAGAGCTTTATTGATTGTCATAGAAAAGCTAAGCTGGACTAGAAACTGTTTTATCTTCAATTTGAAGGGGGAACATGTTATCTTTAGATGGACAAAGAGGAATTCTCGGAAAAAATACTCTCTTTCCAACATGATGACCAACAACTATTTATTCATCGATTACATTATATTGAAAATCTCTACATATCAATCTGGTGTCATTACATAAGCCATTAGAGGGATCGATATTCCACAATAGTATTATTGGGCATCCAATTTTGAGCCGAAGGTAATGCAAGGGCGAACCATTGACAGTCAGCGAGTTTAAGAATTCCATTGGATAGAAGTTATTTCTGTCATCTTCTACTTCATCAAAACTGTATTAAACTTTTTCATCGCCACAGAATCTATCAATCAACTGGTCATTAATATCATCGACATTCTCATTTTTTGTTGATAATATCGCCCTCGACATGATATAGTCTGAATTTGCTCCGTTGATTTATAGAGATGGAAATATTACATCAATCAAATCATGTTTTGATTTATCTTTATTAGTATAGGAAATTGCCATGTCATTAGGAATGCGAATAAAGTTTCTTCCATCATTTATTCATCTCCATCACCCACTCGTAATAGAAAATCTGAAAACAATGGATCACTTCGTGCTCTCATATTGAGAGTTAAACGTATATTTTTTAATTGAACACCAAAGATGTGACATTTGTAGCCTTGAATCTACAATATGTGCTTGGGTTCCACGTCTCACGACCAGTAAGACATGTCTAATATCACCTCCCATAACCATTATTTTTCCACCGAATAGGAGTGTCACCCTTGTGATGTCTTGCATTATTCGATCAAGCGCCTCCACCGCCTCCCTCTTAGCCATTGACGCTTCATCCCAAATGATTATATTTGCACCCCGTAGCAATTGAGCAGTCCCGCTTTGTTTTTTTAATGTTGCACATGGAGTTGTTATCAAGATGGAGGGGAATCTTAAATTGGGAGTGAGTTGTTCTCCCCCCAGACATATTATTAGCTACAACACCTGAAGAAGCGGTGGCGAGAGTAATGAGACCACGAGAAAGAATGTTGACAAGCAATGGTTTGTACAAATATGTTTTTCTAGTCCTACATGGACCATCTATGAAGAACACTCTTGAACGATCATCATCTACGTGCTTCATGATCTCATTGTATGCGTATTTTTAGTTGAATTTAAGGGAGTCTCGGGCACATAAATGTTCGTCTTCCACAACTATGAAGTATTCCTCTTGTACCTCATGAAAACTTTCAAATTGTAAGTTGATATCTACATTTATCTTTGGAACACACATCAGTGAAAGAGGTGCTAATAAGTTTGGAAAACTTAATCGTGTGGATTTTGTGTTTTGTGCGAATATGAATAATGGCGTAATGAACTCGAATTCAAGCAATGTTGGCAATGTTGGGCATGAATACAGGAATGAAACTTTCATGATTATATCATTCTTATATCTACAATGTTAGCTCGATATTCAACTCAAAACCTGCAACAGTGGCACAAGTGCACGTACAAGACGATCCAATGCTCGAATCAGGACATATCACTTCCAAGATAATGTCAGCTCGTCATAAAACTCACCCTTCAAATAAACCTAGCATTGTACAATAATGTTTCGTCATTATAAAATAAGGAAAACCCTTATGAGACCAACAGACGATTGATTGTTGATTGACATCTAACAAGCCCGAATTCATCTCTCATAATCTAAAATAGTGCGGGATGTGCAGATGAACAATACATTAACCACAAAACTTTATAATCATTGTAACACCCCATACCATACATTGCATGTAACACATACTTCATACATAAGAAACACATATTTATACACCATATTGGTCCCTCAGTACAAGAATCTATTGTTACATAATACATGGTCCAAAAATTCAAAATACAGTTCTTGTACTAATCAACGTTCGTCTATCAAAACTATACATGTCATAGACAAATCTTCATGCAAATATGTATATAGGGAAATATCACATTTTTCCCTTTCCCTTACCGTCTGCACCTCCTACAATACATATTTAAAATTGCAAAATAAGGGTTAGACCGGAAGGACTAGTGAGTTTCCCCTTCTATGTTATTGCAGAGTGAGAATCACCAAAACATTATTTAAAAAAACTTTTCATATATAGAACAATATATGAACAAGTAAAACATATTATCAGTACCTTTCCACTTTTCATTCCAAACTCACTACTTTCAAATAATATATCAAACCCAAATACGTTTGTACTAACCAGGTTTATCATAATGCTACTTTTAAACCTTGTCAATTAAACAAGGTTTATTCAAAGTTTCAGGCCAAACCTGTTATTTCCAGACAACACTAATTAATCATTTCCGATTTACCAATCCGGACAAGACAAGTGTTTGTCCGATTTACAAATCCGAACAATACACTCTCAAATCCTTGTCTGATTTACATCTAAACCGGACAACACACCAATCGATTTACTTCATATCAGGCAACCTTTGTTCGATTTATAAATAAACCGGTCATCCCTTGATCGTATTCCTACTTCTCCGTTTAAAACCATTGACCAATTTACAAAGATAGAATTTTCCCAACTTAACAATCCGATCAATACTATGGTCGATTTACTTTAAATCGGACAACACTATGTCCGATTTGTGCCCAATTCGGTCAACCTTTTGTCCGGTATACTTCTATCCGGACAACACCTGTCCGATTTAAATCCAACCGGATGACAATCGTATAACATAATCTATTATGTATTTCAAAGAGATTAAAACATTTTAACCACTCACCTTATGCAATTTGTAAGCAAGGCTGAATCCAACTTCAAAATCCAATAAAAACAAGAAATCCGGACAAGCTTCTCTCTCTCTCTCTCTCTCTCTTTCTCTCAATTCTTTCTTAGTTTTTCAAAATAGCAAAGAGGTTAACTTGAGAATCTTATCTCATATTTATATCCTTTCAAGAGGAAGGCGGCTAAAATCGCATGCATGTCCCATCCCATGAGCAAAACCCATGTATGCATATGAATCATGTATACATAAAATATTTCATGCTTTCATATATAATCATGCACACTCACATACATACAATCTCATGCATGCATTTACATTAATGCATAAAAATACACATACTCATATGATCAATATAACAATTCATCATGCTTTCACATAATCATATAAAATAATCACGTATTAGTTGCCTCAAGTGATAACCAAGACCCGGTTATCACATTATCCACTTCTCAAAAGAAATTTGTCCCAAAATTCCTTTAATCAAAGAGCCACGGATAATCTGTTCTCATTTTTTATTCCAATTCCCAAGTTGCCTCTGATCCTTTATGAAATTGCCAATGTACCTTAACCAAGCTGATCTCTTTGTTTCTTAACACCCTGATTTTTCGGTCGATCACAGCTTCTGGTGTTTCTACAAAGTTCAGCTTACTGTCCAGTTTAACCTCTGGAAGCGGTACAGCTAAACATGGATCAGCTAAATACTTCCGCAAATTTGATACATGAAAAGTGTTGTGAATCAGACTAAGATCTTCTGGTAGCTCCAACTGATAAGCTACTGGTGCAATTCGTTTACATATTCTGAACGTCCCAACATACCTCGTATTGAGCTTACCTCTCTTTCCAAATCTGATGAGACCATTCCATGGAGAAATTTTTAGCATTACAAGATCACCCACACCAAACTCTACCGGCTTTCGTCGATTATCAGCATAACTTTTCTGGCGGTATTGTGATGTTCTAATTCTTTCACGAATCTATTAAATCTTTTTTGAAGTTTCTTGAACAATCTCAGGACCCTTTAACTGTCTTTCACCTACCTCGTTCCAACACAACGGATTTTGACATTTACGTCCATACAATACTTCATACGGTGCCGCTTGGAGGCTGGAATGGTAACTGTTATTATACGCAAACTCTATTAGTGGCAAATAATCTTCCCATGATCCCCCGAAGTCAATAATACAACTTCTCAACATGTCTTCGAGAGTCTGGATAGTTCTTTCACTCTGCCCATCAGTTTGCGGATGATAGGTTGTGCTTAACCGAATTTCAGATCCCAGAGCTTTCTGCAAACTCTCCCAAAACTTTGAAGTGAAACGACTATCTCTATCAGAGATAATAGATAGTGGAACACCGTGCCTGGTTACAATTTCTTTTATATAAATATATGCCAACTTTTCTAAAGAGTATCTCTCTTTTATAGGTAGGAAATGCGCAGATTTAGACAAGCGATCAACAATTACCCAGAATTTTCAGAATTTCTTTATGGATGTCAGAGATTAAACTTATTCTCATCGCCATGGTTTTAATAGTTCCACTCCTTTCTTTTCTACTCAAAGCGTCATCTACCACATTGGCTTTTCCTGGGTGGTACAGGCTTTCACAATCATAATTATTAACAAGTTCAATCCATCGATGCTATCGCATATTTAGTTCCTTCTAACTGAACAAATGCTGCAGAATTTTATGATCAGTATAAATCTGGCACTTTGTTCCCAGAAGATAATGTCTCCATATTTTCAACGCAAACACCACCGCGACTAGTTCCATATCGTGAGTTGGATACTGCTTCTCATGATCTTTCAGTTTCCTTGATGCATAAGAAATTGCTTTTCCTCTTTGCATCAAAACACACCCCAATCCCAATTTCGAAGCATCACTATAAACTACAAAATCTTATCCATCTGGGAAGGTCAACACTGGGGCACTGTAAAGAAGATCTTTTAACAGTTGGAAGGCTGTTTGTTGTTCTTCTTCCCAATGAAATTTGACGTTCTTCCGAGTCAATTTGGTCAATGGCATGACTATTTTAGAAAAGTCTTGAATAAATTTACGGTAATAGCTTGCCAATCTCAAAAAGCTTCAAAGTTCAGATAGAGTTTTCAGGGCTTCCCACTTTTCAACTGCTTCAATTTTGACTGGATCTACCTTCACCCCTGCTTCTAATATAACATGACCCAAGAACTGAACTTCTCTTAACCAGAACTCACACTTGGATAATTTTGCATACAACTTTTCTCTTTTCAGCAATTCTAGACATAAACGAAGATGTTCTGCGTGTTCCTCTTTGGTTTTAGAGTATATAAGAATATCATCGATAAATATTATAACGAATTTATCAAGATATTTCTTACATACTCTAGTCATCAAATTCATAAAGGCTGTGGGCGCATTAGTTAAGCCGAATGGCATAACTAGAAATTTGTGATGTCCGTACCTAGTTCGAAAAACTGTTGTAGCAATGCTTCCTCCCTGACCTTAAGCTGATGATACCCCAACCTTAAGTCGATTTTGGAGAAATAACTTGCCCCCACCAGCTGATTAAACAAGTCATCAATCATTGGTAAATGATACTTGTTCTTGATTGTCAGCTTATTCAATTCATGATAATCTATACAAATTCACATAGATCCATCTTTCTACTTAATAAATAAGACCGGAGAACCCCAAGGTGAAGTATTGGGTCGAATGAATCCTTTATCAGTTAAATTCTTCAACTGAGCAACCAATTCCTTCAATTCTGACGAAGCCAATTGGTACGACGCCTTGGCTACTGGTGCTGCTTCAGGTAAGAGATATATTCTGAACTCCATAACTCTGTCCGGTGGTAATCCGGACAAATCTTCTGGAAAGACTTCTGGGTATTCATTAACGATTAGAATCAATTCATGCTTTCCTTTCTCTTTCTTTAAATCAATCACATATGCCAAACAACCCTGACACTTCTTTCGGATACACTTTCGGGCTTTTATCACGAATAAAAGGACTAGTATGATGATCCTGACGATCACCATAGATAACAACTCTTCCTCGGTCTGGTAAAATGATTCTGATCTTTTTCTTATTACAAACAATACTGGCCTGATGCTTTGCCAACCAATCCATACCTACTACTACATCAAATTCTTTCATCGGCATAGGAAATAACCGAATCGGTAACTCATGCCCCTCAATAATGATAATACAATTATTGAATACACTAGTAACAGATTCCTGTCTATTAGCAGTATCAACTACTAATTTGTCATTGTTGATCCCAGATCTCTCAATAACACTAATAATCAGGTTAAGAATAACCAAATTATAGTGTTTTAATGAACATAATGATGAACACTCAAAAACAGTGTATGAACATTCAAAGAATAATCTTGAGTGCCAATAATTTTACTTTATTCAATATGAAAACGAAAAAAAAACTTTGATTACAATACTAATCACCTATTTATACTAGTGATAAGAATATAAATATCTAGTAAAACTATCTAGCCAATTTTCTAGGAAAGATAATATTTATCTAAAATATGGATAAGTTATAAATCGAGATAAACTTGAAATCCAACTTTCGATTAGTTATCTCCAGCTGTCTTCCATGGGATGATGATTCAACCTTATCTTCATATCTTTATCGTATGCCTCTGGTTGAATTGTTGAGGAAAACTCTTAAGTGTTGTTGACCAGAGGGGTGATGAAGATGCTCTTTCCATCGCATCTCTGGTCGATTCATCGACCCTATGGTTGTTCTCCAGAATTGGTCAATTCTGCCTTAACGTCTTCATCAGTCTTCTAGTTCTTCATCACTTATTGTTCTTCATTACTTTTACAATTATGAATTATGGGGTCTAACAATCTCCCCCTAAGTAATGAAAGAACAAACATAAACTAATCTATGAACAATATTGAAGAACAGAGACTAATCTAAAGAAAAGCATCAATTTCCAAATTTTCATTGGATGATGAATTCTTACAGTACTGGAAGCAAAGACATTTCAATTTAAGGCAAAAATTCTAAAACTCTGTTCATGATCTACCTTGAGATATTTCTCAGAAGCGCAGTAGCAGTCTTCGATAATTGACGACTGTAGATATCTCATGAATGAGTTGTTTCTCATCTTCCTCTGGCACATGAGTTCTACCCAGTCTCTCTCTGATAACTTTCTGAAACCATTCAAGTGTTGAGGTTGAATACTTGAATGCTTCAGTTAGTCTAAAAAATTTCTTTACCCCGAACTCATTCATGAAGACAAGACCAATCTTGGGTTGAGTCAAGACAGAAGCAGATCTCTTCTTCTGCAGGCCAGGGATGTCTTCATCAGGTGGAGTGCAGGAGAGTCTTTCGATGGCCAAATGAAGAGCATTCTAAAAATCACTCTTAGCTCGATGCTTCACCAGGGTCTCCATTATCTTCACAATTGCTCTGTTTGCCATCCCAAATCTTATGCCTTGATCCTGTTGTTGAGTTCTGAATGCGTAAAGGTCGATCAAGTCATAGGAATTGACATTGATCAAGTCATTTTCATTGAAGACGCTGACCTGACCATGGGCTCTCTCCACTGTGTACTCGATATATTTTATAGCTCTGTTAGCGAAGGTCCTCATCTTTATATCCATTGCCATCCTTATTCCATCGTTTAAGAAGATAACTTATGGTGGTTGGGTAGTCTGTCTAACAAACTTATGGTGTAGGAGGTCCATAGATTCTAGCAATAGAATTGAAGGATTGAGAGTCAAACCTTCATTGCGATCGTGGTATAGGTACTAATGGATATTCTCCATCATTACTAGTTCCCTTGGTGGCATCTCCGGACGTCTCCTTAGCGACTCCATATTCTCGATGATCACGTCGACTAAGCTCTATGGAGGGTGCCTTGATGAAGAGGGAAAGTCCGTATGCACCATAGTTGGTCTGGTTGAGGGTTGAGTTTGGGTTATGGGTTGTGTATCAGTTGAGGGGTATGTTTAGGCCGTGGGTTGTGTTTCGATTGGCGATAGGATGGTTTCTTGGGTTCGCTCATGTTGAGGTGATTCAGGTTCATGGGGTTATGTTTGGGCTTGAGGTTGTTGAGGTGAAGAGGGTAGGGTGATGAAAGGTTCTGTGGTGCGAGGAGTTGGTGATGGGGTTAATGGTAGGCTTGGTGTTGGTGAGGCAGTGAACGGTGGGTTGGTTTCTGTTGGTGGGGTTGATGGGCTTTCATCGGATGAGAAACTCAACACTATGGGTTCAGGTATGGTGGCAAGGGGAACATGTACATTATGTACATCTTCAGAGGGCTGAACCTCTGGTTCCCTTGCTCGGGTTCCTTGGTTTGGTGATGATAGTGGGTTTTCAACTTGGTGATGGGATGATGAAGGTGCAGCGGATGGTGCTTCTTGAGTTGTAGCAGCCGGGTTCTCCCCCTCATGAGGACTGATCATGGTCTGGATCCTCATGCCTTGGCCTCTTCTGCAGGCGGCTGGCCGAGCATGAAGCTCTGCTTCTCTTTTTCTTGAGGCGGAGGGAGGCCAGGTAGGCTCTTATAGCCTTTCTTCTTCGATCGGCCTCCATGGTTTGTAGGAGAGAGGCGGTACATTCTTATTATTCAGCAAGGCTCTAGGAGCGAGCCTTGGTTGGTTGAGCCGCTCGATGAATGAACTTAGCTCTTATCTCGTTGAAGGAGGAGATAAGTGTCTTGGATAGAGCCCTGAGGTCGGCTTTGGTGGCATACTCTATGCTGGATGATGAAGCAGGTGGTGGCATGGAGGTGGTGGTGGATGTACATGGAGGAAAAGGAAGGTTGGCAATGAGATTTCTCACCTCTGCAGTGAAGGAGGAGAAGGCTTCATCGAAGGATGGGACGGCAGAGGGAGGTGGAGGTGGAGTAGGTTGGGGTATGTTGGCTAGTATTTTGGCTGGGAGTTAGGTTAGGGTGGTTTGTATGGTAGCCATTTGGTTGGTGACGGAGGCTAGGATTTCATCGATTGATGAAGTTGTTTGAGGTAGGGTTGGTTGAGGGATTTAGGAGATTATGGTGGCTGGTAGGGCATTGAGGGTTTAGAAGATGGTGTTTATCTGGGTGGTTATGGAGGCTAGGGTCTCATCGGTCGCAGTTGCCTGGGCCATGAGGGTGGCGATGGAGTGAATGAGGAGTTGGTTTCTTTGGGTGGCATGGAAGGATGAGGTGTTGTGGTGTTGGGTTATGGTCTGTTGCAGCATTTGGAAACGGGTTGTATTGTCTCGGGTTTGGGTTGCAAGGGTGGCAAGGGATTGTTGAAGGGTGGTGATATCGATGGATGGTGGGTTTTCAACAATCCCTTGGATGATGAGTTTTAGGTCTTCCAAGGACCGCTGAACTGAGTCAACAAGGGCTTGGAACTTGGCCTTTGTGACCAGATCGGCCACGGGGGTAACCCCTGCAGCAACGGATGCTGCAGGTTGAGCCTCAGCTCCAGAGGCACCTTCATTGCCTTTTGAAAATATAGGCCGTGAAGGACTTCCATCATGTCCTTGATAGCCCTCTAGCGAGGAGCTATCTCCTGATGTTGCAACAACTTCTTCTTCTTCCTCGGCTTCAGAGGCAGGGTAAGAGAAGTAAGTGTGTTTCCCCTTCGCTAGATCAAGTATCGAAGAGGGGTGTTGTGCACGAATAGGAGATTGCTCTGAACGATCTTGGGGTTCAGCAATGTCAGAAGCAACACATGCTTCTGGGTGTGTGGGTGGTAGTGTCGAGCCATAAGGTGATATGGCTCTTATGTCTTCATCGCCTCTCTGTTGGGAGAGGAGCGATGAAAATTGTGGTTCCTCAGCTAAATCATCTCTAGAGGCCCGAAGAATGACCTCTGGATGGCTGGTCTGGGTTGGGTTTGGACTGTGCTGTCCTTGTTCAATACCCCTTTGGCCTTGATCACAAGAGGTAGAGATGGTGGTTGCCTTTTGGGAAGAGGGAGGGGGATTTGTTTGTGTAGGGCTGGGGGATGCACGAGGAGTGTCATCATCATCATCATCTTCATCATCCGATGAGGATGGCTCCAATGCTCCCTCGCTTGACTGAGGGGACGACTCTATGTGCTCTGGGGTAGCTGCCCTTGGTTTCTGGGACAACAGAGAGCGTTTGTAAGTTTTTCGAATCTCAGATGTCTCTAGGATTACACTGAGCATGGCTCTAGAGATTGGCATGTTGATTGTGTAGCCATCCTTTGAGAGTGTAGGTTGATGGCCATGCATCTTGAAGATTAGAGTGAATGGTTCCTCGGTTGGTAGGTTGTGTTTCCTCATCGCATCCCCTATGAAGAGAGACAGGAAACGAGGAAACAAAACGAAAGTCAAGGGCTTGCTGGTGGCCTGGAGCTTGCACTTTTTGACTACCGCTTGGTGGATCTCATTGTATATGAGAAAAGCGTAGTCAAGAGGGATGTTGAAGAAGAGTCTGTACATAATCGTCATTATGTTTATGTTTCCTTGATCCATCGACCCTAGCTTGCAGGTGAGGGCCCTGTTCAATATGGAAAAGAACATATTCCACATTGGCAGCAAAAACTGCCTTTTGAAATTGGAGGCGTTGCGTAGGTCACGATTGTAACCTAGCATTTGGATGAAACAAAGGATGTCGGAGGTCGTGGGTTGGTCGGCATGTTGGTCAATGTTGAGCTCTCGGCGGGTAGGAATGCATAGAACCCTAGAGACTTTTGCCTGGGAGATCTAGAGCGAGCAGATCATGTCATTTGGGGCGTAGATGTCCCCCATTAATCCACGGCTGTCAGGGTCGAACTCGCAAGTCTGCCAGTATTGTTGGATGTACTTTAGAGGCACGCCATTATCGGTTAGAGTCAAGGCTGGTAGAAGGATGCAGTTATGGAAGAACTCGATTATTACAGCAAACCTATCATCGAACGGGGTATATCGAAGTTCGATGGCATGATTGTTGGGCTTCATTGGTAAGAACACTATTGTGCGGCAGTCGGCGCCGGTGGATTGAACACGGCTATCGTTGTCGTTGGACTCATGTGATGCGGAGGATGCCATTGCGGATGAAGTTGCAGGTAGTTTTGTGCATCAATGTCTAGTTGCAGGTTTTAGGAGGCGTAAGGGATGACTGGAGGTAGAAGAAGGGTATTTATAGGTGGGGGGAGGAGAACATGAAACGGTTTTCTGATTATTATATTTAAATAATCATGAAAGGGGAAGGCGTTTGGCAAAAGGTAAGTTGATTTGGGGGTCTTGAGCCGTCTTGATTGTACGTGCCATTAATGTTGGAGGACACGTGTCAAGGCGTGGATAGGGAAAGGTAATTTGAAATGGTTTATGGGGAACATGCTATTTTTGTGTCAGACGCGTGGGAGGATGACGTATGTATATGGTGTCAGGCGCGTGGGAGTATACCAAAAAATTTGAATTCCATCTAATTGTAAGATTAATACGAATTACGAAGTTTTGGTCTTCTAAAAACCCATGTTATATAGTTTTTAGTTACAAAAGCTGCAATTTTGTATAATCTTTTGAAAGTTTTCAATCAAGATGGGTTTTTGGATGAAAATTATTTTGTCATGGAACCAGAGGAGCTCTGGTTGAGCATGACTCATTGGGTGAGGAACCAGAGGTGCTCTGGCTGAACATATATGAATGAATTCATCGATGAAATGTTGGATTGTATGATAAATAAGCCTTGGTTGACTAACCAGAGACTCTAGATAAGTATTGACAATCCATTATGTAGAACCAGAGGGGCTCTGGTTAAATACACATGTAGCATTTTAGTGTCCAGAGGCTCTGGATAGTTGAACCAGAGGCTCTGGTATGGAAAATGCATACAGCTGTAATGGAAATTCATGATGTATGGTAGCTCCCCCTCAAAGGATGCATGTAGATAAGATTTAAGTTTTAGAAGCTCCCCCTAGAAATAATAACAATGTGTATTGAGGTGACCAGAGGCTCTGGTTGTGAATGAAGATGAAAATGTGTATGAAAAAAGTCTAAGTATGCAAATGGATGTGCATATGAATGGTTCTTTGAGACCAGAGGGCTCTGGTTCCAAAGACGATGAATCCAGAAGCTCTGGTCTTTAGAACCAGAGGCTCTGGTTGCAAAGACGATGAAAAGAAGTATAAAAATATGGTAAGTGTATGCAAGTGAGAAAAGGGGGGAGGACTCTTTGGGTCCAGAGGGGCTCTGGTTAAAAAGAGTATGAATCCAGAGGCTCTGGTCTTTAGAACCAGAGGCTCTTGTTATCTTGGATATGCTTATTAAAGATGAATGAAAGTTGAATTTAGCATGCCAAGCCTTATTTGGAAACCAGAGGTCTCTGGTTGCAAAGACTTTGGAAAGTAGAGTCTCTGGTCTTTAGAACCAGAGGCTCTGGTTACATAAATGATGATATGCGATGGAGTCCAAAAGGGCTCTGGTCTCAAAGGATGAAAATCCAGAGGCTCTAGTCTATAGGACCAGAGGCTCTGGTCTCAAAGAGTGTGAATCCAGAGCCTCTGGTGTATAAAACCAGAGGCTCTGGTTGTGAAGGTAATACTTAGTGAATAAAAGCTAAGTATTTGCTTTGGACCAGAGGTCTCTGGTTCCAAAGGCGATGAAAAACTTTGAGCCATATTAAAATGTTTCTACATGGCCAGAGGCTCTGGTCTTTAGAACCAGAGACGTTGGTTTGAAGTAGATTATGGCTTATTGCTATGTATCACTTGTAAGCATAACCATGAGATATTGAGAATCTTTGATTTGAGAACTTTTATTGCCTTTAAGTGGTGAGATTCAGCATACCCATTTTGCTGACTAGGAATAAAAAAAATTTCTCATCAAGAGCTTTTGTGAAAATGTCAGCAAGTTGAATCTCAGTGGGAACAAAGTGTATTTCTATATTACCTTTTTCAACATTGTCTTTCAGAAAATGGTACGTTACATCGATGTGCTTGGTCTTGGAATGCTGCACTGGGTTTGCAGAGATTGCTATAGCACTCTTGGAGTCACAGAGGATGGGAATTTTGTCATAATGGAATATATTATGCTTCTGCTGTAGAGCTTGTGAACAACAACTAGCAGCAGCAACATATTATGCTTCTGCTGTAGAGGTTGAGACAGTTTTGTTTTCTGCATGTCCAACTGACTAGCTTGTCCCCCAAGAGTTGACAGCTTCCAGACGTGCTCTTTCTATCAAGCTTGCAACCTGCATGATCTGCATCCACGAGGGTTCTGTTCCTTCGTTCCACCATTCTATTCTGTTGTGGAGTTTTAGCTGCTGAGAAGTTTTATGTGATGCCTTCATTGATGAGGTATTCATTGATTCTGGCATTTTTGAATTCAGTTCCATTGTTGTTTCTAACTTTAATGAGTTTTTGTTGTAGAAGGACTTGGAGCCTTTTCATCACACCAATGAGTAGGTCAGGAACATCTGATTTCTTCTTCACAAACTCAACCCAGGTGTATCTGGAGTATTCATCAACAAGTGCAAGTATGTACTTCTTTCCTGAGAGGCTTTGTGTAGATATGGGCCCATAGAGATCACTATGGATCATATCCAAGGGCTTCGTGCAGGAGGTTTCTGACTTTGTTCGGTGAGAGGCCCGTTTTAGCTTTCCCATCTCACAGGCTGAGCATAGATGATCTTTTCAAAGTTGAGATCAGGAATCTCCTTGACCAGCTTCTGTTTGGCTAGCTTTCTTAAGACATCAAAATTCAGGTGTGAGAACTTCTGGTGCCATAGCCAATTTTCATCGCTCTTATGAGTTACAAGACAAAGGGTGTCTTGTCCCTCAGAGGATTGAAAATCCAGAAGATAGAGATTCCCTTCTCTCTTGACCTTGATAATGGTTTGACCGGGATTTGTCTCTATGATACAGAAACCTTTGCGGAACCTGAATTCAAGACCCTTGTCGCAGAACTGGCTTGTGCTTAGTAAGTTATGCTTCAAACCTTCAACATAAGCCACTTTGCTGATGGAGATGTTTCCTTTGATGAGAGTTCTGTATCCCTTGATGGTTCCCTTGCTGTTGTCTCCAAAAGTGACAGATCCTCCAGATTTTTCGTTGAAGGAGGTCAGCTGACTTTTGTCACCAGTCATGTGCCTGGAGCAACCTGAATCCATGTACCATGGTTGCACATGCTAGTCCTGCAAGACAAAATAAAGGGTTTTAGGTACCCATTCTTAATGGGTCCACGTTTGTTAGTAGGAGATACCACTCTCTTTTCATTTCCCTTAGCCTTTGCAGGCTTTGGTTTATTAGCATTTCCCTTGCCCTTGGACTTGGGCTTTTTCACGTTCTCATTGGTTTTAACTTTNGATGTGTCAACATGTGATTCCTCAGGTTTTGTAAAAGAGCTAAACATTGACAATTATTATACTTTGGGCATGAATGTCTAACGTTCTTTTTATTCGCTGAAAATAAAGACGTAAATGCAGGGGTTGTAAATCCTGTCCTAGCATCGGTTGTTTTTACAAACTTCCTATCTAGTTCAGATTTTTTGTTTGAAGGGGTCTTTGTCTTTACTTCTTTTCTCCTGAGGAAGGACTGCTTTTCTTCAGCTGAATGAGAGGAAAAGTGGTGGTTAGTTTTCTCAGAGGCGRGCCACTTCTGTTTTTGCTCACGAGTAAACTTAATGAACTTGAAGGGTGTACTAGGGCCTTGTGATTTATCTTTGGCAGATTTTCTATTTCTCAGCTTTCCCTTTCCTTTGTCCGAAGATTTCATCGATGGTAGAACATCAATTTTCATTGAGGATTTGAAGTTTTTAGGCTTTTTATCCTTGATGATTACTAGTGATTCACATACTGTTTCCTCTTCAGATTCGGAATCGAGAAAGTCTCTCGCTGATTTCTCGAAATCAAAATTGGCATTGATGTTTGTGGGAGGTGTGGGTTCAGAGGTTGATGCTTCAGAGTGATCTGTTTGAGGTTCCATCAATTCTGACTTAGCTGAACTTTCGGGTTTTACTCGAATGGTTCATTGACTCATAGTTGATGGTTCCTCATTAGGATTCTCCTTTTCATCAACAGTACTTGCTGATGAAGTGGAATTAACACCCAGAGACTCTGGTTTGACCATAGAGTTTACATCGGTCTCTGATTTGGAGGTGTCATTCTTTTCATCAGAATTCTTACATGTACTGCTCTCGTACACCACATTTTCAAAATCCTGTCTTAAAACGACAATTTTTCCATCGACTTTAACTTTTTTAAAATTTGCTTTTGGTTTTGGGATAAAGTCGGGTTTCTGAATGCATCCAAGTTTGAAAGTGGATTCAAGGGTGGATTTCTTTGATTCGATAAAGAAATCCAATTCATTGAATCCAATCCCTTGAGTGTCCGTTTGACCATTTAACTTTTCATAAACATCTTGGGCATCTTTGTACTTCTTCATCAGAAGTTCATTGGTTTGAWGCTTCTGGTGAASGATCTCYCTTTCCTTTTGAAAGAAATCTTTAAGAGCAACTGAGTTTAGTCTCTCTGTCTCGGATTCTTTTAAGGCCTTAGTTTTCTTTTCTAAGTCCTTAGTTATTCGTTTGTTAAGTTCCAGAAGTTTTTCTTCCTCTGATTTCTTAAGTGTGGTGATGCRAGTCTTTTCCTTAGCAAGTTTGGCTTTTTCTTTGGTTAGAAGATCAGTCTCTCTTTTGTAGAAACTTGCTTCTTTTTCCGCTTTTAGTCTTTCAGATTTTTCAAAATTTAGTTTCTCTTTTAATTTAAAGAAATCCTCTGAAAGTTTTATCACCCTTAACTCTAGCTCAGATGGAGCAGAGTTGGTTTCATTGGAGGTAGACTCACATACCTGGTCATCAGAGTCGGAGGTGGGTTCTGTAGTTGATGTGGCCATCAGACAGATGAGTGCTTTATCTTCTTCATCGGATGAAGAATCAGATACCCAATTTTCTTTCTCAGCCATCAGGCTTCGCTCTGTTCGATTGTACTTGTACTCATTCTTGTAAAAATCGGCATCCTTTATCAATCGTCGTTTGCACTCTTTTGAAAAATGACCAATTTTTCCGCATCTGAAGTAGCGAAGGTCATTTTTCTTTCCGTTTCTGTCTTCTTTATTGTCCTCCCTTCTATCCTCTTTCTCTTCTCTTTCTTCTCTTCTATCTTCCCTCTGATAGAATTTCGATGGTTTCTTCACATGGTATGACTGGTACTTCTCCTTCTTGAAGTCTCTTCATTCATGGGGTCTCTTGATGAAATTCTTTTGGAACTGTCTTGTAATCAAGGCTAGAGACTTAGCAAAGGCTTTGATATCATCATCTGATTCAGATGACTCGTCTTCAGATTCCGATTCTACCACCATTGCTTTCTTTCCTTTCTTCTTGTGATATCTGGTGGGGGTCCTTGATACTTCCTTTTCATCAGCAGTAAGAGCCAGAGGTCCACTGATGGATACTTTCTTCTTCATTATGTCATTATCTTGTGCTGCAAGCGTTCCATATACATCATGAAGTGACCAGCCGTCTAGGTCCTGATTTGCTTGAAGAGACATTAACAGCTGAGTTCATTCATCGCCAAGACTTTTTAGGAACAAAACATTGTTTTCTTCCTTTGTTCTAGTGATATCATTTCGACGACATTGATTGATCAATGTGTTGAAACGATCGTAAGTCTTCTGTATTGGTTCATCAGGAAGAGCTTTGAATTTGGTGTATTCGTTGAGACATTGTGCTCTACGATTCTTCTTTGTTTTAGCTCCTTCTTCCAATTGGCTCGCAAGTTCATCCCACAATTCCTTTGATGTGGAGCATGCATCAAAGGATTGAAAATTTTCATTGGGAATGGCCATGATGATTAGTCGCTTGGCCTTCTTGTCAGTTTCCACACGCTCAATATCGTCTTCATCCCAATTTTTCTCATCCTTGGGCATGTAATATGCAGGAATTTCTGCTGTGATATTTGAGCCTGGGATCTTGGGACAAGAGTTTGTGGAACGTAAGGACCCTCCATTACAGATCGCAGGAGGTTTATGTCCATACCTTCCAAGAAGTTTACCATCCTTATTCTCCATTGTGGGTACTCTTCTCGTTGAAGAGTTGGAGGCTTGGTAAGGGAACCAACACTATATGTGGAATTCCAGTTGGCCATCAAGAATTTTTGAAGAGAGAAAATTTACGTTTTTTGGTGAAGATATTTCGTGAAAAACATGAATTGAGAGATTTTATATGATCATTTGATTGGAAAAACAATCAATTGGCTTTGATACCAATTGTTGATCCCAGATCTCTCAATAACACTAATAATCAGGTTAAGAATAACCAAATTATAGTGTTTTAATGAATAAAATGATGAACAATCAAAAACAGTGTATGAACATTCAAAGAATAATCTTGAGTGCCAATAATATCACTTTATTCATTATGAAAACGTAAAAAAAACTTTGATTACAATAGGCCTAATCACCTATTTATACTAGTGATAAGAAGATAACTATCTAGTAAAACTATCTAGCCAATCTTCTAGTAAAGATAATGTTTATATAAAATATGGATAAGTTATAAATCGAGATAAACTTGAAATCCAACTTTCGATTAGTTATCTCCAGCTGTCTTCCATGGGATGATGATTCAACCTTATCTTCATATCTTTATCGTATGCCTCTGGTTGAATTGTTGAGGAAAACTCTTAAGTGTTGTTGACCAGAGGGATGATGAAGATGTTCTTTCCATCGCATCTCTGGTCGATTCATCGACCCTCTGGTTGTTCTCCAGACTTGGTCAATTCTGCCTTAACGTCTTCATTGGTCTTCTGGTTCTTCATCACTTATTGTTCTTCATTACTTTTACACTTATGAATTATGGGATCTAACAGTCATCAAGTAGCACAGAATTCAAACATGCAATTTGAGCAAACGATGGTGATACAAACGAAAAGTTTGCACCATAGTCAAATAACACCTTAGCACGTATAGAATTTAGAAGGAAGGTACATGTTATTACATCTGGTGATGCCTCTGCCTCATTCTTCGTCATCTGGAAGGACCGACCCCGTGCCCCTCCTTGCCCTCCTCTGGATACTGTAGGTCTTCCCCGAGTACCCGACACATTACTTCACATAGTTAACTGTGAAGTTTTCAACAACGGACAGTTGGGTCGTATATGATCTTGGGAATTGCAATTAAAACACCTTCTGTTGGCTGGGCAACTCCTTGACAAATGATCCGCCTCACCACATTTGTAACACTTCCTTAGGTCCATCTTACATTCACCTTGATGAACCTGCCAACATTGTGTACAAACCTTCTCACCAATCTTCTGTTTGGATCTGTTATCATATTTTACTGCTTTTGGCCCTCAAAAAGTGAGATGAAGACCCTTCCCATCTTCTTTTCTCAACAATTTTGCCCTCTACTTGCCGATTCTTATTATGTTCCGTAACTTCTGCCACATTCACGGTTAGTGAGAAGGTATTGGGATTCATAGCAATTACAAATTCACGAATCAAAGGTTTCAATCCCTAGATATACCTTTCCACCTTCCTGGATTCTGACGAAATATAATGTTCCAGCAAACCGAGAGTATTCAATAAACTTCTCAATATACTCTCGAACTGTTCCGTTACCCTCTTCCAATTTCAGGAAATCTTCTTCCATTTGTCTTACCGCTGTCTTGGGCAGAACTAATCTTTAAATTGGTTAACAAATTCCGCCCATGATAACGTTTGTAAGACATCCGTTATGGCTAGAGACTCCACTTCCCACCAGAACAAAGCATTTGATTTTAATACTGATACAACAAATCGGACTTTATCGGTTTCTGGACACCGGATGGTGTTGAACACATATTCAATTTCTTTGATCCAGGATATTGCTTTTACTGGATCCCTCTCTCCAGAGAAAGTTGGCGGTTTATAAGCCAGAAACATCTTGATATCTCCTTCCTTGTTGTGAGTAACCGGAACTGAGGGATGTACTTCCACTCTTTCCATTTCCACTCTGGCTGGGATTACCATAATGGATGTTAAGGTTTCTCGTAACTTTCCCATTTCTTCTGCCAGCATGTCTCTGGTTATATATATTTTGGGTGTGGTACTAATCTCTTCTGAACATTCCCAGAATGGGATTCTTCATGCTCAAAATGTATTTCAGCTCGACCCCTTCCATGTGTCTGACTTCTCCCTCTACCTCTTCCCCTTGGTCTTTCCCGACTTTTATTTCCAGAAGTACTTGTCAGAAAATTAGCAGGTGATCCTTCTCTATCCTCAGACTAAGGACGAGCTGTTCTTTCAGATCTCCGGGTTCGACTAGACAAATGCAAATTTTAGTGTTAATAATCACGTATTCACATTCCCAAATATAATGAAGTATTCAAGTTCAGATATGTACCTGTAAATTCATAATTACACTGGCTATATGTAATTAAAATTTACCTTACACACTTTTCTTTCAACTAATCATATTTATTTCGAATGGTGCTAACTATGGCTGGAACCCTTATCATGCAATGAAATAGTTTAAGTCTAGGTATCATGCTATTAAATACCTAAATCCCTTAAACTCTGGCTCTGATACCACTTTCTGTAACACCCCATACCATACATTGCATGTAACACATACTTCATACATAAGAAATACATGTTTATACACCACATTGGTCCCTCAGTACAATAATCTATCGTTACAGAATGCGTGGTCCAAAAATTCAAAATACAATTCTTGTACTAATCAACGTTCGCCTATCAAAACTATACATGTCATAGACAAATCTTCATGCAGATATGTATATAGGGAAAATTCACATTTTTCCCTTTCCCTTACCGTCTGCACCTCCTTCAATACATATTTAAAATTGTAAAATGAGGGTTAGACCGGAAGGTCTAGTGAGTTTCCCCTTCTATGTTATTGTAAGGTGAGAATCACCAAAACATTTTTTAAAACAACTTTTCATATATAGAACAATATATGAACAAGTAAAACATATTATCAGTACCTTTCCACTTTTCATTCCAAACTCACTGCTTTCAAATAATATATGAAACCCAAATAGGTTTGTACTAACCAGGTTTATCATAATGCCACTTTTAAACCTTTTCAATTAAACAAGGTTTATTCAAAGTTTCAGGCTAACCCTGTTATTTTCTTCTTAATAACATCCAGACTATGATTTCCAATAAGAACTCTGATCCTAAATTTTTAAATCACAAAGAAATAAAGATTACCAGATCATAGTATCTTAAAGAATATAATAGTAAGAGTTATATCATATATCACATATACAAATGCCACCCTTATATCCAAAGGTACACCTCTCCTTGATATGACATCCTTATCCCATGGTACACCTCTCTTTGATATGCCACTCTTATCCCATGGTACACCTCTCCTTGATATGCCACCCTTATTTCCTCATCAAAACTTTTAACAAAATAATTCCATATAGAACAGACCGCATTCATAAATGTTCTAATGGAATATTATCAGTTAAAAATCATCTTTATCAAAAATTCTCATTGTTTAAAAAGAATATTAAAAATGATGATTTACATAAACAATGCACAAGTCAATACTCAAATCCGGTCATCACAGTCTTGTCCGGACTTCATTTCCAGTCAAGCCTTGGCCGGTTTAACTAATCCAGACAACACTAATTAATCATGTCCGATTTACCAATTCGGACAAGACAAGTGTTTGTCCGATTTACAAGTCCGGACAACACACTCTCAAAGCCTTGTCTGATTTATATCTAAAACAGACAACACACCAATCGATTTACTTCATATCGGGCAACCTTTATTCGATTTATAAATAAACCGGTCACCCCTTGATCGTATTCCTATTTCTCCATTCAAAACCATTGACCGATTTACAAAGATAGTATTTTCCCAACTTAACAATCCGATCAACACTATGGTCGATTTACTTTAAATCGGACAACACTATGTCTGATTTATGCCCAATCCGGTCAATCCTTTTGTCTGGTATACTTCTATCCGGATAACTCCTGTCCGATTTAAATGCAAACCGGATGACAATCTTATAACATAATCTATTATGTATTTCAAAGAGATTAAAACATTTTAACCACTCACCTTATGCAATTTGTAAGCAAGGCTGAATCCAACTTCAAAATCCAATCAAAACAAGAAATCCGGACTAGCTTCTCTCTCTTTCTCAATTCTTTCTCAGTTTTTCAAAATAGCAAAGAGGTTAACTTGAGAACCTCATCTCATATTTATACCCTTTCGATAACAGGAAGGCGGCTAAAACCGCATGCATGTCCCATCCCATGAGCCAAACCCATGTATACATAAAATATTTCATGCATACATATATAATCATGCACACTCACATACATACAATCTCATGCATGCATTAACATTATGCATATATCTCCAATGCTTAAAAATACACATACTCATATGATCAACATAACAATTCATCATGTTTTCACATAATCATATAAAATAATCACGTATTAGTTACCTCAGGTGATAACCAAGACCCGGTTATCACATTCATTCAACAAATAATAACCAATAATCCAAAAGGAAAACCACCAAAAACCCGTATAAAACTCGAAATGAACCATAAAGTAATGTGAGTTCTTAGAACCAAAACAACAACAACAACAACAACAACAAAGAAGTTGGCTAAATTTGATTCCTCAAATCAATCCAAAACAACAAAACTATGTACGATTTGTAGTTACCCTGATGCGATCGTCGATCTGACGGTAAAGAAAAAAAAGAAATAGATTACCATGGGTTTGTCGATAGAGAGCACAGGAGCTTCGTCCTCCTCTGCTTGTCTGTTTTGCTGAGGATGGCAGCCGCTAATGGATTGAAAAATATGGATCAAATATATATATATATATATATATATATATGCATCTCTACATTCTGTTGGAATCGATATCATCTCAAAACCTGTTGGAATCGATATCATCTCAATTTGATTTCATCAAAATCTGTTGGAACCGATATCATCACAATTCGATTTCATCCTCATCTTCTATATTCGAATGGGTTTAGGGATATAGATGGATATGAGAGTCGATTTCATCAAAGTCTGTTGGAACGGATATCATCTCAATTCAATTTCATCCTCATCTTCTATATTCGAACGTGTTTAGGGATATAGATGGATAAGAGAGAGCTTTGATTTGAACGGGATTAAGGAGCAGCTTTAATAAGTTGTACCATTGGTAATAGAATTTGTAAAATTGAAATTTAAGTAAGTTGGCATTAATGGGTAATAGCATATGCTTAAAAGGTTGTCTTTAAACGTTTTAGGCAATTGCTTTATAATATAGTATATATATATATATATATATATATATATATATATATATATATTGTCTTGTTTATATGAATATGACAAACCATCTTAGGAAACGTTTCATTTACAAATCATCTAACTTTAACAAATTATATAAATTATAATCAATGTCTATATTACCAAATAATAGAGATATTTCGATAATTATCATGATTCATTAATTATGATTGAAATATATATATATATATATAAATATATATATATATGGAAGATGAAATATCCATCCATTATGGTCATGACTTAAGAAGTTGTTTGGCAGTTACTGAATGGTTATGTGCAAAAATAATTAATTGGTCAGAAATATTAAAAGACTTTTATGATATAGTGCAAAATAAAATATGGTTGTTTAGTAATTGTTCGGAATGAAATTAGGGCCCGGAATGGTTTTCGGAGGTAGAAGATACAAAATTATTTGGAAGGTTTTTAAACCAAAAGATTCAGACTTTTTTGATTCACTTCTTAGCGAATCAGAGATTGCCTCTTAATGGTTTCATTACGAGGCAAACAAACAACCCCTTTGATTAAGAAACAAAATGAATTCAAATATTTATTAAGCTAGATGGACGGCTATAATTTTTTTTAGAATTGGATAGCTTGTAAATGAAACATCCCCTATATATAAGGGCTTAATCAAATAAAAATTTCGTAATTTGTGATAACCGTGAGATTCAATATAAGCCACTCATTTGAGATAATGAAGAATATTTTTAAATTCATAATAAATGTAAATTAAATTTTTTGTTTTTGATGACAACCAAGCAAATTGAAAATTGGTAACCCTACTACTTATCGACACTACCACCCTTCTTTCTCATCTATATGATGTTGTGTACCACAACGTATTTATATTGGTATCGCAACGTGCACATATTATGTAATACAACGTGTACCGTAGGGTATCATAACGTGTATATAGTATGTATCAGTGCATATAGAGAGAATTATCCAAATTAATGAATCACAACGTCTATACAATGGGTATTACGGTGGAATGTTCGTGCCGGAATGGAGTGTAACAACCCAAAAATTGATATAACATATAAAACATAATTTACATGTATCAAATCGTATTGATATTACACATTAAGTCGCAATCTACAAAACTATATCTGAAGTCTTCTACAAATTTTTTGCTAATAACATCCTGATACAAAAGATCCATATAGCCACATATGAAAAGCATACGTCAATGTCCTTTTTGAAAATCCTCAAACAAGATAAACCGAATAAGGCGATCTCATATTTTAACCTTTCTTTTACCTTCTAATTGTTGTTGTCTTGAAATGTATATTTTTTAAAACAAAATGCGGGTTACACCATAAATATCTAGTGATGAAATCCCTAACCGTGCAATAATGCAGTAAAACCAGTTAATATAAAATCTTATAAATCAGTAAAGACATATAGTAGGCTCTCAGGCACTACATCCATGTTAGTTATATGGTAGGCACTTAGACACTACATCCTAGTTAGTTATAAAGTAGGCACTCAGGGACTACCGATTGTAACAATATTGTAACACATTTAACGGTAACAATTCAAACATACCAATAAGGTAAAATATCAAAGAAGTAATCATTTGATAATATATGCATTTTAGTTCGAAAAAGTTATAAGAAAACTCACTTTGATCATGATATAAGGTGCTACAAATTTTAACCAATATGGAAACATTGAAACCAATGTTAATCTAAATTTAAGATAACATATATCATAATCTGAAAAAGATAAAGTTAATCTCATCTCTAAACAAACCTTAAGGTACACAAACGATACTCTGAAAGATCCCAAAACGTCATGAAGCAAAAATCGAAAAATCAGTTTATAAGGACTTTCGCGACCAACCATGTGACATAAGTTGCGACTGGTCGTCTAACCTCTGGATCATTCTACACCCCCTTCTTCAGTCCAAAAACCACAAAACTCAAAACTCAAAACTCACTTAAAAAAACTCAGATCAAATCCATAATTTTGACCAAACTAGATTACTTATCATTCATAAAATAACCCCTTAAGCTTGAGTGTACAAACCCAACTTTTAATCATAACAAGAATAAAAAAAATCAAAAGAATAAACTTTATGGTTATGAAAAGGGTTGTAACTCAAGAACACATAGAACAAAACACCAATAGGAGGTTTAGACGTATTACTCCATTATTAATTCCATGGTTACAAAAATCTTTGATTAAACCCTAAAACATAACATAAAAAATCCAAGAATATAAATTCTAATTTGGAAGGTGTTAATCTCAGCCAGATCTACAAGAGTTTATAGGTAATAGTGTGTAGAAGGGGTGAATGAATACAAGCACAACAACTTTCACTTTTAAAAACTTATTGATAAATAAGATTAATACATATTTTACAGATTGTTTGTGCAAAAGATAAGATACAAAACTTATCTAAACAATCAAAGATACATACAAGTTATAGATAACAATAAAGAAAAGACTGGCTAAAAGAAATAGGTTAAGAAGGTTTTGTGCTCTTCACTGGTTAGAGTGGTTGTCTTAGAGAGAGGGAAGACGAAGACTTAATGAGAAGAGAGATCTTCTCAGGTATTTATACCCATTGTATTAAATGCAAGTCGGAGTACAAAAGCATTTGGCAAGCTCTTAGAGGTGAGCTTGTCCTTTGTTGCAGATATACATGCTTTTGGCCATATATGAAAAGTGTCCTTCACAAAGTAGGTAAGCACGCTTGGAGACAGTAGAGTGACTCCGTACAGTCGCCCAGGGCATATGGGGCATGATGACTTGACGTCATCCTCACCTTCCTCCGGTTTATCACCGGTAGTCTGTTCAGGGTTCCAAACTCAATGATGGCAACTAAACACGAGGGTTGCGCTCATTGCATGACATAACCCAACACCTTACAGCACGAGCTGACGACAACCATGCACCACCTGTGTCCGCGTTCCCGAAGGCTTCCCTTTCAAATCTCCTCAAGTAGGACTGAACCTACGACCAATCGATTACTCTATTGCGGTGACGATACTATAGGGGAGGTCCATTTTTGGTGGAGCGGTGAAATGCGTAGAGATTGGAAAGAACACCCGTAAAGGAGTTGTGGATACCGCTATATGAACATCAGATGCAGGATATGTGTGTAGAAGGACAAGACAAAATGTTAACCCATATCTGACAGTAGAACAATTTAATCAGGAAATTCAATAGAGATTTGTAGAAGAAGATGAATAGAAATSGACGGCGCTTTCTTTATTGAATTGGAAATTACAAACTCTCAAGAACCCTAATCGACTCTCATGAGACGTGATTGATTCTATGTGTTTACAATGAATTCTCTGTTTTTCTCCTTCACATTCACTCTTGTTACAATAGACTTAATTATCTATTTAAGCTAGTTGGCTAATACTAAAATAACTATATATTGCTACTTTCCAGCAAATAGTCTAGTGGACAGATAATGCTTATCTTACGTGGATAAGCATTATCAAAAAGATAAACTATAATTCCAGCTGTTGATTTGTCATCTCCAGCTATCATTATCGATGTGATGATTTCATCCTTATCTTTAAATCTTCATTGCACGCTTGGACGAATACTTAGTAAATCTTCTAAGTATTTGTCTGTCTAGAGTATCGATGAGAATGCTTCTTTCCATCGCATCATCCATTGGTCCTCTGGTTGAACTTCGTCCATCGGTTCACTGTTCATCCGATGAATGGTCTTTCCATCGGTTCACTGTTCATCCGATGAATGGTCTTTCCATTGGTT
>NC_037529.1:55448041-55466414 GCF_001531365.2 Cynara cardunculus var. scolymus | reverse complement strand
CAAATCCCTCGTACCAATGGAGATGAACGTCGAGACCCTATGTATTGCCCTGCACCTACCTACACTGGACGTTCTTAATTTGGATGCCTTCGCACCAACTCCATCAGATACGGAATTGATCGAATTCCTTGAATTCCACTCATATACGGCAAAGACAAAAATCATCAAACGGACTGAATTCAAGAGGAAGGGCCTTCCTCCTATGTGGAATACTCTGTTTTCGATCATCAATTGTTGTTTAACGGGGAAGGTCAGTAGTCACGATCAAGCATCTCACGCCATGCTCTCCATAGTCTATAGAATATATTTCAACTTGCCCCTGGATTACGCGCAACTCATCTTTGATGATATGGTGGGTCTAATCAAGAAGAAATGTGCTACTCAACGGGGTGAGAAATCAAGGGTAAAAGCACAGAAGAAATCCAAGGAAGACCTCAATCACCCAAACTTGATCTTACAGAGGTTCTTCGACTTGGTCTTTGGAGACATGATTGCAGAGAAGCTGCCCTCTGCAGAGCCGAATGCTCGTTTATACCCAATGAAGGAGTTTCATCCAACAGAGCATGAGCTAGGCTACAGAAGCCCGAGGCCATTATCAAAAGCTATGCTCAAGTATCTTAGCAAAGGAGATAGGAAGGCTTATAGAAGTGGATACAGGAGGCCAGAGCCGGTCCCTGAAACCCCTCCACGAATAGGTATCCCCGTAGGTGAGATAGTGCACAAAATGAGAGTTGAGAGAAGATTGGAGGAGCCTGCAGAGGCAAGGGAGCTGAGTGAGAAAGGACCGAGAATAGTTAGTAGTCCCCCACGAAGGCCAAAAAAGTCAAAGAAGACTCACAAGGATGTCGATCCTTCTGAGAAAAAGAAAGGGAAAAAGAGACCCGTAGCAGAAGAGGGTCTAAACAGTCCTCTGCCAAAACCCAAAAAGAAGAAATCAAAGAAGGCCCAATCCACAGAGGTTAAGGTCACAGAGGCCGAGATTCAAGAAGGCCCGACAAAGGCTGTACCTAAGCGTAGAAAGTTGCACAAGGCTGTTCGAGAAGAGTCCCCTACTGAGCAAATCCAAGACATAATCTTCACTCTCCAACAGCGTTTTACAGCGCCCACAGAGGTGGTAGATTTGGGGACAGAAGTCGTACTAGACAACGAAGAGGAAGAAGTGGAGTTAGAGGAGGGTGAAAAAGATGCCGAAGGCATACATCCAAGCCCCCCTCCCAGTGCAACCCACATGGCTAGGGACCCTGTTCTAGAGGGAACCCCTATTGAAGAAAGCATGCACACGCTGAACCCTGAACCAACCAACCTTGTAGAGGACATTCTTTCGTCCTCTGTCGAATGCACAAACCGGGAACCCTATTCTACTCCATCATCTTCTCAAAAGGATGGTAGTTTTATTATAAGAGTCCATTCGCCCAAGGACTTGACACTACCAAGAGAGGCATCCGTTGCCCCTCCACACGTGAGTGAACCACCCAGTCATGCTTCAGAGGCATGCGAGAGAATCACCAAGGCTGCGGGTCTAGAACGCCCAAAGTCTCCACTCGATCCCTCTGCCAAGTTAGACTCTGAATCTATTAGGCACGAAATCGACAGAACACCGGTGGGCTCTCCAATTGGGGATGTCTGAGGATCTGGTGGAAGTCCCCGAGATGACAATGCCAAATCGGTCATTAGGGCACCTTACACTCCAAGGCTACTAGGTCACCATGTGTTGGTGATCTAGGTTCCCCGAGTGCCTATGTGACGAAGGAGGAGTTTCAAACCTACGCCACAGAGGTACTCAAGAGGTTGGATGAGTTGAAAAGCTTGTTCTCATCCTCTCCGACAACAGAGGCACTTACACATCTCATAGAGGTTCTGAAGGAGTTGACTTCTACAACTTCTGAACTCAAGGCGGCCTTATCAGCCCTTCAGAGCTCTGTCCTCAACAAGGCTGATCTCACAGAAGCCTTCGGCGCGCTGTCTCTCAATCCTTCTTCCATCAACACTCTCAAGACAGAACTGACAGAGGTCGCAGCCTAGTACGTTACAGACATGATTTCCGCCAGCTAAACGAACTACTCCGCCTTCAAGGATGAAATCAAAGAGATGTTTCCTCTGCGATCACTTTTGGCGTCGACTCCTTATCCTCCAGGGCTAACATTAACCATCTAGCCACTCGCAGAGAGCTTGACACAATGGTTGAGGCGCTCGGAGAGACCGTGCGGAAACACCACGACCATCTTCTCAAAGAGGCCTGAGCTACTAACGAATCCATCAGAGACTGCATGAAGCAACTCGTCACAGAAGGTCACTCATTCCGAAACAAAATCTATTGTTACGTCTCTACCATGAAATGGGCCACAGAGATTGATATCAACACCGCCACTCTGAATGCTGAAATGGTAATAGAGAAGATGGAGAAGGCAGCCTCCAGAGTACTCAGGCGCTTGAAGAAGGCTCCCCTCACCTCGTGCAAGGCAGAGGCTTCTCAAATCCATGATGATCAGGGAAGCAATGACCCTGATCATCATGAGGGGAAGAAGAAGACAGAGCCAAAGAAATCAACCTCTGCCAAACCATTGAAAATAGTGGATTCTACTGCAGCCCTATTCTCCAAAGAAAAATCTCCAGAGCCTACGGGGAAATGCAAGGGTAAAGTGGTAGAGGCGTTGCCAAAGAAATGGTCTAGCTCTGAGACACTTTAGGAGATTAATGAAGATGAATATGACGACCATGATCTGGTTCAAGCCCTCAAGGCTTCTTTGGCAGAGGCTCGGATGAAGCAAGGCAGAGCTCCCATCCCCAAAGTTAGAGAAGGCTCTTCCAAACTAGCCAAGATACCTGAAGAGACGTCCACGGGTATGTTCGACGCTCTGTTAGGAACAGTCAAGCCAATCCTACCAGAGGGGTCTACCCAGAGGCCAATACTTGAAGAAGACACCAGAACGCCAGAGTCTGTCACAGTGGGGAAGGTCTTTGAAATTATTGATTCGATGAACAAGATTCCTACGCAGAGGATGCGTACAGAGCCCGTAACCACTATCGAAGAGATTCTGCGATGGCGTTACTCATCCACGGACACAGAGCCCCCATACAATCCAGAGCTAACTGGCATGCCCTCTGTGGAAGCCAAGTTTCACTTCTCTAAACTCACCAAGCCACCAGTGCAGGTCTTCTCAGAGCATTTTATTTGCTCACTAGAAACCATCTCTCCGCGTACCATGCTGAAGAAAACCATGCTCTACACTCAATATACTGTGAAGAGGGATGATGGCAACCTCTACACTTTTACAGATGCTGACCTCCACAATCTGTGCGTATTTTGATCTAATCTTCTTGCACAAGATCCTGAACAAGTACATGGAGAGGAGGTCAAGCTACTCGATTTCTCTCAGTAGGCTGATAGAGGTGATGCGTGCCCAAGTCAAATTCTACAGCCAGAAAGACTTCGATATTGCTATGAGGTTGGCCCAACCAGAGCTAAAGATTACTCCACCAAAGAACCGACCCATTTGGCTGCATAGGTTCCATCCCAACACTATTATCCACAATCCCATCTTTGGGTTTGTTTTCTTGGACAAGGATGAGATACTAAGATTCTTCGATCCGAAAGAGGCGCATAAGTATTCAACAGAGTCCCTCGAATGGGTGTTCAATTCGGTGGTGGCAGAGGTGCAGAAAGGGCGAATAAGGGCGGATGAAGTAACGGAACTTCTGGAAACCATCAAAATACAAGTCTCATTCAGGGAATAGATCTTCAAGGTCTACAAGACTGTCAAGACTGATTTGCAATATACTGTAGATGATTATCCAGACTCTGCTGTTGAGTAAACTTTTGTAATAGTGTAGGCCTGCACAATTTTTTACTTCTTTCAGTAATGTAAATTTTTGCAGAGGATGAGATTAATCTCCTCTTGTATTTTTTTCTTAAGTCAAATCTTGCACCCAACTGTCCATAATTACTTTTTCAATACTTAGGGGGAGATTGTTAGCTCCATTATTCCTATATTGTAAAAGTATAGAAAAAGTATATTGTAAGACTTGACAGAAGGTTAACTCCACTGAAGACAATAGAGGACTAGCGACAGAAGTCGTTTGATCGAGCAAGTGAAGAGTGGCAGAACCTCTGATGTGTCTCACAGAGGTTCTGGAAAATTGTCCTCTATCAAAAGAACACGCAAGTCATTTACAGCAGAGCCTCTGAGATGGCTCACAGAGGGTCTGCGATTTTCGTCTTCTGTGAAGTTTCTGTTCTAACAGTTTTCGAAGGTTGTTAGCCGCATGTGCTTCTCACGTGACTAGGACTTAATCGACTTTCTTTGGACGACTCAGATGAAGACACATGTCAAGATCTAGTCTTTAAGGTCGTTAGGAACTAGTATAAATAGCGGATAGCGCCTTTGTAAACTGTTCGCTTCCAGTATTGTAATTGTCAAAATTTTGAATTGAATTGATTGAAAACCTTTGGAGCAATTTTCTTGCATTAATCTTCTTCGTTGAGACTGTGTGTTCTTGGTGTGTTTAGAAATTCTAATCACTTACTCACTCTGTTTTGCTCTTATTAATATTTCCGATGCACTTCAATTGTTTTAGAGCTTATTTGGAGTATTAGATCAATACCAAAGTTGAATTCAGATCCAATAGTTGACTCTGAATTTGAGCGGAATTGTTTGTATTTTGACTTGTTGACTAGGTTGACTTGACTTGTTGACTAAGTTGACTTGACTTGTTGACTTTTTACGTCCGTATTCAATTTTGGCATTTGTGCTAATTTGACTAAGTGTTTGGATTGACCGGATTTCTCATCCGAATTTGTTGTGAATTGTGCGAGCTTGATTGTATTTGTTGTCCGGATATTTAATCTGGATAACTTGTTTTGATTAGAAATCTTAAGACTATCTTTTTGTCCGGATATATAATCCGGATAAGCTTGTCCGGACTTCTAATCCGGATAAGTTTGTCAGCTTAATTTTTTCTAAGTCTTGAATGAGTGCAATTTCTTGTGTGGGATTTATTAAGATAAATTTTGAATCCTAATCCTTTAAATCAAATTTTGAACTGCAGTAGATTCAATATCATACTAATCTGATATAATGAGTTCAAGAGAAGCAATGACTATCGGTACTGACACCAAGTCACCAGTATTGTTTAGAGGAGACTACAACTAGTGGAGAGACAGATTCCTGAACTTTATCGAACGAATGAAAGAAGGTGAACTAATTATGGAATCTTTGATGGAAGGACCTGCAGTTTTCTGGAGAGAAACACCTGCCATCCCTGATGAAGGCAAGCCTGCTCAAAGAGTTTTAAAAGAGAAGTCCAGATACACTGCAGAAGAAAAGGAGAGAGCACATGCTGATGTGTTATGCAAGTCCTACATGATGCAAGCACTGACCAATGATATCTACACAAACATTGACAGCCATAAATCTTCTGGTCACTACATGTGGGTACAAATAGAGAAAATGATGATGGGTTCCAAAGTGGGAACTCAGTTAAAAATCACTAACTGTATTTCTGCGTATGAAGAGTTCAAGGCTAAAGAAGGAGAGAGCCTTGACGATGTTTATGACAGGCTTACTAGATTGCTGAATGAGCTGACCATGAACGAAATCTCTAAAACTGTCATAAAGATAAATGTTAAATTCCTTGGCAACTTACAACCAGAGTGGAAACCTTATGCTAATCATATCAGATTCAACAAATCCTTATCTGATATAGACATACATGAGGTTTATGAAACTCTAAAACATAACGAGGAAGAAGTTTTAGAGGTCCGAGATTCAAAGAAGAAAAAGGAAAAGGAAGTTGTTGATCCTTTGGCCTTTGTATCAAAAAAGAAGAACACAAACAGATCTGGGAAGCAAGTGAAGGAGATCATCCAATCAAGTGAATCGGCAAGTGAAGGAAGCAACAGTTCTGACTCAGACTCTGAAATGATAGAATGCAAACATGCCATGGCAATGCTGACAAAAGCATTCCAAAAGATGTTTCAGAAATACCGCACTCGAATAATCAGAGATTCTCTTCAGGCTCAAAATACAAATTTAAAGATAAATTCGGTGAAAAGAAGAAATATGAAGAGAAAAGATTTGGGAAGAAATATGAAAAGAAGCCTGACGAGAAGAAAAGATTTGTGAAAGGCGTAGCTGATTAGAATACAAAATGCTATAATTGTGGCAAGCTAGGTCACTTTGCGGTCAATTGTAGAAAGTCGGTAACGAGAAATACCGACTACTACAAGAACAAATTTCTTCTATCAAAACAACGAGATGCGGGTAAAGCGTTAATGGCAGAAGATGACCATTGGTTAAACTTAACCGATGAGGAGGAAGAGTCAGAAGCTGTGGCTCACATCTGCTTGATGGCGAAAACTGAAAATGGTTCTTCAGATGAAGGAGAAGAAGAGATTGCTGAGATGGAAATGAGATTGATCAGTTCGACTTTTCTAAGAAACTTCCCAGTCATGAAGATTTCCTTGTTAAAAATGAAATGATTGAGAATTCTGACTTAGGTTCAGATTTGGAAAAGAATTTTAATGCAAAACTTGTTTCCGAGAATTGGTATTATAAAAAGAATAAAACTAAAAAGAATTCGAGGAAACAGAAGAAGCTTGCTAATAAGAAAAATAAACATAAAGTTCATCATTCAATTAAAGCTGATGCTTTTATTTTTCCTGTTTCAGATAACTCGTTGAAGTTTAAGAAGGTTTGGAGAGTAAAAGAAGAAGAAAAATCTTCAACTCAACATAAGAAGAATCATTTTACTGATTCTGTATTAAATAATTCGACATTGAATAATTCTGTAAAAAGATATTCAGTAGATGAATTGTTTGATATTAGAAATAGTAAAAATAATTGTTCTCCGTGTAGATTGAATGAGTTGCTTATGTCTTTTACTTCTTTTAAGCCTTATCATATCATGCATTCTGCTTTATCTTCTTTATCTAAGAAAATTCATTTTAAAGAATGTTGGTTTGGTACATATAGTATACCACCAACAAGATCTGATCTCAAAGGACCCAGTCTAAAATGGGTACCAAAACCCAATTGATTCACTTTTGCAGGTTAACCGACATGTGAGGTTCTTAGACTTAGGATGTTCTTAGCACATGACTGGTAGAAAAGAATTATTATCTAACTATGTTGAATCGTTTGGAGGTACGGTAAGATTTGGAAACGATCAATACGCGCCTATCCTTGGATACGGTGACGTAATTTCTGGGAATTTAATGATAAAGAAAGTGTCGTATGTCAAAGGACTTGGACATAATCTTTTCAGTATAGGTCAGTTTTGTGATAAAAATTTAGAAGTTTGTTTTAAAGCTAACCAGTGCAGCATCCGTACTACTGATGGTAAGGAGCTTTTAGCTGGAATCAGAAGATCAAACCTCTACACAATTGACCTATCCAACACACAAGTAGATACTGAAGTCTGCTTGATATCCAAGGCATCCTTGAAGCATAATCTGCTGTGGCATCGACGTCTTTCTCACCTCAACTTTAAATATCTGAACAAGTTGGTTTGTGACAACTAGGTTAAAGGCATCCCGGACTTAAAGTTTCATAAAGACCATGTGTGCAGTGCATGTGAGATGAGTAAGCTGAAGAAAGCTTCACATAAGCCGAACACAGAGTTTAATACTGAACGTCGTCTACATCTACTCCATATGGGTCTCTATGGTCCTATGCGAGTTGAAAGCATAAACGGAAAGAAGTATGTGTTAGTCATTGTCGACGACTACTCCAGATATACATGTGTTTATTTTCTGAGGTCAAAGGATGAAGCAGCTGAGACAATCATTTCTTACTTGAAAACAAATCAAAATAATCTACAACTGCCAGTTCAGAAAATCGGAACTGACAACGAAACCGAATTCAAGAACAATACTCTTGGCTCATTTCTAGAATCCATCAGTATCACACATACATTCTCAGCAGCCCAGACACCGCAACAGAATGGTGTCGTTGAGCATAAAAATAGAACATTGGTGGAAGCGGCCCGTACACTACTTACCTGCTCAAAGATTCCATTATTCCTATAGGCTGAAGCAGTGGCGACTGCTTGTTTTACCCAGAACCGATCTCTTGTTCACAAAAGGTTTGGTAAAACTCCCTATGAAATAATAAATAAAAGAATACCTAATATCAAATTCTTTCGAGTATTTGGTTGCAGGTGTTTTATCTTAAATGACAAAGAGGACAGAGGGAAGTTCGCTGCAAAGGCTGATGAAGCTGTCTTCGTAGGCTATTCGAAAACATCTGCTACATATAGGGTCTACAACAAAAGGACAACAATTATCAATGATAGCGTCAACGTGTCATTTGAGGAAGTTATTGATGTGGCTTCTGAACAACACGGTTCAGGACCCGGGCTGATAATTAATACTACGCGGAAAGCAGATAAACCTGAATCTTCGAATTCTGATAATTATGACTTAGATTCTTTGTTTGAAAACTTTTATGATGAATAATTTGAAAATAAATCTAATCAGTCCAATGATTTATCCAGGACTATACAAGTCGAACAACAATTATCTGTCCATCTGCTGATATTCCAGTAACTGAAACTGAAGAAAAAACAGAAGAGGTCGATGAAGAAATTGAGATGAAAACTCCTGACGGTCCAGTTCAGCGTAAAGAGGGTGGAAATACTGACGTGCCATAGGTGTCGGTCATTGAAGATGAAAATACCTTACCTAAGTTAGATATTCAGCCTACTCCAGTTCCAAATATTGAGCCTTCACCTGAACCTGTTCCAATTAACTCCCCAAATGCTTACAGTGATCAAAACTCAGATCAAAGTTTCTATATTCCCCTACCTCAGAGCAAAAAGTGGACCAATAATCATCCAATACTTCAAATTATTGGTGATCCATCAACACCTATTCGTACTCGGTCTGCTACAGCTAATGAGTGTTTATATTCCACGTTTCTGAGTAACATTGAACCAACTAAGGTGTCTGAAGCCTTAGCAGATTCGGATTGGATACTCGCGATACAAGAGGAGCTGAACCAGTTTGAAGCATTAAAAGACTGGAGATTGGTACTTCGTCCCAAAAATAAGACGATTATCGGTACAAAGTGGGTTTTCAAAAACAAAAAGGATGAAGATGGTGTTGTTGTCAGAAATAAGGCCCGACTCGTCGCTAAAGGATACAATCAGCAAGAAGGTGTTGACGACGACGAAACCTTTACCCTGGTAGCACGGATCGAAGCTATAAGGATGTTTTTGGCGTACGCTGCAGACAAGAACTTCACAGTGTACCAGATGGACGTCAAGACAACATTTCTTTATGGTCTTCTCAAAGAAGAAGTCTTTGATGCTCAACCGGAGGGTTTTGTGGATCAGTCAAAGCCGGATCATGTATACATCCTCGACAGAGCCTTATATGGTCTTAAACAAGCACCGAGAGTCTGGTATGACATTTTATCAGAATTTCTGGTAAAGTCAGGCTTCTCGAAAGATAATATTGACACGACCCTTTTTATTAAAAAGGAGAAGTCGGATATTATTTTGATACATATTTATGTAGACGACATAATATTTGGATCTACGAACCCAAAATACTGCAAAAACTTTTCTGCCTTAATGGTTTCGCGTTTTAAAAWRAGCATGATGGGTGAGATGAACTTCTTTTTAGGTCTTCAAGTAAAACAATTATCTTCGGGAATTTTTATCCGTCAAACAAAATATATTTTTGATATCCTGAAGAAATTAAATTTGGAAAACTGTTCATCTAGCAAAACACCTATGGCTCATGGAACGAAAATAGATGCTGATCCGTCTAGAAAAGCTGTAGATCAGAAAACATATAGAGACATGATTGGTTCTTTAATGTATTTAACGTCTTGTAGACCGGATATTATGTTTTCAATACATCTTTGTGCCAGATATCAGGCTAATCCAAAGGAGTCCCATTTAAGTGCCGTTAAGCGCATTTTCCGTAATCTGAAAGGGAATGCTAATCTTGGACTCTGGTATCCCAAGGGTACTAGGTTTGAACTAACAGCTTACTCAGATGTAGACTACGCAGGTTGTATGTTGGACAKGAARAGTACTTCGGGACATCTACAATTTCTAGGAGACAAATTAGTCAGCTGGGCTTCAAAAAAACAAAACTACGTGTCCATATCTACTGCTGAAGCAGAATACGTAGCTGCTAACTGCTGTTCTCAAGTATTATGGATGCAGACACAGCTCAGAGACTACGATTTTTATTTTAATAAAATTCTCATTTATTGTGATTCCAAAAGTGCAATTGTCATATCTTGTAATCCTGTTCAACACACTAAGACCAAACATATAGATATCTGGTATCATTTTATTAAAGATCATGTAGAAAAAGGAACCATTGAACTGTATTTTGTAAATACATAATTTCATTTAACCAACTTATTTACAAAAGCTTTAGATGAAAAATACTTCAGCTTTCTCGTGTCTAAGTTAGGCATGCTGAATTTGAAAATTTGAAATTTTATTAAAAACAATTCAATTTCTTGAATTGTATTTAATTCAAATTCATTTGGTCAAAATATCTGTATTTTTTAATACAAATAAGTGTTTCATTTTTTATCTGATTTTAAATTATTTGATCATGGAAATCTATATTTGAGGCGGAGTGTGGAATTTTATTTGTTTATCTGATTCATATTTTGAGGGGGAGTGAATTTATCTGTATAAACTAACAGGTTAAAAATTTTCTTACAGGTTATTAAACAATATCTAATTTTTGAAAGATTTAGAGTTTAAAAATATAAGTGTTTGGCCGATTTAGACTAATCCGGACAACACTTTGTCCGATTTATTGCATATCCGAACAAAGAAGTGTCCGATTTAAGCTAATCCGGACAAAAGACTATATGATAAACTCTTATCCGGATAAGATTAGACGTGTTTCTCAAGGAGTTGGGCGATATTCTAAATCTCTTGGTGATATTAAGCGGATTTCTAAATCGCTTGATTTGTTTGTGCGTGTTAAATGTCTAAATCGCTCGTTCCTTGAGCGATTTAAGTCTTATATCGCTTATCTCTTGAGCGGTATTTTTTGTAAATCGGATGACTCTTAAGCGATTTATTTTTAAATCTATCGACCCTTGAACAATTAAATCGGATATAATAAATCTGTTTTTTCTGATCTAATAAGTTTAGAATTTTTTTTTTTGGTTAATTTAGGTTTAGTGTTGTTTTTTTTTGTTCGATTTAAGATTTTTTTTAGGGTTTAGTTGTTGACCGGATTATTCACCGGAGAAGGTGACCGGAGTTTACTCCGATCAACCTTAATCCGGTTGAGTTGTCCGAATTTTTATTTAGACTTAGTATTTTTTTTTCTTTCTTTTTCATCCGGATATCAAATCCGGGTGGAATATTTTTTAGTTTCAAATTTTTTTAAGATTTTTTTTAGTTTTAGTTTTAATTTTTTTTTAGAATAATTTTTTTAGTTAAATTTTTTTTTTAGTATTTTTTTTAGAATTAAATTTTTTTTGATTTGATTTTGAGATATTAGTTTTGTTTCATCATTCAGGATCTAACTTTCTGGAAATTTTACAGGCATAAATGGCAGATCAACATAATCAGTCCGACGAGGAATCCCATATTTCTTCAGTCAGGTCTGATAACATTAATAACCCTCCTCAGCCATTAAACCAACCAATCCCAGAAGAAATCCTCTTACCTCAAAGCCAATTTCTCGAAATTAAACCCAATAACCATTCCTTCAACTTTGATATGCCATCTGAATACCAGATAATTCCAGAAATCCTTCGCGAACATCAACTATCATATGCCCTTTCTGCCCATTCTTCTGTCCCGATGATTTATCTCCAGCAGTTTTGGAATACGCTAACTCTTGCCAAAGACGGTGAAACATATTATTTCGAAGGAAGTGTATACGAATACGTCAGTCGTTTGATGCTAAAACGACTTCGAAGAATACTATGCCTTCCGGGACCAGGCTCGACAGGATTTGAATCTTTGGTTACAGACGACGAACTCTGTCGTGATATAAAACGATTAGGATACTCGCAAGAGTTGACTAATCCGTCGCAGTTCAAACGGCGATTCCTTCCGTCAATATGGCATCTACTTTTCTCAATCCTCAACAGATGCCTAACATCAAAGACTGCCGGAATCGATACATGTAGCAGTTTATTTTGGAAGTTCTTTCACGGGATCGTATTTACGCAAAAGTACGATTATGCATTGATAATATGAAACGAATTAGTCGAGCTGGTCAATGCTAAACGGTTTCCGTCCAAAGTAATGAAGTTCGTGCCATTTCAAAGATTTCTGCAACTATTCATTAAAGCCATGATGAACTCCAACGATGATATCCTGGCCAGGGAAAACAGTGAAGTTGGGCCATCGTTCGTCATGACGTGTATTCGGCAACACACCAAAGTTGAAGATTTGGATTCCATTATGGAAATCCCACCCAAGCTTTTTGCCTTCACTGATCAGAGGGCTCAGTACGTAATAGACTATAGGAGAGTGATAGATCCTATAGTTAAACCAGAACCAATTGAACTTACCCCCGGGATCACCCCATGCCTTAGCTGAGGGAGAGGGTATAGCTATAGGTGAAAGCGTTCAGGAACAAGGGTTACCTGAACTGGGTTGTGCACTGGGAGAAAATGAAAATGAGAGGGGTGATGAGGAGCAGGGAGCCTCTGATCAGCGCAATACTTCAACAGAAAGTACTTTCTCAACTTCTTCAAGTTCGAAAGATACGATATCCGATAATCAGGCAGCTCAGGGTGATGATGATGATGATGATGATAATGATGCTGACAATCCTACCCAACTGATGCTTACTCAGAATATTCAACTCGGAGCAGTGATTGAAAACATTGACGATATCTTTCCTGAGATAGAAACTCCACAGACTTGCCCAAATCTACAATCTTTATCGTTCAATGTTGATGACTTTGGTGACAGATTTGATGAATATGATCGTATGCTGGAAGATGTTTCATATATTCCAGTAGAAGAAGGTGATGAGGGAGCTCAAGTCGAAAATGTTGAGAGGTTTAGTGTAAGGAACGGAGAAAAAGATGGTGAGTGTGAGAGTGGAGCACAAAATGAAGAACAAGCTCCTATCCTAGCCGATACAGTTTTCCGGGCACCCACATCTGCTATCGACATTCATCCGTTGAATGCTGGTATTGAAAAAGATATAGCTAGCCCAGCTATGTATCTACACACCCATCCCGACAACTCAACTGGTTCTCAACAACCAGTTGTTTCAATTCATTACAGGGATATAACAGATACTCAATCTGCTTCTCACTCGGAGAATGTAGATATTGAAATAAGTAAGCCGCTGCCCCATCCTACGACTTCGATTTTGTGCACCTCGAGTTTAGAGCTTATACACTTAGGTACACAAGAGTCTAGAGCATCTGTTGCTCCCATTGAGGTTCTTAGTGAACCTGCTGGACCGACTAGAGTGGCGTCTTTTGACATACCACAAGGACCGGTCGGAAGTCTTACCAGTGCTACCAGTTTGCCAACACTGAACGTAGGCACAATATTTTATTCAACTATTGTCTCAACTGGTAATCTAAGTGATCCAAGAGTGATCTTACCCGACTTCGTGTCAAGGGAATATTTGAACGGTGCCCTAAAAGCTGTTCAAGATAACATGGAAGCACAGATCCTTAGTCTCGAAAGGATGTTGAAGGGGAAGGAGCCAGTAGTAGAAGATCAACTGTCTGAGCCGTCACCACCGCCTGTACCTGAGCCTCCGACGGTACAAGAGCAATCGGTGGATGAATTTAAATCTCTATTGTATCGAAATCTGATGTCAACGCAAAACTCTGATGTGGCTGATGTAGACCTGGTTGGGCTCCTTTGACAACTTGTTGATGAAAACCCCACAATTAGATCCTCAGAGTTTTTGGCCTTTCAGGATGTGGTTGCTTTTAATTTCTCAATAGTTAGTAAGTTAAATACATCAAACTCTCAAGCCCTAAAAAGTTCAATTGATGCCCTCTCCGAACAGGTATCAAAAGAGACGTGCCGAGCTCAAGCCACCTCACTAAAACGAAGACATGATGATCTGGATCATTCTGATCATCATGAGTGGGAGAGAAAGAGACAAAGGTTGGTTGAGTCATCAGTTCATGCTCAAATTGTTGAAAGGGAGCCAGATTCTCAAGCAGTGAACGTTGAATGTCTTGTCCCGGAATCAACAAGGGAAAGGACTACTGAGCCAATAATTGTTGAAGATGATGCAGTTTTGGAGACAAATCCAGCGATCGAGCCAATGGTTGAAAAGCCGGCGGACTCCACTGTAGGAACAAGGCTGCTACTGGATTTATCTGCCAATGTAGGATTCAATGAAGCTTTTGCTAGAGAACTGGGTGGAGAGCAGGATTTTGGTGAAGACATTGACAACATTGATGAATCAACTGGACTGTATTTTGTCTTTGAAGTAGATATTAATGAAGAAGATCATGTCTTCCCATTCCAGGGTGATCATCAGACTTTGCCTGAACCCTCAACTGCAGTTGAAGTTGGTGCATCTGAAACTCCGAGATCAACTTATGATCCAACTGAAATATTCTCTAATAACTATGTGCCGTTTGCAATTCGTGCAAATGTTCCAGGCTATGACAGAGCAAGGATCAGAGAGCCTTACCTTGAAGACATTTATTTCGGCATCTTTCTTGGACATCGAAAAGTTCTGAGCGGCAACAAAATTCTTGGGATTCATAAAGAATATTGAGACTACCGTTTAGAGTACAAACATTTTCTCAAGTCAAAGCGTCTTCCAATCAGCCAAGTTCGGACCAAACATTGAGTCGTCACAATCAAACAAATTGATACCCAAAGACTTCTTAGAGTCTGGTATCCTGTGTTCACCATTACACGACAAGATGGAAAGGTATGGGTGTTTAGCGAAGCTGATTTCTCTAACTTGTATTTAGAAGACCTGGAGTACATGTACGGTCAGAAGAAAAGGAGCAATTGTGGCTCTTAGTGTTATCAAAAGATATATGCGGATTTATGTGAAGGTATCAATGGTTCTTGATATTCAAATGGGTCTTGAAGACAATCAGAAGATTATTAATCTGAAAAGACCAGATCAAGAGCTTGAAGATATTGAAGGCTATCCTCTGTACATTGATCTTGAAGAACCGGAGTTCGGTGTGATATATAGTGCTGAAGGTCGAATAAAGAAGTTTATGAGGTTCAGCGAGCTGAATAAATTTTGTGATGCCACTATACGGATGGTGAACGGGCGCTTGAGACGAGGAAAGTTAACAATGATAAAGCCGCATAGTCTAAAAGATTGAGTCGAAAGGAGAGGTATCTGTTGATTAATGCTTTGGACTTACTTGATGAAAAATTGCAGTATCGGAGTGCACTAAGGAGGCTAGAGACACTACTCGGGCTTAGAAAGAAAAGATTTACAAGGTGTCGATCTTGAATCTAAAGGGGGAGATTGTTGGGTTCAAGAATGTGCTTTATAGTTATATTAAAGTTCTCCCTTTGTAATGTTTTTGTAATAGTTAGTCTTTACTATTTCCTTAGTATAAATAGTTTTAGCTCTCTTAATTGTCATTAGTTCAGTTCATAATTCTGATTAGTGCTGTTAATCATCTTGTACTTTCTCTCAAGAAATCAATATTATCTTTGGTGAAATTCTCTCTCTACTCATCTTGATTCTTGTTCTTGAAGAATTATTCTGATTTGTATGATTTTGGGAATATCACGTTCTTTCACTCTGACCATTTATTTGAGGGTATGCACCGTACTCAATCTGATCTGAGATCCCGTAGCTTTTTGGAAGCTCTTCCAAAATTTAGAGGTAAATGTGTTGTTCTTATCTGAGATGATTGTCAAAAGAACACCATGACGAGTCACAATTTTTTCAATGTAAATCTTCGCAAGCCTTTATAAAGGATAATTCTACTTAGTAGGTTGAAAGTGCGCAAATTTAGTTAGACGATCCACAATAACCCATAAATGGCATCATATCCCATTGGAGTTAGCGGTAACTTCAAGATAAAATCCATTGTGATATGATCCCACTTTCACACAGGAATTTCCCGAGACTGTAAATTCCTATATGGTAGTTGATGCTCAATTTTCATTTGCAGACACATCAAATATTGTTCCACATAGTTTGCAATATTTTTCTTTTATCCTTGCCACCAATGAGTTTAATTGTTCCACTATTTTCCTTTCAACTAAGCGCATCAGCTACCACGTTTGCCTTTCCAGGGTGATAACGGATTTCATAGTCATAGTCATTCAACAATTCAATCCATCGTCTTTGCCGCATATTTAGTTCTTTATGATTAAAAATATGTTGAAGGCTTTTATGATCAATAAAAATCTGACACTTGGTTTCCAACAAATAATGCCTCCAAATTTTTAATGCAAAAACGACGGCTGGAAGCTCCATGTCATGCATCGGCTACTGTTTCTCATGATCTTTGAACTGTCTGGAAGCGTAAACAATAACGTTCCCCCTCTACATCAATACACACACTATACCCAATTTTGAAGCATCACTATTTAGCACAAGGTCTTCAAACCCATCTGGTAATGATAATATCGGAGCACTACATAGATGATCTTTCAACAACTGGAAGGGATTTACCCTGGTCTTCTCCCCATTCATACTTAACACTTTTTCTTGTCAGCTTGGTTAAAGATGCAGCAATACGTGAGAAGTCTTGTATAAATTTCCGCAAGTTTGATATATGAAAAGTATTGTGTATCAGACTAAGCTCTTCGGGTAGTTCTAACTGATAAGCCACTGGCCCAATTCGTTTACCAATTCTGGACGGTCCAACATACCTCGGACTGAGTTTACCTTTCTTTCTGAATCTGATAACACCTTTCCATGATGAAACTTTCAACATCACAAAATCGCCCATACAAAATTCAATTGGCTTTCGACGATTATTGGCATAGCTTTTTTGGTGGTCTTGTACCGTTTTAATTCTTTCACGGATCTGTTCAATATTTTCGGAAGTTTCTTGAACAATTTCAGGACCCGTCATCTGCCTCTCACCTACCTCGTTCTGACACAACATCGTTCGACACTAACGTCTACGTAATACCTCATACGGTGCCACTTGGAAGCTGGAGTGATAACTGTTATTATAAGCAAACTCTGTCAATGGTAAATAATCCTCCCACGATCCCTCGAAGTCAATGACACAAGTTCTCAACATGTCTTCGAGAGTTTGGATGGTTCTTTTACTTTGCCCGTCAATTTGCGGATGATATGCAGTACTTAATCGGATTTCAGACCCTAGAGCTTTTTGCAAACTTTCCCAAAATCTTGAGGTGAAACGACTATCTCTATCAGAGATTATAGATAGTGGAACTCTGTGCCTGGTTACAATCTCTTTGATATAAATCTGTGCCAATTTTTCTAACGAGTAGCCCTCTCTTATAGGCAGAAAATGGGTAGATTTAGATAAGCGGTCAACGATTACCCAGATTTCGTCATACCCTTCCGGAGTTCGGGGTAAATTCATGACAAAATCCATTGCAATGTGATCCCACTTTCATACAGGAATCTCCACAGATTTAAGATTTTCATAAGGGTTCTGATGCTCGATCTTAACTTGTAGACACGTTATACATTGTTCTACATACCTGGCTATATCCTTCTTTAATCCTGGCCACCAATAAAAAGATTTCAAATCCCTGTACATCTTATTGGTGCCTTGATGTATAGATGATGGGTCGTGGAAAACACAAACACAAATTATCAATTAGGACCAAAAGCAAGTATACAAATAGTCCAAATATCGTTTTTCAAGTAATAAAAGTGGTACAAGTACCGGATATCGTCCACAGGGATCGTAGTAAAAGTTTAAAAGAAAGTAAAGTTAAGGAAATTATTTCAGAATGCGAATTCGAAGACTTTGATTAGAACAAAGTTAACACAACTAAAAACAGGAGATAATAGAATATAAAGCAAGCTAGGGTGTATGACTTTTAGGGTGAGAAGTAAAAATTATTTTTAGTCGACCAATGCTGTCAAAATGCTACAACATGAAACCATGCTGACAAATTGCTACAACATGCAATCAGTAACAACTATTTTTACCAATTACTTTGAAGGTATTCCTCTCGGACTTCACCAATGCACTGATAGTATAGCTTTCAACCCATATCTCTATGAGGTATCCAGACTAGTGAAAGTGACCAATGGTGTCTTCAAAGTATATGGATAAACAAATCTCTTTGTTAAAAATCACCCTCTCGAGTGGATTCCCATATCATTCAAGTTGACGTGTTCTGAATGACTCATCTCTGAATCTATTCCACTTTAACACTTCAGTGTGATCAACCCGTCGAGAATTAACAACCTAGAAAATACGGACAACAAATCTCTTTGTTAGCAACTCTCTCAAGTCTA
>NC_037529.1:55409165-55447855 GCF_001531365.2 Cynara cardunculus var. scolymus | reverse complement strand
GAGCTAATAAAATTAGCTACTCATGACGAAAAGTAAATGACAAGAAACGTAAAGTGCGGTAAATAAAGACATAATATAAATGCGGAAAGTAAATGACGAAATATGAATGACGGAATAATAAAGATGCGGAAAGCGTAATAAATAAATAACGGAAATATAAATAACGATAATATAAATAAAGCGATTAAATAAAACGAGTAAATGGAAAGCGATAAAAAAACTTGAAATGCCAAAAGATTTATAATATTAAGAGACTTGTTCTTCAAGTAGCATGCAAACTACTTGAAGAGAGAACAAAAGAGCTAGAGAGAAAGTAGGAAGGTGTGGTGAAAGTTGGTGTCTTAAACTCCTCCCAACAACCCCTATTTATACTAAGGTTGTAGTGAGGGCAATATGGTCTTTTCACACCTTCCTAGTTCAAAAGCAACTAAAAAGTACAAATTACAAACTATTAATTAGAGAGGAACTACAATAAGTCTTGTTAAACATCAACTAATCAGTTCAAAATACAGCTAAATCAGCTTTAGAAAGCTTTCATTAGTCATCCCAAGGTCATGTCAATTACTCCAAGTCTCATCCATCTTCTTGTCAGTCATCAGGTCTTGCTACCACATTTCCATAGCATCCGCTTGCTACAATCTGTCCAAAACAAGATCAATTTAGACCAAAATCCACTAAACACAGGTTCAACATTCACTTCAGCTTAAAAGCAGAGAAAAAAGATAAAATGACTCAAAGTTGGGTTATGAAAGCAAAATAACCTATCTAAAAGAGACTAAAAAGGTACTTCACGTACTAAATGCTTAGTACGTATCACACCCCCAAACTTAAACCGTTGCTTGTCCCCAAGCAACCAAAAGACAACTAAAAATGACTCAATTTTGAAAATTTTTCAAGAAAATGTAGTAAGTGCATATACACATGTTGATTATGCTAAAATGTACCATATAGCTTTCATAAATCTCAAGTAAGCATGTCCTAACTAACCATTAGTATGAACCATAAGCTAGCTTTATTTGCTCTTTGTTATGCTCAACACATCATATGTCTAAGATCAATAGGACTTGGAAGTAACTGGTTTACTCTCATTTGGCACATTTTTTTCCTCTCTTTGCCTTTTCTCTCCTTCATGCATCAACTTTGAATTTTTTTTTTCAATTTTTGGCACTTTGTGCTCTTTTGTTGAATGCATATATACCTGCCCCTCTGGGACATTTGTGGTGTTTTTTCGATCTCAAATATGACTTTGAAGCTTTATGCATTTTGTACACTTTGATCTCTACTTATGGCACTTTGTGCTCTTTTGCATTTTGCTTTGATCAATATAACCATGTTGGTACCCTCCCCCAAACTCAGATTTTTCAATGTCCTCATTGGAAATTTATGGGGGCTGTTTATGCAATGGCAACAAGTGGCTAAAATTTTGAGAAAAGAACAAAGGGCCTACWTYCTYTCTTAGTTGAGCATATGATGTGGATCAAAATGTGTTCCCAAGCAAAACAAGCTAGTTCTAGTGATACCAAGTGATTAGAAAGTGTAACTAAACTACAAGAATTATTTTAGCTATACAAACATATGGCAATTATAAGCATATGTGTTCTTTGCAAGAAAATAAACTAGCAAATGTAAGAGACAATCCCAGACTCAAGTAAATCAAAACAAGTTGAAATAAAATAAATAAAGGATACTAAAGAGGGATGATAGAACCTGTCCTACTCCATAGGAGTAGGTGAAGTGGATATGCCGTCCTTCAATCTTTTGCACTCCTCCTTCAGCCTAGTGTTCTCACCAAACAACCTTGCATTCTCCATCTTCAATTCCTTCAACTTCTTGCCCAACTTCTTCACTTTAGCACTAGTCTTAGTCTCCAACTCAGCCTTTACTAACCTAATGTCTCCTCTTGTTTTCTTTTCAGCGGCCCTCATTTTTTTCACAAGCTCTCCCTTCAATCTATCTATTTTGTCAAAGAATTCATTCCTTTGCTCTAACAAACTATCCATCAACTGCTGTTTTGAGCAAGCAGGTCTTGCATCAAACATAGCATATCACCAGCCCCATTCAGTTTATCCTTCTTATCCCTCAGCCTTGAAACTGCCTTCATATCGATTTTCCACTTCTCCCCTTGCTCTTTCACCATTTGATCCTCACAATACTGAGGAATACCATTCTCTACCAACAACTGTGTGATTAAACTAGGGAAATACATCCTCCCTCTACTTCTGCCCGAACATGCCCTTATACTCCTCTCTATTACTCTTCCAAAGTTTATGGACTTACCTGTAACTAGACAATAAAGCAACAACATTCTATCCACCGAGACTGAGCTGTCATGTGTGGTGGGAGCAATGGAGTGCCTCAAGAAATTAATCCATACATTGGCATTGGCCGTAAGATTGTAGGCCTTGAAAGTCCTCAACATGTAATTCGAGTGATCATCCCAAACTGACCCTGGTTTTCCTATTTCCTTGGCTACCTCATCCAAGTCCTCTATAGTCGCATGCCTCACCATTCTAGAGTACTCAGTTTTCTTAGGGGGGTCTAGGCCAAAAAGCCGATTGATGGCTTTTGAACTAAACAAGAAGGTCATTCCCCTAATAGATATCTTGGACGTGTTATTTGCTGCCAACTCAACATAGAACTCTCTAATAAGAGTCAGGTTGTAAGAAGTTGGAACCATGCACATCTTTTCAATACCATGAGCCTCAACTACTTCCCTTATGAATGCAAACTCTTTAATGCTTTGCCTATCAAATCCCTTGTCTGGGAATCCAACCTGTTCTGGAACTTAGCATGCATCCTCTCAGCAGCTTTAGAACTAAACCCATTGTGAGGTCTGATTGGCCTTGGAATGGTGGCTGGCCTTTGGGCCATAGCCACCCTCTTCCTTTTGGGTCTGGAGGAATGCTGCTGTGATGCTGCAGCATCAGTCTCAGAATTCCTAGGTGACTCTCGCACAACCCTCCGAGACCGGGTCTTCTTTCTAGGTGGTTCATCCTCAACTACTGCCTTCTTCTTCTTATCACAGGTCTTTACCAACCTTCTTTTTCTAGCCTTAACCTCAACAGGGGGCTCATGATCCTCTTCCCCAAACAATTCTTCATTAAGGTCGGGGATGGGATCATGTGGAGCAAAATGAGGCATATCATCCTCATCATCAGTCTCTTGTCCAGAGGCAGTTAGAAGTAGAGGCTTTCTCGGTTTATCTATAACTGTGATGTTCTTGAGACTGTATGCCTCATTTTCCATAAAAATATCCCCTGTTTGTGTCATTGACGCAAGATCCTCTTCTTCCTCGGAATCAGAAGTGAAGAGGCCCTCAGGGGGAGTATTGTCAGATGAAGATTTTACCTTTTTTGATGTTTCGAGTGATTCCTCATTTGTGGTGGTCTTGGATGAAGTTGGGGTTGGAGTCTTCTTTGGATTTGGCACTGTAGATGACCGCACCATTTCTTTGAGTTTCTGCAAGGGATCTGTGAAGGGGATAATAGCAGCTGATGGAACCATTTTCAAAGGGGGAATGGCGATAGGTGCTTCCGGCAGAATGGGGTCGACAGCGACTGGAGTGGAAGACGGTGGCAGAGCCAGCGATGGTGGTGGAGACGGCGAGTCTTCATCAATAAGGAGAGTTGAAGTTTCACCCTTTCTCTTCTTTGTAATAGGGACCCGCTTTCCTCTCCTTGCCGGCTGTCTTCGCGAGGATACGGGAGTTCGTACGGCAGTAGCGGCGGCAGCGTCAGCGACGGGCGGTGGCGCCGGCGTCTGTTCGGCTGCATGCGACGGAGGAGGGTCACGAACTGTGGCTCTTTTTACTCTAGCCATTTCGAACGTTGAAGAAGGTGGGGGGGCGGTTATCGGTCGGTCGGTATGGTTGTAGAGAAATGGGAGGGAAAAGAGAAGAGAAGAAAAGAGGGTTTCTTAGGAAAACTGATGGGTTTTCAAAAGGTAAGGGTAAAATGGGAAGAAAAATGAGCATCGATGATGTCAGCATAGGAAACATGCAAAACTTGAGTTTACATGAGTACTTGGATGGAAGCTTTCTTTCTTTTCAAAACTAGGAGCTTTCAAAACACATGTCTTATTTTAATTAATTTTGGACCAATGATGTTTGAAAGGTTGGTTACCATGTTCTCTCTTGTGCCACCTAAAAAATCGGCTGGCATTAAAGGAAGATGCCATTTCTTTTAAAAAAATTAATTTTTAAGAATGACATCATGCATTTTTACTTCAAAAAATTTCAGACTTCAAAATTTTCAAAAGATTCTTCATGGAAGGCTAGGGTTTTCAGATGCTGCAGCAAGACTTTAGATTCTTTGTGGTTACTGACAAGACTGCAAAACACATGAAAATAAACGCCAATATTATTACTAATATTACTAATTATAAAACAGGAATAAATTTAAATACTTACAAACACAAATTTTTGGAACTTGTAAAAAGTCCAAAAATATATTGAAGGTTTTAGCAAAGGGTAACAAAATTCACAGAGCATAACTCTGGAATTTCTACCAGATCATGAAACAATTTTACTCTTTGACCGTTGACTTTGAACACAAAATTGTCCTCGGGATTTACTAGGTCAACTGCTTCGTATGGATAAACTTTATGAATGAGGAAAGGTCCAGACCAACGGGATTTGAACTTACCCGGAAACAGTTTCAACCTAGAGTTAAATAAAAGAGCTTTCTGACCAGCTCTCAACTCCCGGTGTTGTATTCTCTTATCATGCCATTTTTTGGTTTTATCTTTATAAATCTTGGCATTCTCATAGGAAAGATTCCTATGTTCCTCTAATTCACACAACTGGACTTTTCTTTTACAGGCAGCCATATCTAGGCACATATTTAGTTCTTTGATGGCCCAATATGCTTTGTGTTCTAGTTCCAAAGGAAGGTGACAAGCTTTACCAAAAACAAGCTTATATGGGGACATACCGATAGGTGTTTTAAAAGCAGTCCGGTAGGCCCATAAAGCGTCATCTAATTTGAAAGCCCAATCCTTGCGGTTTGGCTTGACAACCTTTTCTAAAATCCCTTTTATTTCACGGTTTGAGAGTTCAGCTAATCCATTTGTTTGTCGGTGGTAGGCATTTGCTATTCTATGGTTAATGTTGTACTTTTCAAGAACTCCACTTAACAGGTTACTTACAAAGTGGGTACCTTCATCACTAATCAGTGCTCTTGGGGTACCAAACCTTGTAAACATCTGTTTTTGAAGAAATTTAACCACAGTTTTTGCATCATTAGTAACACAAGCCATGGCCTCTACCCATTTAGAAACATAATCAACAGCCACTAGAATGTATTGACAATGATTTGATGGGGGAAATGGTCCCATGAAGTCTATCCCCCATACATCAAACAACTCTACTTCTAAGATCCCATTAAGTGGCATYTCATTYCBYTTRGAAATGGATCCACTTCTTTGACACTCATTGCATCTTTGTGCAAAATTGTGGTCATCTTTGAAGAGAGTAGGCCAATAAAATCCAGATTGTAATACTTTAGCAGCTGTTCTTTGGCCTCCAAAGTGTCCTCCATATGTTGCTTGGTGGCAATGCTGCAGGATTGCTGCCACCTCAGTTTCAGGGATGCACCTTCTCAAGATTTGATCTGCACTTATCTTAAACAAGTAAGGGTCATCCCAAAGGTAAGATTTAGTATCATGGAGAAACTTTTTGAACATATGGCCAGAAATATCAGAAGGTCTAATTCCACAAGCCAAATAGTTTGCTATGTCGGCAAACCATGGTGGCTTTGATTCTAACACAAGAATTCTTTCATCGGGAAATGTTTCAACAATCTCTCCTTCTCCTAGGGTCTCCCTAGGCTTCTCTAGTCTTGACAAATGGTCCGCAATTTGGTTGTCTACTCCTTTTCTATCCACTATCTCAAGGTCAAACTCTTGCAACAACAAAACCCATCTTATTAACCTAGGTTTAGCATCTTTTTTGGAAATCAAGTACTTGATGGTAGCATGATCAGTGTGAACAATGACCTTTGTTCCCATCAAATATGATCTATATCTCTCAAAAGCAAAAACCACAGCTAAAAGTTCCTTTTCAGTTGTTGTGTAATTAAGTTGTGCTTCATTCAAGGTCTTACTTGCATAATAGATTGAATGAAATTTTTTTTCCTTTCCTTGACCCAAGACAGCTCCAACAGCCCAGTCACTAGCATCACACATGATCTCAAAGGGTTTGTTCTAGTCAGGAGCAACAACTACCGGTGCGGTTACTAAATCTTTTTTCAAGGTGTTGAATGCATTTCTACACTCATCCGTAAAATCAAACTTTTGATCATGTTGCAAAAGTAAACACAAAGGTTTTGAGATTTTTTAAAAGTCTTTTATAAACCTTCGGTAAAACCCAGCATGACCAAGAAAACTTCGTATTCCCTTGACAGTAGTTGGTTCAGGTAGTTTTTCAATGATTTCAAGTTTAGCTTTGTCTTCCTCAACTCCTCTTTTGGAAATCAAATGGCCCAAAACAATTCCTTCTTTTACCATGAAATGACACTTTTCCCAATTGAGAACCAGATCAGTCTCTTCACATCTTTCAAGACTCCTTTTTAAATTTTCCAAACAGTTATCAAAAGATGAGCCATAAACTGAAAAATCATTCATAAAGATTTCTATGGATTTTTCAAGCATGTCAGAGAATATGGACATCATGCATCTTTGAAAAGTTGCGGGAGCATTGCAAAGTCCAAATGGCATTCTCCTAAAGGCAAAAGTACCATAGGGACATGTGAAGGTGGTCTTATCTTGATCCTCGGGTGATATGGCTATTTGGTTATATCCGAAGTATCCATCCAAAAAGCAGTAATACTCTTTTCCAGCCAACCTGTCTAACATCTGATCAATAAAAGGTAAGGGAAAATGGTCCTTTTGGGTGGCTTTGTTTAGCCTTCGGTAGTCCATACATATCCTCCAACCAGACACTATTCTTGTGGGGATGAGTTCATTCTTGTCATTGGTGACAACAGTAAACCCTCCCTTCTTTGGGACATACTGGATTGGAGTAACCTAGGAACTACCGGCTATCGGAAAAATTATTCCGGCGTCTAGCCATTTCAAAATTTCCTTCTTCACTACTTCTTTCATGACCGGGTTCAATCTCCTTTGAGGCTCTATAGATTTGATGTTCTTTTCATCTAGGATGATCTTATGTTGACATATAGAAGGACTAATCCCCTTTAGGTCAGCAATGGTCCATCCTATGGCTTTGGTGTGCAACTTCAACATATCTATAAGCTTCTTTTCTTGATGAAAATCTAGGGTAGATGATATGATGATAGACAATTTACCTTCCTCTCCTAGATATGCATACTTCAAGTGAGATGGGAGTTGCTTTAACTCCAGATCAGGTGGTGAAATTATAGATGGGGTAAAATTCTTAAGCTCACTATTGTCCAACAACTCAAATGCTGCAGCATCAGATGGGACATCACCTTTCAAATCCTCAACAGTATCATCACCTATCTCAACACTATCCTCATCCTCAAGCTTACAGGCCTTCCTAACTCCTTCCTCATAACACATTGTCTCAATCTCAGTAATTCCTGAGCATTCCTCTAAGTTATCAGGGTACTTTAAGGAATTAAAGACATTGAATGTGACTTTCTGGTCTTGGAGTCTCATGGTTAGCTCTCCCTTTTCGACATCAATCAAGGTTCCATCAGTGGCTAGGAAAGGTCTTCCTAAGATTATAGGAATATCTTTATCAGCCTCAAAATCTAGGATGATGAAGTCAGCCGGAAAGATGAATTTGTCAACCTGAACTAAGACATCCTCAATCTTACCTTTTGGATAAGCTATGCTTCTATTGGCCAATTGCAAGGTGACAGTGGTGGGTCTAGCTTCCCCTATGCCTAAGGTGTTAAAAACAGACAAGGGCATAAGGTTGATGCTAGCTCCTAAATCACACAAGGCTTTACCAATTTCCTTTCCACCTATAGAACAAGGAATAGTGAAACTCCCTGGGTCTTTAAGCTTAGGGGGTATTTTGTTGGTTAGAAGCGCACTACATCCCTCGGTAAGAGCTACGGTCTCATATTCTGTTAACTTCTTCTTCCTACTCAAAATATCTTTTAGGAACTTGGCATAATTAGGAATTTGCTCAATTACTTTAACAAGGGGTATGTTAATGTGCAATGGCTTAAACACTTCCAAAAACTTCTTAAATTGTAGTTCTTCCTTTTGGTTCCTTAACCTTTGGGGAAAAGGAACATAAAGAGGAACTGGCTTTATGATAGCTTTGTTTGGTTGTGCTGAGCAAGATGGGTCCAAAGTGCCTAGAGTCTTGGTTTTACTTTCTTGAGGTTCAGATGGGATTACAACTTTGGTTKTTGGACCTGTTATAACCTCATCCTCAATTGGCTTTTTCCTAGCAACTTCGTCAGGGAATAACAAAGGATAGTCTGATTTAGGAGGAACAAAGGTGGTGGACTCAGGAAGTGGGTTATCCAAAGGTTTTGGTGGACTTTCAGTAACAGGGACCATAAGTGTAGTCTCAGGTTTAGACACAACCTGTTCACTATCTTTTGGTAKGGTCTCAGTTAATTCCTTACCACTCCTAAGAGTTACTACCTTCACATGTTCTTTTCCTAGATCTCTCGGGACTTCGGTGTTACTAGGCAAAGTACCAAGGGCTCTATTATTCTGATTAAGAGCAAGTTGGCTAACTTGTGTTTCCAGGTTTCTGATGGCAGCACTTTGTTGATTGAACAAAGATTGATTTTGAGTCATCATTTGCTGCTGTGCTTGGGACTGTGCCACCAGTCCTTTTATCATATCTTCCATGGAAGATGATGAATCGGACTGTGGAGGTGGTTTAGTTTGAAAAGGTGGTTGATTACTTTGAAAATTCTGGTGATGGTGATTCTGAGAATTAGAACTGTTTGCATGATGATGTGTTGAAAATTAGGGTTTCCTTGCTGCTTATGGACGCGGGGGGGGGGGGGGGGGGGTTCAAACTTAGACTATTCCATGAGAAATTTGGGTGCTGTCTCCAACTGGCATTGTAGGTGTTAGTGTAGGGATTCGATCTGTTATGAACATAATTCACTGATTCAGAATTGTGTGGACACAGTTCATAAGAGTGTTCCCCTCCACAACAGACACATTGCACTAAGAGGGCAGCTGGAATAGGTGATGTGACAGCTGACTGCACTCCTTGGCCAAAAGTTAGATTTTTAAGCATATTGGCCATAGAAGAGAGTTGTACTGTTAATGCAGTATATGCATCAACATCATGTATTCCCGTTGTCTTCTTTTGCGGTTGAGCACGTGGATCAGCCGAATGTCCATTGTTAGCAGAATTTTTTCTAGGATCTCATATCCTTCATTGTAGGTCATAGCTGTAAAGGCTCCACCCGCAGTTGCATCGATCATCTGTTTTGCCATAGGATTTAACCCATTGTAAAACGTCTCGAGTTGAATACAGTACGAGATGCCATGGTGAGGGCATCGCCTTAACAACTCTTTAAACCTTTCCCAGGCGTCAGGAACAGCTTCATCGTCCATTTGTTTAAAAAGGCAAATTTCATTTCTGGACTTAGCGTTCCTGGTTGGTGGGAAATATTTTCGCAAAAACTTTTCCGCCATATTACTCCATGAAGGCACAGACCCCGGAGTTAATGAATTGAACCATGCCTTTGCCTGATCCCTTAGAGAAAATGGGAATAAAGTGAGTCTTAGAGCGTAATTAGACACTCCTGGGATCAGGAAAGCATCAGTAATTTCCATAAATGATTTCAAATGTGAGTGTGGGTCCTCCGAAGGTATCCGGCAAATTGTCCGTTTGTTTGCAACATGTGAAACATAATCGGTTTTAACTAGAAATGGAGAGCGGTCATATGCAGTCTAACTATCCCAGAATTTAATTGCTCAAAATCTGGGATGGCATAGTCCATGATCCGTCCATTTTTGGAATTCGCCAAATTAATAATATTCGGAGTTTGCTCTCTTGGTTGTTCATTATTCTCCGACTCTGTTTCCTCATTATGATTATTATGGTGGTGGTGTTCTTGCTGAAAATTCGGAAAAGGTGGTATTGTCCCAAAGGCAGGCGGTTGATTTTCTAAATGTGGAATCTCAGGGATGTTTGGGGAGGTAACTCCATGTCGGGAGAGAGTAGAGCAAAAAATGCTCTTTGAGCCCTCCTTCTTTGGCGAAACGTTCTCTCAATATCGGGATCCAAATAAAAAATTTCTCCGTGATGTCTCCATGACATACACTACTTTTAAAAACGGTTTTTAAAAATGGGACGAGAAAAATCAAATCTTTTACTTTACTAAAAAGAAAACTTTTAACTAACTAATCCCTGGCAACGGCGCCAAAAACATGATGGGTCGTGGAAAACACAAACACAAACAATCAATTAGGACCAAAAGCAAGTATACAAATAGTCCCAATATCGTTTTTCAAGTAATAAAAGTGGTACAAGTACCGGATATCGTCCACAGGGATCGTAAAAGTTTAAAAGAAAGTAAAGTTAAGGAAATGATTTCAGAAGGCGAATTCGAAGACTTTGATTAGAACAGAGTTAACACAACTAAAAACAGGAGATAACAGAATATAAAGCAAGTTAGGGTGTATGACTTTTAGGGTGAGAAGTAAAAAATTATTTTCAATCGACCAATGCTGTCAAAATGCTACAACATGAAACCATGCTGACAGATTGCTACAACATGCAATCAGTAACAACTATTTTTACCAATTACTTTGAAGGTATTCCTCTCGGACTTCACCAATGCACTGATATTATAGCTTTCAACCCATATCTCTATGAGGTATCCAAACGAGTGAAAGTGACTAATGGTGTCTTCAAAGTATATGGATAAACAAATCTCTTTGTTAAAAATCACCCTCTCGAGTGGATTCCCATATCATTCAAGTTGACGTGTTCTGAATGGCTTATCTCTGAATCCATTCCACTTTAACACTTCAGAGTGATCAACCCGTCAAGAATTAACAACTTAGAAAATACAGACAACAAATCTCTTTGTTAGCAACTCTCTCAAGTCTACTTCCCATATCATCCAAGTTGACGTGCAAACGATGTCTCAGCTTAGAGTCCACGGCACTTTAACACTTTCAAAGTGATCAACTCGTCAAGAAGTGTCATTGGTTTTATAAAACTTGAAATGAAAAAGTAAAACATCGTTGTTACATGAAAGGGTCGACTATATTTTGGTTTAAAAACTCATCTTTTCGTCATACACCCGAGCTAATAAAATTAGCTACTCATGACGAAAAGTAAATGACAAGAAACGTAAAGTGCGGTAAATAAAGACATAATATAAATGCGGAAAGTAAATGACGGAATATAATGACGGAATAATAAAGATGCGGAAAGCGTAATAAATAAATAACGGAAATATAAATAACGATAATATAAATAAAGCGATTATATAAAGCGAGTAAATGGAAAGCGATAAAAAAAACTTGAAATGCCAAAAGATTTATAATATTAAGAGACTTGTTCTTCAAGTAGCATGCAAACTACTTGAAGAGAGAACAAAAGAGCTAGAGAGAAAGTAGGAAGGTGTGGTGAAAGTTGTTGTCTTAAACTCCTCCCAACAACCCCTATTTATACTAAGGTTGKAGTGAGGGCAATATGGTCTTTTCACACCTTCCTAGTTCAAAAGCAACTAAAAAGTACAAATTACAAACTAYTAATTAGAGAGGAACTACAATAAGTCTTGTTAAACATCAACTAATCAATTCAAAATACAACTAAATCAGCTTTAGAAAGCTTTCATTAGTCATCCCAAGGTCATGTCAATTACTCCAAGTCTCATCCATCTTCTTGTCAGTCATCAGGTCTTGCTACCACATTTCCATAGCATCCGCTTGCTCCAATCTGTCCAAAACAAGATCAAGTTAGACCAAAATCCACTAAACACACGTTCAACATTCACTTCAGCTTAAAAGCAGAGAAAAGAGATAAAATGACTCAAAGTTGGGATATGAAAGCAAAATAACCTATCTAAAAGAGACTAAAAAGGTACTTCACGTACTAAATGCTTAGTACGTATCAATAGAATAACGGGACTTATGACTTTATTTCAGAATAACCTTTCGGATATCCCCAAAACATGGAACCCAAATATGTCCTTGAAAGCACATAATTCCTTCATCCTTTTATACCGGCTTAACAGCCCCTTTTTCATGCATGCACATACATCCATTTTAAACATACTCATGCATACCAATATTCTCATGCATGCCCATCACCTGTTTGCTTACTCATTCATGCATAATTATTAATTACTTTTTTACATGTGCATATTCATACATAAATAAATTTCATGTGTCATGCACTCATGTTATGCATAGAATTCACATGCTCACATGATCAAATATACCAATTTATCATGTTGTCACATAAACATATAATAGATAATCACGTATTTAGTTACCTCAGGTGATAACCAAGACCCGATTATCATATTATCCACCTCTCAAAAGAATTCCGTCCCGGAATTCCTTTAATCAAAGAGCCACGGATACTCCATTGTCATTTTCGATTCTAGTTTCCAGGTCGCCTCTGGTCCCTTATGAAACTGCCACTGTACTTTAACCAAACTGATCTCTTTGTTTCTCAACACCTTGATCTTTCGGTCAATCACAGCTTCTCGTGTTTCCACAAAGATCATTTTACTATCCAGTTTAAAATTTTGAAGTGGTACAGCTAGACTTGGATCAGCTAAACATTTTCGTAAGTTTGATATATGAAAAGTATTTTGTATCAGACTAAGCTCTGCGGGTAGTTCTAACTGATAAGCCACTGGCCCAATTCATTTACAAATTCTGGACGGTCCAACATACCTCAGACTAAGTTTACCTTTCTTTCTGAATCTGATAACACCTTTCCATGGAGAAACTTTCAACATCATAAAATTTCCCACACAAAATTCAACCGGCTTTCGACGATTATCCACATAGCTTTTCTGGCGGTCTTGTGCCGTTTTAATTCTTTCACGGATCTGTTCAATATTCTTGGAAGTTTTTTGAACAATTTCAAGAGCTGTCATCTGCCTCTCACCTACCTCATTCCAACACAACGTCGTTAGACACTTACGCCTATACAATACCTCATACATTGCCGCTTGGATGTTGGAGTGATAACTGTTATTATAAGCAAACTCTGTCAATGGTAAATAATCCTCCCATGATCCCCCGAAGTCAATGACACAAGTTCTCAGCATGTCTTCGAGAGTCTGGATGGTTCCTTCACTTTGCCCGTCAGTTTGCGGATGATATGCGGTACTTAATCGGATTTTAGACCCTAGAGCTTTTTGCAAACTTTCCCAAAATCTTGAGGTGAAACGGCTATCTCTATCGGAGATTATAGATAGTGGAACTCTGTGCCTGGTTACAATCTCTTTGATATAAATCTGTGCCAAATTTTCTAAAGAGTAGCCCTCTCTTATAGGAAGAAAATGCGTAGATTTAGATAAGCGGTCAACGATTACCCAGATTTTGTCATACCCTTTCGGAGTTCGGGGTAACTTCATGACAAAATCCGTTGTAATGTGATCCCACTTCCATACAAGAATCTTCATAGATTGAAGATTTTCATAAGGCTTCTGATGCTCGATCTTAACTTGTAGACACGTTATACATTGTTCTATATACCTGGCTATATCATTCTTTAATCCTGGCCACCAATAAAAAGGTTTCAAATCCCTGTATATCTTATTGGTACCTTGGTGTATAGAGTAACGAAATTTATGACTTTCATTCAGAATAACCTTCCGAATATCCCCAAAACATGGTACCCAACTATGTCCTTGAAAGCACATAATTCCTTTATCATTTGGTTCCAAAGTCGAAATTATTTTACCCAATCTTTCCAACTTTATAAGATCCTCTTTCATAACTTCTTTATGACATTTCAGAATTTCTTTATGAGTATTAATGACTAAATTTATTCTCATTGCCAGGGTTTTAATAGTCCCTCTTCTTTCTTTTCTACTTAAATCATCAATTACCACATTGGCTTTTTCTGGATGATTGAGGATTTCACAATCATAATCATTAACAAGTTCAATCCATCGACGCTGCCGCATATTCAATTTTTCTGGCTGAATAGATGTTGTAGACTTTTATGATCAGTATAGATCTGACACCTTGTTCCTAGAAGATAACGTCAACAGATTTTGAAAGCAAAAACCACTGCTCGCAATTCCATATCATGAGTTGGATACTGCTTCTCATGATAATTCTTCAGTTGCCTTGACGTATAAGAAATCACTTTTCCTCTTTGCATCAGAACACATCCCAATCCCTGTTTCAAGGAATCACTATATACTACAAAATCTTCTGCTCCATCTGGTAAAGTTAATAGTAGGGCACTGCAGATAGGATTTTTCAACAGTTGGAAGGATTCTTGCTGTTCTTCCTCCCCCTGAAACTTAACATTTTTCCGAGTCAGTTTGGTGAATGACACGACCATTTTAGAAAAGTCTTGAATGAATTTACGATAATATCCTGTCAAACCCAAAAAGCTTCGGATTTCAGAAGGAATCTTTGGAGCCTCCCACTTTTCAACTCCCTCTATCTTTGATGGATCTACCTTCAACCCTGCTTCTGATATGACATGACCCAAGAACTGTACTTCTCTTAGCCAAAATTCACACTTGGACAACGTTGCATACAACTTTTCCTTTTTTCAGAAGTTCAAGTATTAGGTGAAGGTATTCTACGTGCTCCTCTTTGGTTTTAGAGTATATAAGAATATCATCAATAAATACGATAACGAATTTATCAAGATACTCCTTACATACCATATTCATTAAATCCATAAAGGTTGCGGGCGCATTAGTTAGACCGAACGACATAACTAAAAATTCATGGAGCCCGTACCCAGTTTGGAAAGTTGTCGTAGCGATGTCTTCCTCCCTGACCTTGAGCTGATGATACCCTGATCTTAAGTCGATCTTTGAGAAATAGCTTGCCCCCACCAATTGATCAAACAAGTCGTCAATCCTTGGCAAAGGATATTTATTCTTGATTGTCAACTTATTCAATTCTCGATAATCTATACACATATGCATAGATCCGTCTTTCTTTTTAACAGATAGGACCGGAGCACCCAGGGAGAAGTGCTGGGTCGAATGAATCCTTTATCGTGCAGATCCTTTAACTGCGTAACCAGTTCTTTCAATTCTGATGGAGCCAACCGGTATGACGTCTTGGATACTGGTGCTGCCCCAGGTAAAAGATCAATTCTGAATTCAATAACCCTGCCTGGTGGTAAACCAGACAAGTCTTTTGGAAAGACTTTTGGGTATTCATTAACAATTGGAATCAATTCCTGCTTTCCTTTCTCTTTCTTTGCATCAATAATATAAGCCAAATATCCGTGACACTTCTTTCAAATATATTTTCAGGCTTTCAATACAGACAAAAGACTAGTGTGATGTTTCCGGCTATCACCATAGATAACAACTGGCCCTCGGTCTGGCAAAATGATTCTGATCATTTTCTTATTACAGACAATACTGGCCTGATGTTCTACCAACCAATTCATACCTACTACTATATCAAACTCTTTCATCGACATTGGGAACAATCGAATTGATAGTTCGCACCCCTCAATAACAATAACGCAGTTATTGAATACACTAGTAACAGATTCCTGACTATTAGCAGTGTCAACTACTAATTCATCATCAAGTAACATAGAATTCAAACATGCAATTTGAGCAAATGATGGTGATACAAACAAAAAGTTTGCATCGAAATCAAACAACATCTTAGCACGTATAGAATTCGGAATGATGGTACCTGTTACTACATTTTGCGTGGCCTCTGCCTCGTTCTTTGTCATCGGGAAGGACCGATCCCACGCCCCTCCTTGTCCTCTTCTGGATACATTAGGTATTCCCCGAGTACCCGATACATTACTCCCCATGGTTAGCTGTTGAGTTCTCAATAACGGACAGTTGGGTCGAATATGATCCGAGGAATTACAATTAAAACATATTCTGTTTGCTGGACATCTTCTTGACAAATGACCAGCCTCACCACATTTGTAACATTTTCTTGGGTTTGATTTATAGTCCCTTTGATGAACCAGTCGGCACTGGGCATAGACTTTCGCACCGACTTTCTAGTTAGTTCTATTATCATATTTCATTGATATTGGCCCTCGAAAGTTAGATGAAGGCCCTTCCCATTTCATTTTCTCTATAATTTTACCTTCTGACTGCCGGTTCTTATTCCGCTCTGTAACTTCCGCTGCATCTACTGTTAGTGAAAAGGTAGTAGGGTTCATAGCGATCACAAATTCACGGATCGAAGGTTTTAAACCCCAAATATACCTCTCCACCTTCCTGGATTCTGACTGGATGTAATGTTCAGCAAATCGAGAGTACTCGATGAACTTCTCAGTATACTCTCGAATACTTCGATTACCCTGTTCCAACTTTAGAAAATCTTCTTCCATTTGTCTTACAACCGTTTTGGGACATAACTGATCTTTGAATCGGTTTACAAATTCCGCCCAACATAGTGTTTGTAAGACATCCGTCCTGGCTAAAGACTCTACTTCCCACCAAAATAGAGCATTAGACTTCAATATAGATACGACAAATTGAACTTTATCGGCTTCTGGACACCTAATGGTGTTAAACACAGACTCAATCTCCTTGATCCATTACATAGCCTTAACTGGATCTCTTTCTCCAGAGAAAGTTGGCGGTTTACAGGTAAGGAACATTTTGATGTCTCCTTCCTTGTGGTGAGTAACTGGAACAGAGGGATGCACTTCCACTTTTTCTGTTTCAACCCTGGTCAGTATTCCCATAATAGATGTCAAGGTTTTCCTTAACTTTCCCATTTCCTCTGCCAGCATGACTATGGTTATATATTCTGGATATGGCACCTGTTCCTCCTGAACATTCCCAGAGTGAGATTCTTCATGTTCAAATTGTGTTTCAACCTGACCTCTTCCTGTGTCTGGCTTCTTCCTATGCCTCTTCCCCTTGTTCTTCCCCGACCTCTATTTCTAGAAGTACTTGTTAGATGGATAATGGGTGATTCTTCTCTCTCTTCAGACTCATGGTGAACAATTCTCTCAGATCTCCGCATTCGGCTACACATCTGCATATTCCAATGTTAATGATCACATATTCACATTTCCAAATATAATGAAGTATTCAAGTCCAGATATGTACTTGTAAATTCATAATTACACTGACCAGATGTAATTAAAATTTACCTTACACACTATTCTTTTAACTCATAATATTTATTTCCAATGGTGCTAACTATGTCAGGGACTCTTAACATGCAATGCAATAGTTGAAGTCTAGATATCATGCTTTTAAATACCTAAATCCCTTAAACTCAGCCTCTAATACCATTTTCTGTAACACCCCATACCACACATTGCATGTAACACATACTTCATTTACAAGAAATACATGTTTATACATCATTTAGGTCCCAAAGTACAAGAATCTACCATACAGAATACATGGTTCAAAAATTTCAAAATACATTTCTTGTACTTATCAACATTCTTCTACCAAAACCTATATACATCATGAGCAAATCTTCATACAGACATGCATATAGAAAAATATCATATTTTCCTCTTCTCCTTACGGTCAGCACCTCCTACAATACATAATTAAAATCACAAAAATGAGGGTTAGAGCGAAAGGTATAATGAGATCCCTTTTTCTATGTCATTGCAGGGTGAGATCACCAAAATATTATTTAAATCAATTTTTCATATATATAACAAATATATGACTAATTAAAACATAATACCAATACCTTGCCAATATCTTAAAGCCAATTACTTGGCTTTATAAATAACATATTCAATCAGATAGGTTAGAATCAACCATGTTTTACATAATGCCACTTTTAAATCTTTCTAATTACAAACAAGATTTATTCAAAGTTTCAGGCCAAAACCTGTTATCCACTTCTCAATAACATCCAAACTATGATTTCCAATAAGAACCCTAATTCTAAATATTTAAATCACATAGAAGTAAAGATTCCAAATCTCACCAACTCCCTAAACCGCACAACACTATGATCGGTTTAAAGCTAAATTGGACAACACATGTCCGATTTAACACAATCTGGACATCACTTGTCCGATTCAAAGCCAAGTCCATGTATTGTTCATAACACAAATCAATATGCAAATCAAAACTACTTTTAAAAGACTTTTAACCACTCACCTTATAAATTTTCTTTTGAAAACCAACTTCTTGAATCCAGTCAAAATGCAATCCGATCACCACTTTTCTTTAAATCACTCTCTAGTTCACAAAATAGAAAGAGAGGTGAATGGAGGCCTCACCCTCCTTTTATACCCTTTCTAAAAAGAGAAAGGAGGCTTAACAACCCCTTTTTCATGCATGCCCATACATCCATTTTAAACATACTCATGCATACCAATATTCTCATGCATGCCCATCACCTGTATGCCTACTCATTCAAGCATAATTATTAATTATTTTTTCACATGTGCATATTCATACACAAATAATTTTCACGTATCATGCACTTATATTATGAATAAAATTCACATGCTCACATGATGAACTATACCAATTTATCATGCTGTCACATAAACATATAATAGATAATCACGTATTTAGTTACCTCAGGTGATAACCAAGACCCGGTTATCACATCAATAGACATCCGCTGATTGAATCTTTGTTGTGTTAATCGTTTAATTCATTGTTCTTATTGTCAATCTAAGAAATTACAATTGGTATATGTAGGAACCCAAATCCTCAATTACACTAGTAATTAATGCAAACAACAAATAAATGAACGAAAACAATAAGCATTAATACTAATTAGAATAAAGAAATACTATAAGTAAATATTAGTGAAATCAAATACTATTTGGGGAAACTATCGTAGTCATATGTATTTCAATGTTTAGAGAATGAACAATACACTAAGAACACACCATACTATGTGAAGGAAAATCTCTCTAAACCTAACAATTTCTCTCAAGTAGAATCGTCTCTCTCATAGATTTTAGAAGAAAGTACGTCTTCAAGCAGTATTAAGAACCGTGTAGAAATCACCTATTTATAGGCGAATATGGAAAAGTCAAATAATCCTACAATCAATGATCTCCACATATAAAGGTAAATGTGACCATTTCTGCATACGTGTTGATAGGAGACAAGGCCACTTGTAATGGAGAGATTGGTTAAGGAAGCAAAAAGCTGATAATGAAGTTGAGACCCAGAGGCTCTGCATGTACTATGCAGAGACTTTGGGTCCAAGAATCAAGCTCTACATCCTGAGTACTTAGAACATTGGCACACACTACTTCAGTCATGATTTCTCTGTATCCGAGCTCTGGTTCCCAACAGCTTCTAGATTACAAGTCCTCTTGGCTTTGGTTTTGAAGCTTTTTACTTACACTTTCAGAATACTAACATTCTCCCCCTAAGTGTAATAAAAAGAAATTACGAAAAGTAATTTTAATTTAGATAGAAATAGGCCAACATGGTCCTCTGTTAATGAAATTCCTTAATCAAACAAAAATTACACGGTACATAAAAGCTCTAGATGTGTTGAAGAGCCATGAACCTTAGAATTAGATCACGAAAATCTAGCAGACTATCAATTGACCTTATGATCTTCACTCCAGCTTCTCTTGATTTTGGATCTTGATCTCCCTTATGTATCACCTTGTTTTTGACCCATAGCAAAGTTGCATATGAATACTTGCATTTATATCAGATGTGGAAAAAGGCGTTCTCTTTAATCTTATTCTTGTAGACAAACCCCAACTCTTGTTCGACAAGCACTGATCCAGAAGGGATGTCTTGAATGTCTTCTAAGTATTCATTTGGCACAGTTACTGACAATTGATCCATACCGAGCTGGAGTGCAATTTGAATGTCTACCTTGCTTTTGTAGTTTATCAGATCAGACATTGTTTGTCTTATAGCATAGTTTTCTATTGAATACTTCAGCCCTCTATCCTTCCTTTGATCTGTAAAGAAATACAGAGTTTTAAGGTCATATAGGTTTAGATTCAGAAGATCACACTCTGTAAACACAATGATCTGACCTATAGCTCTCTCCATCGTGTATTCAGAGAAGACTTCCTGATTGTATGCAAAGGTCCTCCTTTTGATTTCCATCATCTATTTAATGCCATCGTTAGAGTATACTTCATGTGGGGGCAACGTGTATTGCCTGAGGAACCTTTGCCTTATGTGATCTTGTAACTCTTAATGTAGATGTGTTCTCTTGAAGACTATATCCTCCCAATTTTTGTATAAATATCGATAAATCTTCTAATTGGATACATAATCTACATGCTATTTAGCTCTAGGGATTGGCCTTTTCATCTCTCTTACTCCATCTTTAGAGCTACATGGTCCAGTACCAAAGTCTGGATGTATGTCTGGAGCTGAAGTTAATGAAGATTGAGTTTGCTGAATAGTGGGGATTGGCTCTCTTGGTGCAGAGGTGGAATGATGCTGGAGGTCTCATCAGTGTTCGCTAAATCATGTGTAGATTTTACACTTATGTAGACGAGCTTGTTATCACTGAAAACCGCTTCAGATCACAAACTTGATACTCTCTATCTCCAGCTTCTATCTTCGATATTGCTGAAGGATCTATGGTATGTTTTGTCTTCCTGAAAGATACTGGTCTCTAAACAAATTACAATACATGTTCAGCAATCATTGAACAGACTCAGTAATGATCGCTGAAACTGAATACAGAGATAATACACTTCGTAAGGTTAAAAAGATCATCATTAAATCACACTGATAGAAGATCAACAGAAGCTGATGGCCATTGATTTATGATTAGAGGAATATCATCGTCAGGAACCAAATCTTCTTGAATATTCACCACCTCTACATGGTGAGTCTTTTCTTTCTCTTTAGAGGAGTACTCAGTTAGAGTATACCCTCTCAACTCCAAATCATCTCTAAAAATCGACTCAGAGCCAGAAGTGCCCTCTAGGTGGGATCTTTGAGCGCGAGAGGAGTTAGTGGGTACTGCATGTATGGAAAATTTAGTTGGAGTCTTCTCCTCATTTTGATGATCAGGAGGACCAGTGGCATCTGGATCCTCTGAGCAATCAAACTTTATTTTCTTTGAACCTTTGGCAGCACAAGAAGTATCTGCCTTCTTTCTCTTCTTAGATTTCATCTTCAGATCAGATGGGGGCATCCTCTTCACCCTTTCCTCAAACAGCTCACAAATGTCTTTAGTTGTAGCTTTATTGATTTCCATGTGAGCTCGAAACTTAGATATTGCCATAGATTTGCGCTTATTTTTAGCTATGGTGGATGTTGTAGAGTTGGAGTGCGAGGTGATGTCAGATACTTTCTGAAGAACATTGTTGCCCATCTTATGCATCTCTTCTTTGGTGACATAGTCAGCTAGTGCAAAGATGAGGATCATAGCATTGTTGTTCATTGAGACCATGTCTTCTATGGACTTTTGAAACTGTTCAGCAGAGACAGGTGTGACAATGGATTTGGTTTCCTCATTCTTGATGAATTCATCTATCCTCTGTAGGGTTGCAGTTGTATTTGCCATGAAATTCATAGAGGTTTCGAGAAGTTTAGCATTCGTCAAATACTCAGCTTTCAAGGCTGCAAGGGATGCTCGAATTTCATCCAATGAAAATGCAGAAGTGGATGATTCTGCAAGGGTCATTGAGAGGTTTAGCTCTTAATGGAACTCTGAACATTGGTAGCAAAGTCGTTGAACTCGGCCTTCGTGACATATCCAGAAGTGGTGTTGGTCCCAGATGAATTTACAAGACTTTAAAGGTAATAGTTTGTAGAAGGGGGGATGAATACAAATACAAAAAATTTCACTTTTTAAAATTCTTTATTGTTAAAGAATATCAATACAGAATTTATAGATTATTTGTGGGATAAGATAAGATATAGAACTTACCTAAAATAATCTAAGGAACAAACAAGATATAGAAAACAAGAAAGAAAAGACTTGCAAAAAGAAGAATCTATAACTTCGCAAGAGGAAGAGCTTAGTTAGTGTTCTTCACTTGAATTAAATGTAACTTCGCAAGGTTAAGAATTCTTTGTTTATGAGGGTGTCTCTTCTTGGGTACTTTGATATTTGAAGACTCTTTGAAGAGGAGGGTCTTCTTGGCCATTTACACCGACTGTATTAAATGTAAGTCAGATAGTACAAGTTACGTGGCAAACTTTTAGAGGTGAGTTTGTCATTTGTTTTCAAATATATAGGATTTTGGCCGTATATGAACATTGGTATTTTACAAAGTAGGTAAGCACGTTTGGAGACAATAGACTGACTCTGTACGAGTGCTTTACTGTGAGAGGTGTGGGTTTGTCCTTTGTTTGTAGAAGAATTAGACAAAAACTGATCTTAATCAACAAGATTCATTTGATCACTGAAACTGGAATAACTCTAAGGTTTCTACAATATATGCTGAATCTTGAGTAGACTTCACACACTTGTAGACAAATTTATTATCACTAAAGCCGCATCAGATCACGAACTGCTTAAATCTATCTTAAGCTTTATCTTTGATATTCTAGAAAGTTCTTGTGGTGTGAGTTTCGTCTTCTTGAAGAATACTTGTCTCCTAAGAGTTAAAATACTTGTTCAACGATCACTGAACAGACTCAAAGATGATCGTTGAAACTGAATAAAAAGAACTAAGTAATTTTTGCTAGATAAAAAAAGATCATCATCAAATCACTGAGAGAGAGGATCAACAATCTCCCCCCATTTGGTGATGACAAAGAAAAATAAAGAAAATTTCTTAAATGTTACAGTGAAGAAAAGGTACTAGTAAAATACATGTCCCTTTTTTCTTTATTGGGATCTTTTTTAGTAATAGAGTTTATTATGAAAATTTACTTTAATTGTAAAGGATTACAAGAAAAGAATAAACTTACATAGTATGAATAACTTAATACTGAGAGCATATTTACTAACAAGAAAGGTGTAAGAGAATGTAAGCAATAAATAGAACTCATAAGTACATGTCCCATTTACTCTTTTCAGGGATCTTTTTCAGTGAACCAATCATGTTGTTGAAATATCATTCAAGAAAAAATATTACAAATTATTACAATTGGTTATGGTAGGCTTAATACATAAAAGCTATACACTGAAAGAAAAGATAAAATATATACAAGGTTTACAAGATTGAAAGGTTTTCTAATCTAGATTGCTGAAGTTGATGTGGTCAGAGACATCTTCTCCTTGAATCTTTTCTCTGAGAATTTCCTTTCGAATATCCATCGTCTCTCCATACATATTTTCGTTCATCCAATTTCGAAGATACTCTAAATGATCATTGGACAAAGATGGAGCTCAAATACTTGCTGAAACATGTATTGACCATCATAGTCAATGAACATAAGTCCATATTCAGTTTTTTCACATGCACAATATTGGGAATAAAGTGTCCCTTTTTAGGCAGTGACAATTCAACATTGAGCTTCTTCCTGTTCTTGAAGAGCTCATCCATTGAAAATTTTGTTTAATGCTCATTTCTATGTGATGAACCTTCTCCATGAGCAAAAAGGTTTCTTCTTTGAGGGGACATATGTGGCACAGAAGGAACCTCTATGATCTTTGACACTTTGTTCAATAGTTTATTTATAATTTCTTAAATGTAAGTCTTATGCTTAGATTTGTCGAATCTCAAGCCATTCATATAAACCATACTGATTGAGAAAGGAAGGATACTTAGTGACAACATCGTTGTTCTTTCGAAAGATGACCATAGAAACTAGAAAGATATCATCTTTCAATCATCCGCTGATTGTGATGTTTGAAATCCTGTGATGGCTCATTTTTGTTTTGATCCTTTCCCTGGAACAATTTTCAGATCTTGATCCTTCAGCTTTTGCCCCTTTTGTTTTTTCTAATCCGCTTCGTACAAGAGTAGGGTTGAGCACTGAGGGGATCATTTTACATGAACGTCCCTTCTGCATGAGCTTGTTTAGCTAGAGTCTTGGCTAACTCCAAGTTGTCTTTTAGTTGTTACTGATGTTGCTTCAACTCTTGTTCAGCTTTCATGGATTCCTCACATTCAGCTTCAGAGATGAAGTCGAACTCACCACATTCAGAGTTATGAAGAGCAATTTTTACTCTAGATTGGTTAACTTGACTTATAAGCTGAGCCATCCTCAAGTCTTCTTCAACCTCTGAGCACATAGGTCTTCTTGATGACTTCATGGGGATGAAGTTGCAGTCTTCATCTTTATTATCATCGAAAGTTTCAAAAGAAGGAAAATGGATTGAGGGGTTGAGGGTAGGTGTTGCCGAGAGAGAAAAGGGTTCAGAGATAAGAGGTAGAGCAATAAAAGGTTTAGCTTCTGAGGTGGATGGTACAAACTTGGTTGAAATGTTTGCGTCCTCAGGGTAGTTGAGCGACCCAAAGAGTAGGGCTAGGTTGTCTTCAGTAACTCCTTTCCCTTTGCCAGAGTAAGAGTGCTGCTGCGAGGATCTTTCCCCATAGGAAGTAAGTTCCCTAAAGGAGATTCCTTTAGCAGATTTTCTTGGGATACTTGGACGGAGAAATCATTATTATCATCGACATCGTCGTTGTCGTCATCACCAAGGTCAGCACTTGTATCAGGGATCTCAGGGCTTAGAATCCTCATCATCATCTTCATCTTTCTATTCTTCACCAGCATTTGGAAATCCAGAGGTGGAAGAAAGAAGATCTTCAGGGTCAGCAGCAACCACGACATCAACATCCTTTTCCAAGGCATCGACATCTTATTCAAGAGCCTTCTTCCCCTCTTTGTCATTATCAACGGAGAGAGGGAGGCGTAAGGCCAGGTTGTGCAGCGACTGCTCTATGGAGACAAGAGATTCCTCTTGTTGAAAGTTGAGCTCAAAAAATATATCTAGATGATGATGATCAACTTTATTGAAGGAGGGTTCAGGGATAGGGGTTGGTTATTGTAGAAGCTGGAAAATTCATTCATGTAGTTCACCATACTTGGTAAGCTGAGACTAAACATCCTCAACCTTGTTGGAAAGAGTAGCGATAGCTTCGGAGTTGTGCTAGATTTCCATCTTCATGGAGTTCATCTTGCTTTTGAATTTAAGTATCTTTGTTTTGATAGCAGATAGAACGTGAGCCAAGTCTTCCTTTCAAGGGCATTCCCTGTTGAACTTTGTCCATATTGTCAAGGACGGTCACAATAGCAGGAAGAAGCAGCTTAACATCCCCAACCATATCATAGGCATCAGTCTCAGTGACTGGGGGTTTAGTCTGTATGAATGGTGACGAGGGAAGTGGGTATGGATCAAATGCAGTTCTGATATAGGAAGTGTAAGGTAACCTCCATGGATCTTCAACCAGGGTTGATAATCGTTTTTGTTTGTGCTGTCTTTCAAGATCCATAAGCTGAGCTTTTAAGAACTTCATTTCTGACTCTTTTTGGGTGAGGGAGTTGGAGGTTGGTGAAGGGCTACTCTGAACTATCTGGATAAGCTCATTGTGGAGTCCTTGTATCTTAAACCTGATCTCTATGATCATACCTTCAAGGGTCTGCACTTTCGTCGTAAGAACCTCTTGTGTCCTTGTCAGCTTTGTTTGTTGTGACAAAATAGTTTTGAGAACTTTGTTTTGGGCAATAGCATTTTCACTCTGCCAGTTTAGAGTGGCTTCAGCATGACTAACTATCGTGGGGTTTCCAGAGGAACTTATCGTCGTGGGAGTTTTGATCTTCCAATTGTGCCTCGTTCTTTGGTGGGATGTTCGAAAGGACTGAGTAGAAGGGGCACTTTGCACGAGACTGGAAAGACAAGAGAAAATCCCAGGCATTGATTCAGACACTCAACCAAATTGAGCCTGTCGACGTCTCTGATCTAGAGTCTCTCTACTCTCTTGATGATGAACTTAATGATCAGTCATTATGTTCAATTGCCTATTTAGACTCTTCTGATGAAGAATCCTAAACAGAGTCTCATCCAGACATTGAAGTTTTTATGATAAAGCCTCTCCCCGTTTTCCAAGCAAGCCATCTTCCTATTCCACACATCCCACATGTTTTACCTGTACAAAAACACAACCAGTTCCTTTAGCCAAGGTACACCTTCTCACCACAACGTATGCCAAACCTATCTCGGTTGTTGCCTTTTTTGATACTGGGTCTTCTGTTTCAATATTGAATCCCAATATCTTACCCAACAGCTATTGGAGGCCACATAACCAACACTTTCTTGCAGCCAATGGTGATACTTTTGTCATTGACAAAATCAGTATCCCGGTTTACATCCGGCTTTTTCCTAAATGTGTGGTTAAACACAGACTATTAGGATCCAGTTTGCATGGCAAGGACCTTCTGATCGGATTCAACATACTCCATACACTACTAGGATTGAGGTATGCAGAACAGGGTCTACGATACAAGAGTTTCCTAAATCTATGAAGCTCTATTCCACGACTCTATATGGCATCGGACATCACTATGGATAGTCTCAAAGAGTAGATTATTCAATCTTCTTGCGCCTCAAATCACACATAGTTCTTAAAGAAAAGTAGATCTCCACTATGGTTAAATCCTTCATTTTTTGTTACACTCCCATTCAAACAAAACGAAGATGTTAACCCCACATGAGCAAGCCACCCGGGTATGAATCCAGATCAGGGTGATTCCCAAGACTAGGAGACTAGTCTGATACAAGATGACTAAGACTAAGAAGCTAGCATAAGAGAAAACATGTAGAACATGAACTTAAACTTAAGAACAAGAGAGGATATAGGAAAGAGACTTGTATTTCTTTTCCAAGGATGATTTACAAATGAGGGGAAGCCTTCCTTTTATAGTGAAGGAAAAGGCACCCTTATGCAAGCATGACATAAACATGACAAAAGCCGGTAATAAATTCAAATTAGAAAACAAACTAAGTGAGGTAAGCGCTTACATCACAACTAGGTGACTTCAAGCTTACATCATTATTACATCACAATTTTGTCTTTTAGTCAAGACAATTATTTTAATTAAACTACGATAATTATTTCCAGCGAGAGTCAGGATGGGACAGATCGTCTTCATAAGGATCATGCGTGTTTTCTTCGGGGAAAAAACGTTCATTGTCTTCATCAAAGTCTTCATCATCGAAAGTGTCCAATTTCTTTGTGAGATGAGTCCAGTACCAGTCTTTAAGTGCTTCAACCCATGATGCAGAAACTGGATGATCGGAAGGCCAAAGTCTTTCATTATTTAGAACTTGTTTTGGGATTGAATCTGGATCAACTAGGTTAGCACTGGCTAGGATCCGCCTTGTTTCCATATACCTTTTTGGTTGGAACCACTTGTAGTGCGAGCTGCCTGGGTTGTGGTCATTCCATTCATGAATGAATGATAATGGAGAGTGGTAGACCAGCGATTGTTGTTGTCGAAGAGATGTATGTGGTAAGAAGGAGTAGGGCATTCTAAACATGATTACAACATAGGTCTTAAAACAGATAGCTAATTGTTGAATCCATTGATGCACCGGGAGGAACCACTGGAGAAGGGTGAACACGTTCTTCGCCCCTGGGGGCGGACCCTCAAACTGACATTGAAAAATGTAGCTGAGTAGTTTGGCTGAGTTGAATGATATTGCGATGGTATGAGACTCAAACAGATACCAAAAGATACCCTAGAACCTGTAGAGAGAAGAGAACATTGAGCATGATAGAGCTTAGGGTTAGTAACAATGAAAGTAATGGAGGGGGTATGGTGTATACCTGAGGGTTTCGCAGTAGTATCAGAGTTATTACCGCTGAGGCCGAGCGTCTTGAATGCATTGTCCAGAGGATCAGCCGCATGTTGTTGAGGGGAGTCGAGAGGAGCATCCTCAGGTCCCATGGTAATAGAATCACCAATATTAGGAACAACCATCATTGGTTCATCAGCTCGTGTGATATAGACCAAAGAAAGAGGGGAGGAGAGAACGGTTGAGAAAAGAAGTGAAGTATCAGTAGTGGAAATGTTGGGAATCATACATTCTGCAATTTAAGTCACTAAAGTGGTTCGGGTATGTGCCATGTTTATGTCAGCTATAGAAGAGATAGCTGACAAGGGATGGAGGGTGAGAACAGTTGCTTCAAGGTTAAGGTGAAGTTTAATAGTTGAGACCTATTGAGAGGTCTTAGTTAGCTGAGAGGGCTTCCTCTTTATGTTTATCGTAACCCTCTTTGAGGGATTAAGAGTGGATTCAAAAGGTGTTTTCTTTTGAGAGGATAAGGAGGTAGTATCTTAGGTAAACCGAGGGGGTTTGGGCCACAGTCATTGCTACTGAATAAAAAGAAGAAAGAAACGGAGTATTGGCTATACTCAACATAGGAGGGAATAGACCAATATCTGAGGGCTTGGACTTGTGATTAAAAATTCTTGATCCAAGCCTGCAGAGGGGAAGGTCATTCTGAGTGGGGAATTTTGATGCAAGGATTCTGGATAGATAGCCGCTCAAGAACCTGGTATAAGGAACCACTTTCTCTTGTTGACACTTGTTCAACTTCAGCACTAGGTCGTCAAAGATAATGTAAGCGTTGTTAACATTAATATTTCTAATGAATAAGCAACTGATGTTCAGTGCCACCCTACTTGCCTAGTCTTGGCCTCCTGTCTTCCTACCCATACATTAAATGATGTGAGAAAACAAGTATTGCCAAGATGCAAACATCTGGTTCTTCTCAACCTTGGTTAGAAACTTGTTGAGCTCTGAATCATAACCTTTTTTCAGCACCCAGTCATAGTGAATATCGTCTAGAAATTTGATGATAAGATCACTATCTGGGTTGTGGGTGAATGGAACATTCTTGGGAGCTGTAGAGTAGACGAACTGTTGAGTGGCCAAAACTCACCATTATGTTGTTGATCACACAGAATGTTGGACCCTAGATCAACAATAGATCAAGGTTAAAGCAGTGATTGACGAGAAATTGTTGATGAATAGAAACCGACTATTTCTTTATTGAATGAAAAGGAAATTACAAAGATCTTTGAATAACCTAATCGACTCTTAAGTGAATGAAAACTGCTAATGAATATTGGAATTGTGTTTTCTAAAATCGATGCCTATATCACCTATTTGTAGGTGTTATTTACAACAAAACTAGATCTTATAAACATGGAAAGATAATCTTTATCACAAATAGGTTGTTATAGGATCAACATCATCCTCTCGTTTAGAGTTAGAATAACTCTGAACTCAAAATCTTTAGACTTCATCTTCAGATTTGACACTTAGGTGCTCTTCGGGTCTTCTTTTGAAATAACTTTGAAGAATGACTCTTCAGACTTGTACTTGTACGCATGAGAAGCTCACCCGAACTCGGAAGTTTTTTTTTTCCAGATCTCTAATGATAAGTCTGTAGATTTAGACTTAGTCTTGTAAGCACAGTTTAGATCTCCGAAGAAAAGTCTGCAGATTTAGACTTAGTCTAGTAAGCACAATTCAGATCTCTAAAGATAAGACTGCAAACTTCTATCCTTATCCCGAATTGCTTTAGTAAAACTTTCAGATTATTTAGGAGAAGTTTGGTCCTAACACTCTCCTTCAATGTTTTATAAAGCAAGCATTACCTATGAAGCCTTCAAATCTTGCCTCTAATGCTTTCAAATCTTCTCCCCCTGCTTTCTTTAAGAAAACTTTGGTGTTCTCGGTATTGATGAAATCTTCAAGCTCTCCCCTGAATACAACTCTTATTCTTTATTTTCATCTTTAAGATAAGATTCAATGTGAATGCAGCACCATCGATTGCATAAAATGCAGCTTTGGCTATAGAAAACTCAACACAAACTTTGAACCTCAGAATTACCACTTGACCCCACAAGCAACTAATTCATCGAACGATGGGATAGATAAATGTGTGAATTTCGTGACAAACCGATGCAACCAGTCTTATGACAAAGAATCTTTCATTGAACCACGTGTTGAATAGGCGTTCACCTTAAGAACTTGATCCAATGAGGTACTAACATCGGCTTGAATAACCAAAGTAAACATCTTTGAGATTGTTAACTAGAGAAAAGAATCAACATTAAGAACACGGGTTCAAGAACAATAGGTCAACTAGAAAAGATAAACCGATTTCCTTTAAACATTCAGCATATTGAATAATCAAAATTAGATCCAAAATTCCCAGCTTGAAAATTGATTATTAGCACTCCGAACTCTAGATCACAACCATAACTTTAGAGAAATGATTGTAGACTTTCAAACCTCTAATTGATCAGGTTAGAAAAATAATTGAGAACACTCAAAGATCTAGTTATTCTATTACTTCCAAAACATCGATTGCAAACCTTCAAGACCTCTGATTGATTAGATCAAAAGAAATGAGTGAAAGCACTCAATGGTCTAGTCTTTTGTAGAAAACTCCAGGGTAACGAATGCATATACTCAAACTCTGACTAGTGCAATCAAATACCAAAACCAATCAAACAGTTATGAAATTCTTTCAAATTCGGCTTTAAACATTAATCCTAATTACGTTGAACAAAAACATCAAATTTTGACTTAGAAAAATAAAAAATACAAATCTCTCTCAATACCCTAATCGACTCTCATGTGGATGAAAACTACTAACGAATGTTGGAATTGTGTTTTCTACCTATGCCTATATCACCTATTTATAGGTGATTTTTACAATGAAACTAGATCCTATAAACATAGAAAGATAATATTTATTGTAAATAGGTTGTTATAGGATCAACATCATCCTCTCGTTCAAAGTTTGAATAACTCTGAACTCAAGGTCTTCAAGCTTTATCTATAGATTTGACACATAAGCGCTCCTCGGGTCTTCTCTTGATATAAATCTGAAGAATAACTTTTCAGACTTGTACTTTTATGCCTGAGAAGCTAACCTGAACTTTGAAGTCTTCTTTTTCGAACCTTTGAAAATAAGTCTGCAGATTTAGACTTAGTCTTGTACGCACAATTCAGATCTCTGAAGATAAGTCTACAGACTTCAATCCTTAGCTCAAATTGCTTTAATAAACCTTTCAGATTATTTAGGACAATTTTGAACCAAACAATCTCCCCCAAAGTTTTATAAAGCAAGCATCACCTCTGAAGCCTTCAAATCTTATCTCTAAAGCTTTCAAATCTTCTCCCCCTGCTTTTTTATAGAAAACTTTGGTGTCCTCGGTATTGATGAAGTCTTCAAGCTCTCCTCTAAAAACAACTCTTATTCTTTAGTTTTAACTTTAAGATAAGATCCAATGTGAATGCAGCACCACCGATTCTACAAAATGCAACTTTAACTGGAGAAAACTCAACACAAACTTTGAACCTCAGAATTACCACTTGACCCCACAAGCAGCTAATTCATCCAACTATGGGATAGATAAATGTGGAATTTCGTGACAAACCAGTGCAACCAGTCTTATGACAAAGAATCTTTCATTAAACCACGAGTTGAATAGGCATTCAGCTTAAGACTTGATCCAATGGGGTATTAACATCAACTTGAATAACCAAAGCAAACACCTTTGACATTGAGAACTAGAGAAAATAATCAACATTAAGAACATGGCTTCAAGAACAACATGTCAACTAGAAAAGATAAAGCCGATTTCCTTTAAGCTTTCAATAGATTGAATAATCAGAATCAGATCCAAAATTCCCAACCAGAAGAGTGATTATTAGCACTCAGAACTCTAGATCACAACCATACCTTTAGAGCAATGATTGTAGAACGAACCTCTAATTGATCAGGTTAGAAGAATGACCAAGAACACTCAAAGATCTAATTATTCTAGAACTTCCAAAACATCAACTGCAAACCTTCAAGACCTCTGATTGATCAGGTCAAAAGAACTGAGTGAAAGTACTCAATGGTATAGTCTCTTGTAGAAAACTCCAAAGTAACGATTGTATATACTTAAACTCTGACTACTCCAATCAAATACCAAAACCATTCAAATAGATCTGAAATCCTTTCAAATATGGCTTTAAACATTAATCCCAAATTGGTTGACCAAATGTAAAACTTTGACTTAAAAATCAAAATTGACAATAATGTTGTTGATGCTTCTTAGAGCAGACCTTGATGAAATATCGCCTTATTCATTAAGCACCGGTGATTTTAGGCAAATAATTTTTTAAGCACGCACAACAATCACAATAAGAGACGATGAACAAGTACTCTTGAGATGGACGATGAGCATAGATAAGGCTTTTAAATCGCTCATGCCTTAGGTGGAGAGCACCATGAACTTTTGTATATCGCTCAGGCTTTGAGCAATGAGCAAAGATCTGGCAGTATCGATGTCCAAAAGATCGAATGAATCCAAAAATTTCATCAAATAAACCTAGTTTTGATGATCAAAACAGGTTCAAATTCACCTTAAAAAAATCCTTTAAAAATAATTTGATTAAAACATAAAAATATAGTGAATCGATCAAATTTCTGGAATCTACTATAGGTAGATAGATCGTATCGATAAAGGTTAATCAAATCGGCTTTGATACAAATTGTTGGACCCCAGATCTACAGCAGAGCAACTATTGGAGATCCCATTTCCGCACCAACTCAAGAGCTTGAAGAGGAAGACCAACATTATATCACCCTTCATTTCGATAAAATAGTGATTGCGAGGCCACAATTCTTGACTGGGGGGACCTTTCATAATGGTAGCAACATACCCCTTTTGTGACTTCTTTCTATCAAAGAGATTCATAGTGAATTTCGATGGGAGCTCCTCTTGATCAAGGTTAAATGAGTGATTGACGAGAGATTGTAGATGATGAATAGAAATCGGCTATTTTCTTTATTGAAGGAAAAAGAAATTACAAAGCTCTCTCAAAAACCTAATCAACTCTTATGTGAATAAAACTTCTAAGGGATGTTGGAATTGTGTAGATAAATGTATGAATTTCGTGACAAACCAGTGCAACCAGTCTTACGACAAAAAGTCTTTCATTAAACCATGAGTTGAATACGCATTCGACTTAATACTTGATCCAATGGGGTATTAACATCAGCTTGAATAACCAAAGCAAACACCTTTGACATTAAGAACTAGAGAAAAGAATCAACATTAAGAACATGGCTTCAAGAACAATATGTCAAAAAGAAAAGATAAGGTTGATTTCCTTTAAACTTTCAACAGATTGAATGATCAAAATCAGATCCAAAATTCCCAGCCAGAAGAGTGATTATTAGCATTTAACCATAAGTTTAGAGCAATGATTGTAGAATGTCAAACCTCTAATTGATCAGGTTAGAAGAATGATTGAGAACACTCAAAGATCTAGTTATTCTAGAACATCCAAAACATCTATTGCAAACCTTAAAGACCTCTGATGGATCAGGTGAAAAGAAATGAGTGAAAGTACTTAATGGTATAGTCTCTTGTAGAAAACTCCAGAGTAATGATTGTATATACTCAAACTCTAACTACTCCAATCAAATACCAAAACCAATCGAATAGTTCTGAAATCCTTTCTGATAGGATCGATTAACTCAGTTTTGGATATTAATCAAATACTCTGGATGATCTTTAAACATTAATARTGYAGCRGAAACAATAAGAACAAACAGAGTAAACAATCAATGAAGAACACAGTTGATGAATGATGAACAATGAGAGAGTAGCTTCAAATGATTTTCAATTGATTGAAAATGTTAACAATACAATATGGAAGCACACTGAATTACAAAGGCCTAAGCTGCTATTTATACTTGTTCCTAACGGCTTTTCTGACATGACCTAGACGTACAAATTCATCTAAGCCGTTCAAATAAAGCAGATTACAAACATAGTCACGTGATAAGCACGAGCAGCTAACTAACCTAAGTAAAACAGTAAAGAAGTTCTTCACAGAAAATAAAACTGCAGACCCTCTGTGAGCCATCCCAGAGGCTCTGCTGGATGTGACTTGAGAGCACTTGATTCCAGAGGATCATCTTCCAGAACTTCTGTGATAGACAACAGAGGTTCTATCGTCTTAGACTTGTACGCTTTGTTTACAGAGGACCAGTTTCCAGAACCTCTGTGATAGACAACAGAGGTTCTGTCACTCTTCACTTGTATGATTTGAACATCTTCTGTTGTTGGTCCTCTGTGGTCTTCTGTGGTAGAACCTCTTCTGTCAACACTTGCCGTATTTACTTATTCCATACTTTTACATTAAATGAAATGAGAGCTAACAATCTCCCCCTAAGTATGAAAAAGCAAAATTAGAAATTTAAATGCAAGAAATGACTTAATTGAAAGAATTACAAGAGGAGATAAAAGATCATCCTCTGAAAAGAATTACATAATGAAAAGAATTACAAAACTGAATTAGAAAACTGTGATGCATAGTCCAAAAACTGGTACAGAAGGTTTATCAAACGACAGATTCTGGAAAGTCGTCTACTGCGTATAGCATATCAGCCTTGATCGTTCTGTAGACATTGAAGATCCATTCTCTGAAGTTGATTTGCATCTTGATCGCCTCCAAAATGAGAGACACTTCACTCATCCTAAGATGTCCTCTTTCCACCTCTGCCACTGCTCTTCTGAATATCCATTCTAGCGTCTCTGTAGAGTACTTTTGTGATTCTGTTGGATCATAGAACCTTAGGATTTCATCCTTATCCAAGTACACAAATGCAAAAATGGGGTTGTGAATAATTGAGTTTGGATGATACCTAAGTATCCAACCAGGCCTGCTGTATGGAGGGGAGATCTTTAGATCTCTTTGGACCAACCTTACCGCGAGCTCGAAGTCCTTCTGGCTGTAATATCTTACTTGTGCGCGCATGACCTCAACTAGCCTTTTGAGCGATATTGAGTAGCTTGACCTCCTCTCCAAGTAGATGTTGAGAATTTTGTGCATGTAGATAACATCAAACACACAGAGGTTACGGAGGTCAGCGTCTGTGAATGTATAAAGGTTGCCATCTTCCCTACTTACTACATACTGAGCATAGAGCACCGTCTTCTTTAGCATAGTCCTTGGAGAAATTGTCTCTAGGGAAGTGATCATGTGCTCTGAGAAGACTTGCTCACGAGGCCTTGTGAGGTTAGAGAACTGGAACTTGGCGGCAGCAGAAGGGATCCCTGTAAGCTCTAGATCATAGGGAGGCTCTGTGTCTGCTGCAGAGTACCTCCACACTTGAATTTCTTCTAAAGTAGTAACGGGCTCTGTTCGGACTTTTGGCATTGGAATCTTGCTTATTGATTTGAATATTTCAGACACCCTTCCTACCGTGGCGGACTCTGGCACCTTGGCTTCCTCTTCTTCCAGAATTGGCCTCTGGGTTGACCCCTCTGCAAGGATGTGTTTGATGGTTCCTTGCAGAGCGTCAAACGTACCCATGGACGTCTCTTGGACTTGTGGGAATTATGATGAAGAGCCTTGTCCTCCTCTGTGAGGGATGGGGCCTCTGCCCTTCCTTGCTTGAGCCTCTGCTAGAGATGCCTTTAAAGCTTGAAGGAGCGCTGGGTCATCGCTGTAGAGTCCACAATCCTGACGCCTCTGGCAGAAGTCTTCTTTGGCTCTGGTGCTTTCTTCTCAGCCTTCTTCTCCCCCTCATGACGATCACGATCATCACCTTCTTGATCGTCATGGTTCTTTTTGGCTTCTGTCTTGTATGTGTCCAGGGAAGCCTTCTCCAACCTCTTCAATATTTTGGTGGCCGCCTTCTTCATCTTCTTAATTACCTCATCTGCAAGCCCAGAGGCGTGATTAATGTTGATCTCTGTCGACCATTTCAGCTTGGAGACGCTTCTATAGATTTCGCCTCTGAGGAGGTCACCCTCTTTCTCGAGCTGTGATGTGCAGTCTCTGATCGCTGTGTTGGAGGCTTGGGCCTCTTTGAGAAGTTGGTCTGTATGCTTGCGCACAAGATTACCCAGAGCTTCAACCATAGCATCAATCTCTCTGCGGGTAGCTAGGTGATTGATGTTGGCCCTTGAGGACTTGGTATCAATACCGTATGTCACCRCAGAGGAAAACATCTGCTTGATTTTGTCTTTGAAAGAGGAGTAATCCGTGTATCCAGCAGAGATGAAGTCGGCAGAGAATTGGTCGGCCATCTCTGTCAGTTCTAACTTCAGCTTCTGGATGGAGTAGGGGTTGAGAGAGAGTGCACTAAAAGCCTCTGCAAGGTCTTCTTTCTGAAGGACAGAGCTCTGAAGGGTTGAAAGTGTAGACTTGAGTTCTGCTGTTGTTGAGCTCAACTCCTTCAGAGCCTCTGTTATCGGAGAAAGGCCTTCTGCCACCATGCGGGAGATAAACAAGCTTTTCAACTCGTCTATCTTTTTGAATACTTCTGTGGCAAAGGTTTGAAGCTCCCCCTTTGTYAMATACGTATCCTGGGTACCTAAAYCACCAACACATGGTGATTTAGTAGCCTCGGAGCGTGAGGCACCCTCAGCGACTGGTATAGCGTAGTCTGCTTGGGGACTTCCACCAGATCCTCGAACTTCTCCCAGAGGAGAGCCTATTGGTGTTCTGTAGATTTCGTTCCCTGTAGGTTCAGAGCCTAGGATGGTAGAGTGATCTAGTGGAGACATTGGGCGTTTTAGACCCTCTATCGCGGTGTGCCTCACATGTGCCTCTGAAGCACATTCTGGGTGGTCACTCTTGTGTGAAGAGGCAACGAATGCCTCTGTGGGATGTGTCGAGTCCTTGGGCGAAGGGATTCTTGTAGTAAAATCTTCATCCTTTTGAGAGGATGAAGGAGTAATATGTGGTTGCCCGGCTGTGCGTTCCACAGAGGATGAAAGAATGTCCTCCGCGTGGGTAAGCTGGGTTGGGCTCGGCATGTGCGTGCCTTATTCAATAGGGGATCCCTCTAGAACAGGGCCCCTAGAAGCGTGGGATGCACTGGGAGGTGGGCTGGGTTGTGTGCCTTTGGCATTTTGTTCTCCCTCACCTTGCTCCTCTTCCTCTTCTTCTTCGTCGTCTAAGACGACCTCTGTCCCCAACTTGGATATGTCGATTGGCGCCTTGAATTCTTTTTGAATATTGAAGAGAACGTCCTGGATTTGTTCTGTTGCGCAATCTTCTGCGCTTAGGAGTGGTAGCCTCTGCCGGGCTCTCTTGTGCCACAGCCTCTATGACCACAGGCTCTGTGACTACAGGCTCTGTGACCACAGGCTCTGTTGGTTGAGCCTTCTTGGTTTTCTTCTTTTTTAGACTTTGGCAGAGGACCACTTGGGCCTTCTTCTTTTGTAGGCCTGTTCTTCCCCTTCTTCTTCACAGAAGAGTCGGCACCCTTATGTGTCTTCTTATGCTTCTTGGGTGGGGGATTTGGGATTCTAGGGACTGCCTCACTCATCTTACCAGCCTCTGCAGGCTCCTCCGTTCGTCCCTCAACCCTCATTTTTTCAATTCGCTCACCTAGGGGGATTCCTATTCGTGGTGGGGTCTCAGGGACCGGTTCTGGTCGCCTGAATCCATGCCTATAGGCCTTCCTATCTTCGTGGCTAAGAAACCTGAGCATGGCTCTTGATAAATGTCTAGGGCTTCTGTACCCTTGCTCATGCTCAGTTGGGTGGAATTCCTTGAATGGGTACAACCTTCCGTTTGGTTCCACAGAGGGTAGTTTAGCTGCTAACAGATCTCTAAAGACAAGACCAAGGAACCGTTGAAGAATGAGGTTAGGTTGGTTCATGTCTTCCTTGGCCTTCTTCTGTGCTTTGACCTTGGACTTTTCTCCCCTTTGACTCGCACATTTCTTTTTGATCAAATCAACCATGTCCTCGAAAATTAGTTGAGCATAGTCGAGTGGCAGGTTGAAGTAGATCCCGTAGACAATGGACATCATTGCGTGTGAGGTCTGGTCGTGGCTTCCCACTTTCCCTGTCAAGCAGAAGTTGTCTATTGAAAACAGGGTATTCCAGACTGGGGGTAGTCCTTTACGCTTGAATTGGGTTCGTTTTACGATTAGGGTCACATAGGAGTGGAATTCAAGGATTGAATCAATTCCTCGTCAGTAGGGGTTGCAGCAAATTCATTAAGATTAAGGGATTCCAGTGTGGGTAAACGCAAGGCAGTTCGCAATATGTCCACATTAAGTTCCAAGGGTACCAACGATTTATTGATGGGGTGTGAGGCGTATCCAACAATGGTCAGTCCAGAATTGTCCAAAGTTGTTATGTAAGAACTCAAGAGAAATTGGGTTACGTAGGATTCAGGGGTAGGTTTAGTAGCAGATAGGGCAAAGAACAGGGGATGATTTCTTAGAATTTCAAGTAATGAAAAGGTAAATTCAGGAAAACCTGTGGTTGAAGGAATGAAGAAGTAGTTGTTTGGATTTTTGACTAGCACGACCTTTTCGTATCTGTTTTGGATGAAGGACAGTGCGTGGGATGTCAACGCTTGAGCCTGCGTCACTTCGTTGTCGCTCGAAACATTGACGGATTGTGCAGATGCGGAGGAGGAAGACATTCTGCAGGTTTTTGCTTGAGAAAATGCAAGTTGCAGGTTCGCCGGAGTATTTGAGAGTGGTAAAGGTTTTTGATTTGGGGGGAAGGGGTATTTATAGGGAGGGATTTTGAATTGAATCGTTTTACTTTTGACGAAAGGTCGTGATGAGTGGTTTTGGGTTGAAACGCCTCAAAAGTATGACACGCCGTGTTGGGAAGACGCGCGATTGATGACGTGCACCCCCTTTTCTGACACGCACGTGTAGGTTCTAACCCTTATCCACAGAACCATGCGCACCATATCAATAGACAAGAACTATTAAGAGA
>NC_037529.1:55408043-55409065 GCF_001531365.2 Cynara cardunculus var. scolymus | reverse complement strand
ACATATCAATAGTGTGTACAATTTAAATGCTCATAACAAGATTCATATAACGATATAAATCTATCAAACGATTTCAATCATGCTTTTCACCCCAAAACGARAAATTGGTAAAAAGGGGCCGTGAAACTCACCTTTCGATATAGAGCTTTGAAGATAAAGCAATGCGATCCGATTACCGGGCTAAATCATCGGTTCCCTATTAATAGGAATAACCAAAATCATTASTTATTGAATCAACTCTATCTATGGGGTTTACTAAATCCTAAGTCCATAATTGTCCACTTTTGTTCTAAATTATTATCCATAGTCCAAATATACATAATGTCCTTATGCTCATTAAAGGGGGTTAATTCATACCGGAAATGTTGCTATAATCCCAAAGAATATCAATTTTTACAATATTTATCCAAATCCAGAATTTCAGATTCTGGACAGAAACTTAGGTTACAAAAATGATCCAATAAAGAGACTTAAAGAATGAGATAAGTTCMTATCTTTTTATATGGTTTATAGCACTGAGTTATAGCCATCGTGACCAAATTTCATGAAGATTGGGTAAGAGATGATGCTTCAAATAAATCATGCAATGCAACTTATCACAACTGAAATGGTAGATTGCACCATGTTAGTAAAATACTCATAAAAAGAGTTCTACTAGGTTTTCTGCAAAGATTCAAGTTGGATTGGAAAYMTAACACTTATACGAAACTTTTAAACTAAAAATCACTCATTTTGGATGAGTTGAGAGGAAAATATGACACCTTAAAGTCACATGTACACATCTGCCATCAATTRACAGATTGCACACCTAACTTGTAAAAATCGGTTCATGCCTCAAAACATCGTATTTTTGAGTGAGACTGGATTCAAATGAACCCTAACTCATAAAGGAAAGTTTTAAAAGAAGAATCATACATTAAGGACAAATGAGTAGAAAGATACTAACATACAAAGTAARGGTTACMTACTGGTGGTTTCACATTTTACACACCTATAGAGTTTAAGGTGTTTGGAGATCAAAA
>NC_037529.1:55405541-55407084 GCF_001531365.2 Cynara cardunculus var. scolymus | reverse complement strand
AAATAGAAAGGTTTTATATTTAAAACACTAAAACTTAGTGTTTTATATAAATTGGGTATAAATTAGAGCATTTGGTACTGTATAGGATATTTCGGATAACTTCGGACCGGAACCGGACTTTCTAAGCAACTACCGAAAATTCTTAAAATTTCTCAACTAAACTAATCTAACTAACTCCTAATTTTATAAATTATCTTCAGTAACACTAATATAAACTTAATAAGAGCTAACGTGGAAGTTCGAATTTGACGGCTGTCACATGGAAGTTCGAATTTGACGGCTGTCACATGGAAGTTTCATAAAGGACCAGAAGCGACATGGGAACTAGAGTCAAAGATGAGATCAGAATACCCTTGGCTCACTGATTAAAGGAATTCCAGGACGGAATTTATTTGAGGGGTGGATAATGTGATAACTGGATCTTGGTTATCACCCAAGGTAATTAATACGTGATTATCTGATTAAATGATTACATGATAACATGATAAATTTGTTTTATTTTATCATGCTAGTGTATGTGGAAATTATGTGCATAATGTGGATACGTGTATGAGATTATGCGCATATGTAAAAGTACATATATATATATATATATGTGTGTGTGATTATACACACATGCATGTTATGAGAATGCATGGTGTGTGGATGTATGCATGTGCATGAAGTGGGTTAACATGGGAAGGGGGCTGTTTAACCGACCTTCCAGTTTTAGAAAGATATAAAAGGAGGGCTTAACCTCCATCTCTCTTCTTCTTGCCATTTTAAAAGTTGTGCGATTTAAGGATAGAGGGAGTTGAYCGGATTTCAAGTATCTGATTTCAAGAAGGTTGTTTTCAAAAGGCTTGTTAAGGTGAGTGATTTCTAAACCTTTTTGCATAAAACTTGTTACTGGTTTCATTTGAATGTTATTTATTATTGGAAAGAAATCAGTTAAATTGCTTAAGGGTTTTATCCGGACAAAGGCTGACCGGATTAAGTTTAAATCAGACAAAGCTTGTCCAGATTATTCTTAAATCGGACAAGGCTTGGGCGATTAAGCCCTAAACCGATCAAGCGTTAAGCGGTTTAGTTTTAAACCGGTTAAGCTTTGAGCGAGTTATGAATGATAAGAATGGTTAACATTTTGAACGGAGAAGTAGAAATACGACCATGTGGTGACCAAATTATTTTAAATCGGTCAAACTTTGGACGATATGTTGTCCGGACTTGTTATCCGAACAAAAGCGTTGAAATTTATTCTAAGTGTTAAATCGGGCAAGCCTTGGGCGATGAGTTGTCCGGATTTGGTAAACCGGCCAAGACTTGACCGGAGATGATGTCCGACCAAGCCTTGGTTGACCGGATTTTTGAGTTATGCCTTGTGCTTGATTGATAAAAATTGTTGATTTATCATAAAATGGAGATTTGATACCAAAGAGAGGTATACCATAGGATAAGGGTGACATCTAGAAAGACATTATGATCGCATGTCCAAAAGGTTTTATTGTCTAAACGGACCAGATGATGTGAATCTCAAACAAGTCTTCTTAAACTCCTTCCCAGA
>NC_037529.1:55394230-55400396 GCF_001531365.2 Cynara cardunculus var. scolymus | reverse complement strand
CATTTTCACTCTGCCAGTTTAGAGTGGCTTCAGCATGACTAACTGTGACGGGGATTCCGGAGGAACTTATGGTCGTAGGAGTTCTGATCTTCCAATCGTGCCTCGTTCTTTGGTGGGGATGTTCGAAAGGACTGAGCGGTGGAAATTCTTCCTGGTACTCAGATRGGGTTGTTGGGGTTATAACACAACATTCGCTTTGGGACTGGGTAGGGGATTTTTGAGAAGGTGGGGTATGRCAAGGTTTGAGGGTTGGGTTTGGTTTGGAAGGTGAGTTTCCATACATAACATAGTAATCGAACTTGCCTGATGGTTCACCTAGGAGTCCAACAGTTGGATCTCCTGCCTCATATCTCTTCTTTAACTTTCGTTGAGAACCCTTTTGGAAATATCTTCATCATAATCAACTACATCGCCATGGGCATGTGAAGCATTCTATGTCAACAAGAGGAGTGAACAAATTTGTGGCAAGCTTAGGATAGTCATAAATTATCAACCCCTCAACCAATTCTTGGCTGATGACAAGTTTTCTCTACCACAAAAGAAGTCATTGTTCCAGTCTCTCGCAGATGCAAAGGTTTGTCCAAGTTTGATCTCAAAGCCACCTAGTGACGTTATCCCTCCCAATCTTTCGAACATCCCCACCAAAGAAATTTCATATAACTGATCTATCATAGAGCATATTTTATATTGATAATAATTCCAATGGTTGCGGTCTATTTGGAATTATTCTTGTGAAATGTTTTGATGAGGAAATAAGAGTGGCATATCAAGGAGAGGTATACCATAGGATAAGGGTGACATATCAAGGAGAGGTGTACCATGGGATAAGAGTGGCATATCAAGGAGAGGTGTACATTTGATATAAGGGTGGCATTTGAATGTGTGTTGTATGATATAACTCTTTCTATTATATCCCTTAAGACTACCATGGTCTGGAATCTTTATTTCTTTGTGATTTAAAGATTTAGGATCAAAGTTCTTATTGAAAATCATAGTCTGGATGTTATTGAGGAGAAATAACAGGTTTGGTCTGAAACTTTATATAAACCTTGTTTGATTAGAAAAGGTTTTAAAAGTGGCATTATATGAAACTTGATTGGTTCAAAGGTATGATATTTAAATAGCTAAATGCTTAGCTTGAAAAGGGGAAATGATTTGGTATTTTGTTCCTATTCGTTCATATATTTGTTTTATATATGAATAGTTGTTTTTCATAAAGGTTTTGGTGATTTTTATCCTGCAATAACATAAATAGGATATCTTACTAGACCTTTCGGTCTAACCCTCGTTTTGTGATTTTAACTATGTATTGCAGGAGGTTCGGACGGTAAGGGAAAAGGGAAAATTTGATATTTTCCTATATACATTTCTACATGAAGATCTGTCTTGATGTACAGTTTTTGATTAATTAGTACAAGAAATGTATTTGAATTTTTGAAACATGTATTTGGTTATAATAGATTCTTGTACTAAGGGACTTGAATGGAATAATATCATGTATTTCTTTTGTATGAAATATGTGTTACATGCAATGTGTGGTTTGGGGCGTTACAACTCCACTATCAATCATAACAATAAAATCTTTTTTGAAAGTCCCTCCTATAAGAAGGGTAATCTTTGTAAACCATTTTTGAGAAATGATCATACTAAGAGTGGCTAAATGAGAACGGACTTCTGGGTCATCTCCTTCTAGGATGATTTGATCAACCATATCAGTTGTCTATTTCTTTTTCAGAGCAGAAGAGATTTCTGAAATATGTTTATGAAGAAGAAGATTATCTTTTTTGAAGTCTTTGATTTCTTCTTTTAAAGTGTTAATTTCTCTGGCAAGATCACCAATAGAAATTTCTTCACCTTTAATATGCTTATTTTTTAAAAGTCTATTGATTTCCTTCATAGAATAATCAATAGAATTAATAGGCATCTGAGTAGAACTGCTATGGGCAGCATTATCATCATCAAGACTATCAAGGATCTCAGTGTAAATGGCTGGATCTTTGATTTTCTTTAACAATTTCAAAATATTTTCATTTGATAAAGCATTGATATTTAAATCTTGAAATTGGGAAAAGAGTTTATAAAACTCATCCTCTTCTTTTTCTTCAATATTGTCAAGCTGGTTTTACCTTCAGTGCAAGCATTACATTCCAATATATCATCTTCTGAATCATTTGAAGAAATATATTCACTTTGAGAGTAATCTTTGTCTTCATTTGTATCAGAATTTTCTTTCTCAGAATTATAATTAAGAAAGATGCATAAAAGAGAGTTTTTTTTATAGTTTGGTCAATTTCCAAACTGTTTATTTTCTTTTTGGTCCAACAATTTGTTTCTGAATGAACAATCTTTCCACAACTTTTGCAAACAATTTTGTTTCTTTTGAAATTTCTGGGTTTAAAATCGTTTGATTTTTTAAGACTTCCTTTTACAGGATTATTATCCTCGAAACCTTTTTCATTATTTTCAAAATTTCTTCTTTTAGGCTTTCGAAAAGAGTGAGGGTTTTCTTTCCAATTGGAATTCTTTTGAATGGTTTTTCTTTTGGAAGGCCTTTTATGAGAAACTTTGTTAGGACTGAGAAATCAGTATTAATTGTATTCGTCTTGAAAGTTTATAAATAGTCTATAAWTGTAAAAGTCAGCGTGTTTGACTTTTCTTATAGAAGTTTGACTTTGACTTTGTTTAGTTAGGTTGACCATATAAATATGGTTAAGTCTTTGTAATTAGTGTAAGAGGAGCTCATTTGTAATAATCATACGTATTGAGAGGTTTGACTGAAATTGTAAGGTTTGACTTTTCCTCTCAAGTGTTCTTGATGATCCTAATGCAATATCAAGATTCTGCCATGATTGTTACGAAGCTAAATGAAGATTGATCAGTGAAATTGGACACACAATTGGTATCAAAGCTGGAATGCAAGAAATCAGATAGAGAAATCGAAGAGATAAGTGAATTTTTTTTATTTTTTCTGGAATTTTTTTATGTTCTTGAGTGTTCTTGATTTTTTTTAGATTTTGATCCGATTTTTCATAAAAAATCTTGTGTTTTTGTGTTAAAAACATGATCAAAATGCTCGAAATTACATTGTGAATCTTTGTTATTCACAAAGTTTTATGATTTGATCACTAAATTTCAAGATTTAATCGGTTTCTGAGTCTTGAATTTTTTTTCGTGTTCTTGAATTTTTTTTCGTAATCAGTGTTTTTGATCCATTTTTTAATTTTTTTTTTAGTTTTTGTGTTTTTGATTGTTTTGATCTAATTTTATTTTGTTTTGTTTGAATAAATTTGTTAAACCGTCCATTTTTTTTAAAAGCCCAGTTCATTTTAGGCCCATTTTTGTTTGACCGGATAAAGAGTCCGGTTACATTGTTCATCGCTCTCAATCTCTCTTCAATCAAACCGCACACAAATTGAACGGATTCAAGATAAACCGAAGGTGTCTTGATTGGATTGTTCTCCGGTTAGTTTTCATAGCTTCAAATTCAAGTCTAATCCTCATAAAGCTTAATCGGATTCCTTGAACGGAGAGGTACACCGGACAATTTCAGGTAAGAGGTTTAATTTTGAGCGGATTTTACATAAACCGGACAACCCTTGTTCGGTGTTCATCTAAACCGGTCATCTCTTGACCGGATTAGGGCTCTGATTCATTCAGCAGGTAAGCCATCCCAAGCGGTTTAGGACTTGTTCATCTAAGAAGTTTGAGCGGACTTCTAATCCGCTTGATTCCTCTTACCCAAATTATTACTTGTTCACTGATTCTTGATTCGATTAACAGGTTCATCTACCAAGAGATGGTATATTTCAATTGTTTGTTGTTTTAACCCAATCGATTTCATTGCAATTTGGTTGATGAAGTTTTGCCTCTGTGTTAGTTCTTAGTTTGATTGTTTTGTGTTGAATTGCTCAAAACAGAAGAGTTCCATAATTGCAGATTTGGTTTAGACTGTTCATTCATGCTGTTCAGTTTAAGCTTTTAGATTGTTAACAGGTTTAAGATTGTGCATTTTGAGTATCAAGCTCTGTCCGGTTTACACTCAACCTTGACAGGTTCTATGTGCGTGTTGTTGTGATTGGGTATAGACAGATGGTATAGACAGTTCTATGTTCTTGAATTTTTGATGCTGTGTATTTGGACTAAGATTGTTGCTATTGTCCTTTGATTTTTGAATTTGAGATCACAGCTTGAAACAGCAGGTTTGCAATTTGAATTTGAGATCACAGCTTGAAACAGCAGGTTTGCAATTTGAATTTGAGATCACAGCAGCAGGTTTAGATTTGAAGCAGCAGACTTCCCAACATTGCAAGTCTGTAACGCATGAGAACCTAGCTAAGAAGAGAACTTGAAGATGAATATGCAGAGAGTTCTTGTGATGCTGTTTGTGTATCTGTTTTGAACTTGGTAAACCTTGCTGGTTCAGAACGAGCTGTCAAAACTGGTGTAGAAGGTGTTCGCTTGAAAGAGGGTTCCTACATCAACAAAAGCTTGCAGATTTCTTGCTGTTTCTTTAAGGCTGATTGTTTGTTCTTGGATTTATGTTGTTTGTTTGTTAACCAATTGAATATACAGCAGACAGATTTGAAGCGTTTTTGCCTTTGGTTTTATGTTTTGAGTGTATGTTTTTGAGCTATTAAAATCTGTTTTGGAAATATAGTTGTGTGCAGGTGACTGTGAGCTACTATTAGCTTCACAGGATATGAGTTTTGTATTGTGCTCAGCCCAAGTGATAACAAGATACTAGGATTGAAACAGAAGCAACAGGTCTTGACAAGAGGTTTCAAAACAGCAGCAAAACAGTAAAGGATAGGTGACAGCAGACTGTTTAAGCAGCAGTAGCATTTTTTTTAGACAGCAGCAATAAGTGCCTGTGCTGTGCTGAGCAGGTGAAGGTTGAAGCAGCAGCAAGGTTGTAACAGCAGCTTCATTTTAAGCAACAACAGATTTGTAACAGCAGCAACATCAGAACAAAGATTGAAACAACAGCTGTGCTGTGTTTGCTATTTGAGAAGAAGCTTTGCAACAGCAGATTCATTTGTTGTGGTTCTAGTTGCTGTCCACTATTTTCATTAGGTTTAATAGTACAACAACAGAACAGCAAAACAGCAAAGCATCATTAGCTGTGTGCAGTGTTGTGTTGTGTACAGAACAGCAAAGCATCATTAGTAACAAGAACAGCAGCAGCAGCTTCATCTTGACAGCTTCATCTTGACAGCAACAGCTTTGCAACAGGTTTTGTAAAACAACAGCAGGTTTGATCGGTTTGATGTCATGGACTGTTAAGACTAGTAGCTTTTGTGTTTATTGTGCTGTTTGTTTTGCTGTGCTGTGTTGGTGTGGAGAAGAAGGAAGCAGCATACATAATACAAAGTATATTTGAACTCTTTAGACATGAGACCAAGATGATGATGAACAGCAGGTGAGGATTGAAGCAGCTACACAGTGAACAGACTGCAGCAGCAGCAACAACATTGGACAGCTTTGTGTAACAGCAATCTATCAAACAGCAGCAGATACACAGTGATTAACAACAAGCAGGTTTGATAGTCAATATTGGTTACATTTCAGCTAAACAGGTAAATTGTTTAACCTTGTGCATTATTTGTGTTTGTGAACTTGAGCACTGGAACAGACTTGGCTATATTGTTCAAGCTAGCAGCCAGCCTAATCGTGTTATTGATTTGATTGTTAAACTGTTTTGTGTCAGGTAAATCAAAGTATACTTTGGAAGATTTTCAGGCATAGCAAGGATTGGTTTTGGACAGATTTAACAGATTTGAAAGCCTGTTGAATTGGCTTTGCTAAGATCAAGTCACAGCAGCCCAAGTGAAGCAACTGATAAGCGAAGCATACAAGTGAATTTTTGGATAGAATTTCGAGAGCAGATAGAATATTCATTTGTAAAGAGTTGATATTGTCTGATTTGGGCTTGTATCAAGTTTTTGGACTTGGATTAGTTTGTTTTGGACTTGGACATTATTTTCTTCGGTTTAATTTTGTTGTGTTTTTGATTTAGTTTGATTGTGTTTAGATTTTCTTTTGGATCATTGTATATTTGTTTTTGCGTGAGTTTTTCAGTGTTTGTGTTTTTCTATTCTTTTTGAGCTTTAACTGTTCATATTTCTTTTATCTGATTTCACTGCATAGATCCTTAACTGATCAATTT
>NC_037529.1:55392114-55393000 GCF_001531365.2 Cynara cardunculus var. scolymus | reverse complement strand
TGTGCTCAACATGCAGAACCAATAATTTTGTAAATAACAAAAGGTTCAACAGGTGGCATGGAGATAACAGTTATCACAATAACTGGAAAGGTAAGAACAAGTATGATCACAATTCCTCTTATAGTGCTAACAATTCATATTTTACACCTGATCATCCTGTTTATAGTGCTAACAAGAATACATCTTATAGACADAAATGGTYTGGAARTTACAACATACCCCAACCAAATACTAACATATTAGGACCCAAGTTCGTTTGGGTACCAAAATCTACTTGATTTGGTTTTGCAGGTGTGTCAAATTTATGCTGATCAGAATATCATTCCAATGATACACCGATGCAGGAGGAGTTGTGAATTATTCCAACTAAGGCTTCTAAACATCCAGTTTAGGACCGGAGCTTAAATTCTAAGGTTTCTAAACACCCAGTTTAGAACCCGTGCTTAATTTTTTTTTTCTTTTCATTTTTGAGCTTAAAAGATTTATTACTTAAATCTACTTTCTAGGGGGAGTTTCTCTAGAAAGTTCAATAATTGGTTTTTGGAAATTGATTTTTTTTTTGGGGAAAACGAGTACATTTTCTGAACAGGTATTTCTTGAGATTTTACTTGTGTAACTTCTCATCGTACATAATTMCAATACCTGTTTCAGCTATTCTTCAAACCGTTATTATCACGTCTCTTATACGAAAATCATTTTCGGTGATAATATACTCGTTTGTATTCAACTTTGTTTTCAGATTTTTTTACACTAATTCATATACATTTTTTTAATATCAAAATCTGTAAACTTGTTCTTACAGATCTTCATTCATTTCTCTCGTACATATCAAATAATCGAATCGTTGTCGCTTCATTCTTTATTGATTGTGCTTAAAGCCAAATTA
>NC_037529.1:55378281-55390679 GCF_001531365.2 Cynara cardunculus var. scolymus | reverse complement strand
GTTTATAAATAGTTTATAATTGTAAAAGTCAGCGTGTTTGACTTTTCTTATAGAAGTTTGACTTTGACTTTGTTTAGTTAGGTTGACCATATAAATATGGTTAAGTCTTTGTAATTAGTGTAAGAGGAGCTCATTTGTAATAATCATACGTATTGAGAGGTTTGACTAAAATTGTAAGGTTTGACTTTTCCTCTCAAGTGTTCTTGATGATCCTAATGCAATATCAAGATTCTGCCATGATTGTTATGAAGCTAAATGAAGATTGATCAGTGAAATTGGACACACAAACTTCCATTCCAAATTGATCACAAAAATCTCCCAATTGTTTTCTTTCAAGAAAGTTTTGCTTTTTAATTTGATGGTTTAATTTTAAATCACTGCAGAGAGAAAGACCTTCAGCAACGCAAGTGCTGATCAACTGACCATAAGTATAATGGTCATAATTAACAGAAATATTTTCCTTTTTAAGAGTCTTTCTGATTTTCTCAGCAAAAAGATGAGGAAGACCATCAATAAATTTGGCCTTCCAATGACTGTTATTGCAGTCTTTGAGTTCAAAAATCCTAGACAAAAAAATGTCTTTATACCACCTGAATTCAGTAAGAGTCTTGCATCTAAGATTACTGATCAGGGTTCTAATATTTTCACTACCATCAGAAAATCTACCCGTAAAGTGCTCAACGATAGTGAAAATGAGATAATAAACGACATTTGTCTCTTCTTCTCCTCTTTCTGTTTTGACAGAATTATAAATCTGTTCTTTTTGGTCTTGGAGGATGTAATTATCCCACCAGCCTTTTAACTGGCCAGCAAAATCGGCAATAATCATTTTAGCAATATTTTTATCAGTATTGCCTGTATTTTTACAAATAGTCCTATACATAAGCATGCGATGAGCCATATTATAAATATGCTTGTCAGTGAAACCGTCTAAGCTCAATTCATAGATACACTTACCATTATAACTATTGTTAATAATGTATTTTTTTTCATGAAGAACATCCATGGGAGTAGGTCGATCATAATAATATTTATTTAAATTAGACTTATTAGCCCATTTTATTTTATAGATCTGGTCGTCATTCTGATTGTCATCAGAATCTTCGTTATCCTTATCAAGGATAGAAACAGAAAGCCTAGATATATGTAAACCTTTCAACTTATTTTCAAGTTGCTCTATGAAATCATCAGATTTATTTTTCAACTTAAAATCTTTTATTTCAGGAGGGGGTTGGATAGAGGAAGAAGTTAAAATAACATTTTTAACCTCATTTTTGTCTTCCATAAAAAGTTTAGAAGAAATTTTTTCTATACTCTCTTGAAGAGAAATAATTTGTTCTCCTATAATTGAAAGAGAAATATTCGTATAATTTTGTTTTTCAAGTAACTCATTAATATGGGCAACAATTATTACTAAAACATTTTCTTTAATGAGTTTAGAAAAAGCTGAAAATTTTATTATCGTATCATTCTTTTTCATTTTGAAAGCCGATTGCGGTGGGAAAACAGAAGTTTGATTTCCCCCCGAAAGAAGTTGATAATTTCTTTCAATAATTTCAATGTAATTTTTGACATGGGTATTTATAAACCAAGGAGTGAATGAAAATAATTCATTTTCCTTTATACAAAATTTATAAAACTCATCTACGAAATCTTTGATTTCAGAATCAGTAAATGTTTGAAAATACCATTTTAAAAAAGGCTTCCAATTTGGATTTGTTTCAAAATCTTTACAAATAATCTGTCTGGTAGGAGATCCTTTGGTGAAATCAATCTTTTCACCATCAATAAACCAACTTCTTTTAGTTGTATTAATCATTAAATTAAAAACTGAGATATGATATTGTGTCAATCTTTCTAGCCTTCTGGACATCATTATCAACAATGCCATTTCTGTGAACTTTCAATTCACTAACAGGGTCTTCCAAAGAAGACCTTTGTTCTTCTTCATCTAGAGGAGATATAGGCGTCCTAGTATCTCGCATATAGGATGTAGAAGACCTTGAAGGTTGATTAACCATATACTCAAAAGGAGATATGTGATTATGAGTCATAGAACTAGATCTTAGAAGAAATTTTCTTTCAGAATAGTTCTCTGGTTTTTGTTGTTAAACTGAATTGGCAAATCCTTCATTAGTTTGAGTGATATTATTAAAATCGCTCTGAATAATTGGATTCCTAGGAATATTCCTAGTTAAAGTCCAATTTTCTGGGAATATTATTTCATCTCATTTAATAGATCTACACGTAGTAATATTAGATCTGTTAAAATTAGTTTCTATGAGAATAGTCTCGTTAAGATCTTTATCAATCCTCTTACACCTAGGGTTAAGAGTAAAAAGAGGTTTAAAATATATGCGGTAGCAAATACATATAACCTCCGTTCCCACAGCATAATTATAACCATGGCTTTTAACATTTAATGTTAAAGAATCAAGAATATTGATATCTGATAAAGATAAACATAAATTGGGATAGACATCAAAATAGACTGGCCCATGAGCCAGGCTGGATTGGATCATTCCAATCAAAGATTGTTGCCAATTAAGATTTCTTCCATCTTTAAGAGCAGCAATAAAACTTTCTGCTAATCCTTCTAGAGTTAAAGGTCTAAAAGCAATTTGCACTAGACCAATATGTAAAAACTTATGAGTTTTTAAATAAGGAAAAAGATCTTGCTTATTAAGAAGACGAATCATTATCTCATCCTTATGGAGAGGAATTGAAGATTCAGTGGTTTTAACAATATGTTTAAAACCTAATTTCTCAAAAGTTCCAATTTTATAAAATAGTTTGGGTTCAACTTTTGGAATAGTCCAATTGTTTAGAAGGTCTAAATTTTGGGGAATATCATATTCCTCAGTTATACTGTTTTGAACAATATCATCATTTTCTGATATGAATAGATTCATTAGCACAAAGAGATAGGAGATGGAAATGAGTTAAAACAATATTTTTAAAAAGGTATAACTACACATAAACATGGCTTTGATACCATTTATGTTCCAGAATATATTAAATTTACCGAATTTACCACCCAGTTATCCTTCTGTCCGATAAGATTCCCTAAAACGGCTCTTATGGTCTTGAGCGGGTGAGAGTCGGAGGAAGTTGGCACTTGACAAAAGGCTAAATTATAATAAATAAAGTTTACAAATGAAACATCCATGTAAATCTGTAATTATATCTAATTAAAACCATGTTTTAGCTCAAAACCCCTTACTTAGCCTATCATTTTATGTAAATAATATATAAAGATATGATAAAGGTATGATACAAATATGATAAAAAAGAAACTTACTAAAGCCCACCGGATTGATTGATTTCTTATTCAAAAGCTTCAAAGACTTACAAACTGGAAAGAGAGAAAAGCTGATCAACTTCGTAATGAAAAACCTATCTAAGAAGAGAGACATACCTCCCTTTTAAAGGAAAAAAATACGCTGTTTGGGACAGCTGTAAAGGAAGCTTTATAAAAGCAATTAATAAAGGCAATAATTTTGGGCCCAAGGACAATAAATCTTGTCCTACAATGATAGAAAGACTCCAAGCTTTATTAAAGCTACTTTGAAAAAGAAAACATGTCTTGTCGGCTATTTTTTACTTTCCCTGTTTCAGGGAATCTTTTAAAGTCTCCAGTGCATCATCTAGAGAGATGATTATTTCATTTGAGTCTTCAGCACTTTGGGCATCTTGCTGAAGGTCTGAAGCCATAGACGCATCTGACCTGGATGGACCGTGACCCACATTATCATAGAGATCCTTTTTCATTTCTTCAATATAGCGGTCAATTATCTCTTTTTTAGAGAGCGTTCCCGCATACTTTTGAGCAATCTGCTTAAATGGACTGGGGATTTCTGAATTCCTCTTAATCTGTTCTCTTTCGAATGCTTGCTTATAAAGCTGAATTTGGTCGTTAATGGTTTTATAAAGACCATAACCTTCAATTTCCTTCGAATCTGGTTTAGCTCTATCCATCTTGTCCCAGTATTTTGTGAGACATTGTCTTTTAATACAAGGGATCATCATATCATTGTATCCAAAAACTGGTTTCCATTTCCATATCCATGGGAAACCAAATTCTATGAAGAACAAACAAATATTGCGTCCTTCTATGGCATATACAGAATTACAATTATTAATTGTAGGAGAAAATTTTATCCAATTTTTTAAATGATTTTTCATGGGCTCTGGAAAAATCTCAGAAGAAGTCCCAAAGTTTCTCCACCAAGTAAAAAATCAGTTAGGAACTGGCAAGTGGAAACAATTTTCACAAATTTTCTAAGGCCTTTTTCATCAATCTTAGTCAATGGATAAAGATTATGAAGAAACGGCAAGCCTAAAATTAATTGACTTGAAATATCTTTAGCCGATAAAAAGCTAGTAGGAATACAACTCACATCTTTACAAATCTTTGTATTAGAGAGCTTATATTTGATATTCAAAGAACCTCCTCCAGCATGAGAGAGAGAGTGTGAGAGGTTTTTTCAAAATATCGATTTGGGATTAATCCAGTTTTAACTCATTTCCTTCTCCTATCTCTTTGTGCTAATGAATCTATTCAAATCAGAAAATGATGATATTGTTCAAAACAGTATAACTGAGGAATATGATATTCCCCAAAATTTAGACCTTCTAAACAATTGGACTATTCCAAAAGTTGAASCCAAACTAWTTTATAAWATTGGAACTTTTGAGAAATTAGGTTTTAAACATATTGTTAAAACCACTGAATCTTCAATTCCTCTCCATAAGGATGAGATAATGATTCGTCTTCTTAATAAGCAAGATCTTTTTCCTTATTTAAAAACTCATAAGTTTTTACATATTGGTCTAGTGCCAATTGCTTTTAGACCTTTAACTCTAGAAGAATTACCAGAAAGTTTTCTTGCTGCTCTTAGAGATGGAAGAAATCTTAATTGGCAACAATCTNTACCAGAAAGTTTTCTTGCTGCTCTTAGAGATGGAAGAAATCTTAATTGGCAACAATCTTTGATTGGAATGATCCAATCCAGCCTGGCTCATGGGTCAGTCTATTTTGATGTCTATCCCAATTTATGTTTATCTTTATCAGATATCAATATTCTTGATTCTTTAACATTAAATGTTAAAACCCATGGTTATAATTATGTTGTGGGAACGGAGGTTATATGTATTTGCTACCGCATATATTTTAAACCTCTTTTTACTCTTAACCCTAGGTGTAAGAGAATTGATAAAGATCTTAACAAGACTATTCTCATAGAAACTAATTTTAACAGATCTAATATTACTATGCGTAGATCTATTAAATGAGATGAAATAATATTCCCAGAAAATTGGACTTTAAATAGGAATATTCCTAGGAATCCAATTATTCAGAGTGATTCTAATAATATCACTCAAACTAATGAAAGATTTGTCAATATTCAGTTTAACAATGAAAACCAGAGAAATATTTCCTCTGAAAGAAAATCTCTTCTAAGATCTAGTTCTATGACTCATAATCACATATCTCCTTTTGAGTATATGGTTAATCAACCTTCAAGGTCTTCTACATCCTATATGCGAGATATTAGGATGCCTATATCTCCTCTAGATGAAAAAGAACAAAGGTCTTCTTTGGAAGACCCTGTTAGTGAATTGAGAATTCACAGAAATGGCATTGTTGATAATGATGTCCAGAAGGCTAGAAAGATTGACACAATGTCATATCTCAGTTTTGAATTTAATAATTAATACGACTAAAAGAAGTTGGCTTATTGATGGTGAAAAGATTGATTTCACCAAAGAATCACCTGCCAGAGAGATTATTTGTAAAGATTTTGAAACAAATCCAAATTGGAAGCCTTTTTTAAAATGGTATTTTCAAACCTTTACTGATTTTGAAATCAAAGATTTCGCAGATGAGTTTTATAAATTTTGTATGAAAGAAAATGAATTATTTTCATTCACTCCTTGGTTCATAAATACCCATGTAAAAAATTACATTGAAATTATTGAAAGAAATTATCAACTTCTTTCGGGGGGAAAATCAAACTTCTGTTTTCCCACCGCAATCGGCTTTCAAAATGAAAAAAAATGATACGATAATAATTTTTTCAGCTTTTTCTAAACTCATTAAAGAAAATGTTTTAGTAATAACTGTTGCCCATATTAATGATTTACTTGAAAAACAAAATTATACGAATCTTTCTCTTTCAATTATAGAAAAACAAATTACTTATCTTCAAGAGAGTATAGAAAAAATTTCTTCTAAACTTTTTATGGAAGACAAAAATGAGGTTAAGGATATTATTTTAACTTTTTCTTCTATCCAACCCTCTCCTGAAATAAAAGATTATAAGTTGAAAAATAAATCTGATGATTTCATAGAGCAAGTTGAAAATAAGTTGAAAGGTTTACATATATCTAGACCTTCTGTTTCTATCCTTGATAAGGATAGCGAAGATTCTAATGACAATCAGAATGACGACCAGATCTATAAAATAAAATGGGCTAATAAGCCTAATTTAAATAAATATTATTATGATCAACCTACTCCCATGGATGTTCTTCATGAAGAACAAGAGTACATTATTAACAATAATTATAATGGTAAGTGTATCTATGAATGGAGCTTAGACGGTTTCACTAACAAGCATATTTATAATATGGCTCATCGCATGCTTATGTATAGCACTGTTTGTAAAAATACAGGCAATACTGATAAAAATATTGCTAAAATGATTATTGTCGGTTTTACTAGCCAGATAAAAGGCAGTACAGGACCAAGGTGACTGGAAGGCCTTATGAGACCTTTTGCAAGGAGGTTGGAAATCTCATTTTTGCATAAAGTGAGATATTATGAATTCATTTGACAAGGTCTAGCCTTAGTAGGAATACCAGACTCGGAGAAGTTTTCTTCATAAGGAAGGGAAACAATATGTTTTTTTCTATCCCAAAAAGCATTTGGATGATCATCACAAATTTTCAAGGAGAAATCATTATAAATGAAATCAATCTTGTTTTTAAGACGAGGATTAGTAAGCTTTGTCTCAATGGTCAAAGAATTCATTTCTTCTTTTAAAGAATAAAGATGAAAAGTCTTCCTATCAATTTTTTCCTGGAGCTCATTTAAAAATCTTTTAATAGTGAAAATATTGAAGAAAAAGAAGAGGATGAGTTTTATAAACTCTTTTTCCCAATTTCAAGATTTAAATATCAATGTTTTATCAAATGAAAATATTTTGAAATTGTTAAAGAAAATCAAAGATCCAGCAATTTACACTGAGATCCTTGATAGTCTTGATGATGATAATGTTGCTCATAGCAGTTCTACTCAGATGCCTATTAATTTTATTGATTATTCTGTAAAGGAGATCAATAGACTTTTAAAAAATAAGCATATTAAAGGTGAAGAAATTTCTATTGGTGATCTTGCCAGAGAAATTAACACTTTAAAAGAAGAAATCAAAGACTTAAAAACTGAAAATCTTCTTCTTCATAAACATATTTCAAAAATCTCTTCTGCTCTGAAAAAGAAACAGACAACTGATATGGTTGATCAAATCATCCCAGAAGAAGATGACCCAGAAGTCCCTTCTTATTTAGCCACTCTTAGTATGATCATTTCTCAAAAATGGTTTACAAAGATTACCCTTCTTATAGGAGGGACTTTCAAAAAAAATTATTGCTATGATTGATAGTGGAGCTGACCTAAATGTCATCCAAGAGGGATTAATCCCAAGTCGATATTTTGAAAAAACCTCTCACTCTCTCTCTCTCATGCTGGAGGAGGTTCTTTGAATATCAAATATAAGCTCTCTAATATACAGATTTGTAAAGATGGGAGTTGTATTCCTACTAGCTTTTTATTGGCTAAAGATATTTCAAGTCAATTAATTCTAGGTTTGCCGTTTCTTCAAAATCTTTATCCATTGACTAAGATTGATGAAAAAGGCCTTATAGGCACTTTTAATGATAAAATTATTAGGTTTGATTTTATAAACAAGCCTATTAAAAGATTTTTAAATGAGCTCCAAAAAAAATTAATAAAAAGCCTTGTCATCTTTATTATTTAAAAGAAGAAATGAATTCTTTGACCATTGAGACGAAGCTTACTAATCCTCGTCTTAAAAACAAGATTGATTTCATTTATAATGATTTCTCCTTGAAAATTTGTGATGATCATCCAAATGCTTTCTGGGATAGAAAAAAACATATTGTTTCCCTTCCTTATGAAGAAAACTTCTCCGAGTCTGGTATTCCTACTAAGGCTAGACCTTGTCAAATGAATTCAGAATATCTCACTTTATGCAAAAATGAGATTTCCAACCTCCTTGCAAAAGGTCTCATAAGGCCTTCCCAGTCACCTTGGTCCTGTACTGCCTTTTATGTAAATAAACATTCAGAACAGGAAAGGGGTATCCCTCGTTTGGTTATAAACTATAAGCCTTTAAACCAAGTTTTAAAATGGATTAGACATCAAAATTGTCTTTATTCAAAACAAAAATCAAATTTTTAGGTCATGATATTGAAAAGGGAACCATCACTCCAATCCAAAGATGTATTGAATTTGGAGATAGATTTCCTGATCAAATTCTGGACAAAACTCAACTCCAAAGATTTTTGGGAAGTTTAAATTATATATCGGCCTATATTAAAGACTTAAACAACCATACAACAATTCTGTATGATCGCCTAAAGAAAGATTCTTGTAAATGAACTGAAAGTCATACCCTAGCAGTTCAAGAAATTAAGAAGAAGGTCAAAAACTTTCCTTGCCTTATGCTTCCAAATCCCCATTGGCGTAAAATAGTTGAAACAGATGCCTCAAATATAGGATATGGAGGAATCCTCAAACAAATTAATCTGATTTCTAAACAAGAGTTTCATATCCGATTTTATTCTGGAAAATGGAAAGGCGCTCAGTTAAATTATTCGGCTGTGGTTAAAGAACACTTTGCAATTGTTAAATGTGTTTTAGAATTCCAAGATGATCTTTACAATCAAAAGTTTTTAATAAAGACCGATTGTAGCTCAGCCCAATTTATGTTTAGTAGAGATTTTAAGCATGATGTTTCAAAACAAAAGTTTGCCAGATGGCCAGCTCATCTTGCACCTTTTGATTTTAGTATTCAACATGTTAAAGGGAAAGATAATCATCTTCCAGATTTTCTAACCCGTGAATATCTTAAATGATTACAGGTATGAGCTCAAATCAAAGCTCCTATTCCTCTTATAGAGGAAGGGGAAGCTCTTCAGGAAGAGGAGGAGGCAGAGATTCTCCTAATAGGGGAAAAGGAAAAAACCATATAATTGCCCAAATGGAAAATCAGAAGCTTATTGCTCAGGATCTCTCTCATAATAGAGATCCAGTAAAAGAATTTTTGGATGGCATTCCTAAAGACCATCCGTGTGCGAAAGAACTTCTTAAATATGCTAAAGAAGTAGAGGAAAAAGAGGCATCAACTTCAGCAGCCGCTTCACCCTCCTCTTATGCTAATATTAGCAAAGAAAATACTTCTAATTCCCAGTTCTATGAAACCACTTTCAAAGAAGTTATACTTCTTATTGAAGAAAGAGATCTCCAATGGAAAAACAATCCAGATTATATTCTAGAAAGATATCTTAATAAGACATCTTTTGTTCATGGAGCAGCCAAACAAAGACAATATTATGAAGGTCTTTTGTTGTCCACAAAATCTGTGGAAATTACCCATCACTCTGCTAACAACAGGAATAAAGCTTATAGCTTCTCAATGCTAGTCATAAAAAAGATTATATCTGTTGAAGAATGGGGCTTCTCCCCTTTGGCTGAGAAAGAATGGTTTTTGCCTCCTCATAGGAGCAATTTCAAGTTTAGTTAATGGGATTATATCGCCCGTTTCTCAAAAAAACTTCTCTATGAAAATGAGAACAAAAGACATTCTTGGTTTCTAAAAATTTGTGAAAATTGTTTCCACTTACCAGTTCCTAACTGGTTTTTTACTTGGTGGAGAAACTTTGGGACTTCTTCTGAGATTTTTCCAGAGCCCATGAAAAATCATTTAAAAGATTGGATAAAATTTTCTCCTATGGTTAATAACTGTAATTCTTTATATGCCATAGAAGGATGCAATATTTGTTTGTTCTTCATAGAATTTGGTTTCCCATGGATATGGAAATGGAAACCAGTTTTTTGGATACAATGATATGATGATCCCTTGTATTAAAAGACAAGGTCTCACAAAATACTGGGACAAGCTGGATAGAGCTAAACCAGATTTGAAAGAAATTGAAGGTTATGGTCTTTATAAAACCATTAACGACCAAATTCAGCTTTTTAAGCAAGCATTCGAAAGAGAACAGATTAAGAGGAATTCAGAAATCCCCGGTCCATTTAAGCAGATTGCTCAAAAGTATGCGGGAACTCTCTCTAAAGAAGAGATAATTGACCGCTATATTGAAGAAATGAAAAAGGACCTCTATGATAATGTGGGTCACGGTCCATCCAGGTCAGATGCGTCTATGGCTTCAGACCTTCAGCAAGATGCCCAAAGTGCTGAAGACTCAGATGAAATAATCATCTCTCTAGATGAAATAGCGGACAAGGCATGTTTTCTTTTTCAAAGTAGCTTTAATAAAGCTTGGAGTCTTTCTATCATTGCCTTTATTAATTGCTTTTATAAAGCTTCCTTTACAGCTGTCCCAAACAGCGTATTTTTTTCCTTTAAAAGGGAGGTCTGTCTCTCTTCTTAGATAGGTTTTTCATTACGAAGTTGATCAGTTTTTCTCTCTTTTCAGTTTGTAAATCTTTGAAGCTTTTGAATAAGAAATCAATCGATGCGGTGGGATTTATCCGGTGGGCTTTAGTAAGTTTCTTTTTATCATATCTTTATATATTATTTACATAAAATGATAGGCTAAGTAAGGGGTTTTGAGTTAAAACATGGTTTTAATTAGATATAATTACAGATTTACATGGATGTTTCATTTGTAAACTTTATTTATTATAATTTAGCCTTTTGCCAAGTGTCAACTTCCTCCGACTCTCTCCCGCTCAAGGCCATAAGAGCCGTTTTAGGGAATCTTATCGGACAGAAGGATAACTGGGTGGTAAATTCGGTAAATTTAATAGATTCTGGAACATAAATGGCTCAGAGAAAAGTTTAGAAAAACTCAATAAACTTTCTCATTTTGAATGATTAAGATCATGAACTTTCTTTTAAATAAATAAAATTACTGATCTTTTATATTCGCCAAAACCTTCAAAACAATCCCATTATCAATTGCTTTTAGATTTAATTATATTATTAAATATTCGTTAGATTTAATTATATTATTAAATATTCGTACTTATGAATATATTAATCTAGTAGATTTATAACAACATAAATACTATTTTATTTCTAAAAACGTCTTTTATTTTATAAAATAACGAAATAATCAAAATTTTGAAAATCAATACACTTTCAATAAAATAATACCATAAAGACTATATTTCATTTGTTTTTAATATTTTTGATGATGCAAAAATTAAGGTATTTCTTATAAAAAATTCAATATTTATAGTGTTCTTCATTACTTGAAGATCTCAAACATTTATCTTATATTTAAACAGAAGGGTATTTATATAATACAGTAAGATATATTTCGATTTTACTGTTTTGTTCTTTTTTGTTTCAGTCGATATTATAATACGTTTTTATGTGATTTTGAGAAAACGATAATGTTTTTAGTTTTGAATAAAATATCAAAATAAAGATTAATAAAAAATTGATTTTTTTATATTAGTATCAAACTAACTATTTTTTTTGTGTATTTCTTTAACTCATTTTGTTTATTTTTGGTTTAATAATATAATTTTTTATAAAGATAATAATTAATATTTTGTTGGAACTCAATGATTATCTTATTATATTTTAGATTTTTTATATTTAAAATGAGATGTTTATCCTCTATTTGATTATGTTAATCTGCTACTAGTTACACGAATTCAAACATGAAACTTTAATAATTTATACCTATGCACAATTTACTTGTAATCTTAAATTTTAAGTAATATGCATCAATAAACAGTTATTCATGCATAAAAAATGTTTTTTAATTTTTTTTGTCAAATGCTTTATAATATAGTATAGATTTAGGAGTTGATTTTATAAAAATTAGATGTTGAACTTTAAATATTACTAGAAAAATACTTGTGCAATGCATCCAGACACATCTTGATTTAAGTATTTCGTTTTATTCCTTTTTTATGTCGATATAATACTGTTTTATGTGGTTTTAAGAAAGCGATAATGTTTTTATTTTTGAATAAAATATAAATTAAAAATATAGTAATTTTTAAAAAAAAATATTGATATCAGTATCAAGTTAATCTTTTTAATAGTTCTTGTATTTTGGTGTAATTTCCTTAATTAAATTTTTTTAATTATAATTTAATTTAGGTTTAG
>NC_037529.1:55360601-55378126 GCF_001531365.2 Cynara cardunculus var. scolymus | reverse complement strand
AAGTTGTACTTATGCATAATTTACTTGTAATCTTAAATTTTAAGTAATATGCATCAATAAACAATACTTCGTGCATAAAAAATGATTTTTAAGAGTTTTTGTCAAATGCTTTATAATATAGTATAGATAATAATTAAGTATTCTGTTAGAACTCAATGATTATCCTAATTATATTCTAGATTTTTTATATTTAAAATGAGATGTTTATCCTGTATTTGATTATGTTTATCTGTAATTAGTTACATGAATTCAGATATGGAGCTTTAATAAGTTGTATTTACGCACCATCTACTTGGAATCTTGAGTTTTAAGTAATATACATTAATAAACAGTACTTTACGCATAAAAAGTGGTTTTTAAGAGTTTTTGTCAAATGCTTTATAATATAGTATAGATATGTATGTAATAATAAACTTTTAACTTTAATATTTTAACAAAAAGTATCTAATATACATAACTTACTTATATGAGTTTGTATTATTTATTTTAGAGTAAATTACAAATTTGGTCTTCATGGTTTGTCAAAAATAACACCTTTTGTTCTATAATGTTAAAATTATAAGATAGTCATCGTCGTTTCGAAAAACGTATAAATTTGATCCCTTCTTTTAACAATTGTAAAAAAACCCATTAAATAACACTCATTTTGGTTCTTTTACTATTTCTTTTTCCTATTTATTGTCTATTACTCTATCATCCTTGTAAATAAGGATGTTAGTGAAAATTCTGAGAACGAGGAAGAAATACAGAAAGAGCAAAGGGTTATCACTGAAATATCATCTATAAACTGGTAAAAGAACAAATATGTTCTTTATTTATCAGAATCTTGTACCATCCATTAGACAGAGTGGTCAAGTTTTAATGTTCACGATAACCATCTTTTAATATTAAAATTAACTGTAAGGACGAAAAGTATTATTTTCAACAAACAAGAGGGGACCAAAGTTGTAATATAGCCAATAAATCTATATATATATTAAAGGAGAAACCAAGGTTGATGACTTGGCTTCTCCTAAAGGTTGGAAATTTATTTATCTTTTTTTTCATTCATCCTCCTTTAATCTTTTTTTTAGTTTCACATTCTAATTTCTATAAACATTGATTATTCATTTATATTTGCATTTAACACAATCTTTTCATTTTCCCTAACTCTTCTTCATAAATTGTTCATCATTCAATCTCTTTTTCTCCATCTTCATCACTTGATTTGTTTTTCATTTCATTTTTCTTCATCTCCATCATTTGATTTGTTTTTCATTTCATAAATTGTTACTTTTCAACAAATCTATTTTCAAGTTTATTTCGAGAAAACCAATTCAGGTATGCGTTCCTTTTTATTTTTGTTGGGATTTTAGAATTTTTTTTTTTACTTTTCTCTTTTATGATTGTCTTAAGTTTTCTCAATGAAATGGAGAGTTTGTTCTTGACAACACTTTTAAAGTTTTCATGGCAACAATGGTTCGATTAATCGTCTGATGATAGAATCTTGGAAGTATTACAAACCATGATGTAGCCTCAACAAATTTCAACATTTTTTTGTAATGGTTATCTTTTTCAAGTATACTTTGAGAAAACTAATGTGTGTATGCTTTCCTTTTGACTTTTATTGAGATTTTTGAAGTTTTTTTGTTACAATTTTTTATGTAGCATCACCAAACTTCAATATGCCCTTTTTTAATGGTTATATTTTTTTAGGTTTATTTCGAGACGATTAATCTGAGTATGCAATTCTTCTTAATTTTGTTAGGATTTTAGAGGTTTTATTTAACTAATGTCTTCTACATTTTTCTTAAGTTTTTTTTTTCTCAATAGAACCAACAATATGTTTAACAATTGTTTTAGAGTTTGGTTGACAACAACTACTCCTCATGGAATATTGAGAAACCAAGTTTAATGAAAAACCATTTTTCATATTCATCTTTTATTTTCTCATTCTTATTTTACATTAAAATGCTTTCAACATACAATTGTTGAAACTTTTTTTTCAAATTCTATTTATTTTTAAAATATTTCAACCGCATTAATCGTTAAAAGATTTCATTTTTGTAATTTAAATAATATATATATATATATATATATATATATATATTAAAAGAACAACCAATAATGATAAGGTAGATTCATATATTAAAGATAATATTGATTCTTATTAGTTTAATATATAAATGTGATCATCGACTCATTTAGCTAACTTCAATAATTTTAAAAAGGATTATTGTCACCATGCAACGCATGGTGTCAAACACTAGTAATAATAAAAATCATAAGCTGCATTATTTTGAAAAGGACATGACCTTTGGAAAGAATGACGCCACTGAATTGTGAAACCCACTTCCAAGAGAAAAAAAGGGAACACACTTCACTTGTGAAACTCTCCACAAATATTGTCGGCAGGCCGATGGCCTACTCCAACCACTATTCCACTTCCTCACGATCACGATTGATTCATATCTAACGGTGATGAGAGTTATTAAGTAGTAATAAATGAAAATGATAATAAAATAAACTGTTTTTATTTTATGTAATATGATAGGTTCATTTTTTTAAAAGCCCAGAATTTCATTTGAAACTAAAACGAGCGGTATGAAAACTCATTCTCATATTCATTCACTGTTATTTTTATTTTCATTTGCTTTCCCTTACCTTAACCATGAGAATGAAAAGTTTTTTTCTTTATTTAAATTATAGATATTTAAGTTGTATAAATTATGATAACCTTGAAAACTAGTATATCATATATTATTTTGTATGATATATTTTTTTCATCTAAAACTTTAATTTGGAATATCAATTAACATATATTTGTTTCACAATGTGAACATTTTTTGGCTATTTATGAAACAAAAGTTACACGTAAAAAAGTTCTCACTGTTATCATAATATATGAAGTTAAGCTTAGATGAGAAGAAATCATGTAAAATAATATCTTAAGATAAAAGTTCTCATCATTATCAATAGTATACAGAGTTATCAAATGATTAAGCTCTTGAATACATCATCATCTTGTTCTTTTGATGTTTATAATATAGTAATTTACTAATATATTTGTTACAAGTTAAACATAAGGTAACAAATATGTTATATGATATTTGAACAGGAATATTCTTTTGAGAATTCTTTAAATCATGATATTTTTTAGAGTGTATCATGTATTATTTTATATGATTTTTTCATCTTAGGCTAGAATTTAAAGTAGTGATTAACAATATATATATTTGTTTCACATGTACTCGTTTTACAATATGAATCTTTTTAGCGTGTTTGTGAAACGAAAAATATACGTAAAAAATTCACATTCTGTACAAAGTACATATGAAATAAACACATTGTAAAACAAATATATGTTAATTACTACGTTAAATATTATACTTAGATGAAAAAAGAAATCATGTGAAACAAAACCATAAAATAGAAGTTTCTAAAGGATCTTATAAATTTTAAAGCTTTCAAATGATTAAGTCCCAATACTTAAACAAAAATTATTAATAAATAAATAAAAAGAGTCAAAATTAACATTAAAAAACTTGAAGTCAAATTCAATAAAGACCCTACTCTCGTCCTCGTGTTATATCACCTTCCCCTCCTTTTTAGCGTCTAATGTGTACTTACCGACACTACCGGTTGCTCGCTCCTCTTGTCTCTTCTATTTCGTATAGTCTATTTGGAGCACTACAAAATTTTTGGTTTTTAAAAACAGAAATTGATTCAAATGATTATTTTATATATTTAAATTGATCTTCTAACAATCAGATCTGTAATTACAACGAGAAACTGGTTGAATTTGAATATATTATTTGCCTTTTAGTTAATATTGAGGATCTGGATATTACAGAAGTAACGACATTTGGGTAAACCTGTGAAAAAAAATGATTAGAAGGCCAACTTGGGTGTGAGAAATGGTCATTTAAGTCAGTTTCCCTTTTAAAAACTATATAGAAAGGAATAATTATTAAAAAAATCAAACTAATTTGTGATAATGCAAGAAGGAATATGAGCCACATATTTTATTTAACAAATGGATAAAACAAAATATTATTAAATTAAATTAAAAAGAGTAGAATTATCTGTAATCGTGGTGATAATCCTTAATAAATCGTGATTGAGTTTGTTTTTCCAACCGATTTCCAATAATCCTTAATAAACTGAATTCATCATAAAGGTAAATTTGTATCATCTTGATTATATATTTTTATCACATATGATAATTTTTGATGATCTTATCAATAATATGATAATCGTAGTTATTTTTGTTGATCATACACTACAATAAAAGTGATTTCATAGGACGAATAGATTGTGTAATCATCCAAATAGAATGTTTTATAACAACTTAGTTTTATATAACCAAACCATAGATCATTACATCTAAAAGCGTTAAAATAGGTTCTTAAGACGCTTTTAGGCATTTTAACATTTTTTATAGTTGTTCTAAAATAAAGTGTTCTATTAGGTATTTTATAGGACACTTTTGAAAAGTGTCCTATAAACCTGTAACGGCCCAGATTTTTTTTTCTTATATAAATAAGCATCCAAAAGTATATTGTCCCAAATCTAAAGACTCCAACGCAACGGAAGTTTTCAAGATAATAAAACTTAATGAAAAATTGTCTAAAAGTTGATCGCTAAAAAAACTTAGATATCGCTCCTTGACATGCCTTTATTCCACGATGACCAGATACTAAGCTTTCTCATTCCCCTTGCTACTACTCCCGAGTAAGTGAGGACCTTGTTGCATAATTATTTTGAAAAGGAGATGGGGGAGCCTTGGGCTTAGTGAATTCACGGTTTAATGTATACACAATGTTAGTAAATAGATTTAAAATAACATCGTAATTTATTATGCATATGGTTTAAACAACATAATTCACAAAGCCAATGGCATTATGAGAGATGTCTACCTCACATAGCATTACCTGGCAAACTCACACAACATGTCCGCACTTATGGCTTAGACAAGCTCACAAAGCATGCTCGTCTTTATAGAATCATATCGTAGTACATCCCCATTGCCACACATACTCACAACACATATTATAAAAAAAATATCAAACGTCTTATGCATACATGATTGTGAATCATCTCTCTCATTGATCTGATGATAATCTCTTTTACCTATCGAAGTATTATGTTTTTGTATATGATTTTCAGCGATCATCACTGAGTCTATTCAGTGATCGCTGAAACATGTATTGTAATCCCACAACGACAACTATACTTCAAGAAGACAAAACTCACATCCAAGAACCTTTAGCAAATGTCGAAGACTAAAACTGAAGATTAGTGACTAGTGCGTTCATGGTCTGAAGCGGTATTCAGTGATTACAACCTGGTCAACATATGTGTGAAGATTGCACAAGCCTTAGTGAATGCTAAAGAGACCTCCAACGTTATTCCAGCATTCAGCGATCAAATGAAGCTTGCCATGCACGATTGTTTTTGTCTTGTCCTTCCATACACAAAGAACAAACCCATACTCTCTCAAGAGTATCGTACTGCACGGAGCCGATTAGTCGACTCTAGTGCCCACCAACTCCATGAAAGGATGGCTGCTCATGAATAGACAAATATACTATTCACTGTAGCAAAGGACAAGCTTTCCTCTAAAAGCTTGACACGTGTTATGCCTGTTCTGAATTGCATTTAATGCAATGGGTATAAATAGTTGTGTGCTTTCTTCTCTCATGCAACACTAAGAAGTTAGAATTTCTATCTAATTCTAAGACTCATACCCAAGAAGAACACACTTCTATTTTATCTCTTTCGGCAAATCTCTTATATTTGCTAAGTGTATCTATGTGTATATCTAGATTGTTTTAGATAGGTTTTTCTTTACCTTGTCTATTCCACGAACAATTTGTAAAAATTTGTATTGATCTTTATTTATCAATATATATTTTTAAAAGTGAAAGTTACTGTGTTTGTATTCATCCCCCTCCCCTTCTACTAACTGATCACCTCTAAACTCTTGTAGATATGGCTGTGACCAATAAGTGGTGTCAGAGCAGGCCTTGATTTTTGTCTTGTTTTGTTATTTATCTGCATTTTATTATCCCTTGTTTGTCTTTAGATAATTTGCTCCTTTTCAAATGGCTTTACAAAACACCAGCACCAACTTTCACGACAATGGCTCTCTTACCAAACCTCCCCGATTCATTAGAGACAACTTTAGTCTCTGGAAGAATCAGATGTCTTTATTCTTGGAAGGTGTGGATCCTGAAATTCCATACTATGTAGAAAATGGACCCTATGTTCCATATGTTATATCTCCGGCGGTTCCTGAAACTGCTACGACTTTCGCGATTCCTGAACGACAAATTTCGAAGCTCCCTCATCAACGGAGCGATGAAGATAAGAAGAAAGTGGCTATAAACACTCGTACGACGTCTCTAATAGCCATGTCTCTTCCCAATGAGTTTTATCATTCTGTGATGAAACTAAGAACCTCAAAAACCATGTGGGACACACTTTGTGTTCAATATGAAGGTACTTCTCAAGTACAAGAGTCGAGGAAAATAAATTTAGTAAGACAATATGAAAGATTTCTCTATGGAAAGAATGAATCGTTGTCTGAAGTACATCAGTGTTTTGTCTCCTTATCGACTTGAGAACAGTTGGAATAGAATATCCCAACTCTGAGACATTGACAAAGTTTCTGGAATGCTTGCTAGAATCATTGGATACTTATTCTATGTGTCTCAAGATGTCCAATGATATGTCTTCTCTCTCTCTCTCTCTCTTAGTTCTCTTTATGGGATACTGCTTAGTCATGATCAGTCTCGTCAGCTGAAGAGGAATCTCATAAAAGATTCTAGAGAAATGAAAAGCTTTTCGTTAGCTTTGATATCTGAGGATTCCTCAGTTGATCTCATATCTTCTTCTAATCCTCCTGTTTCTTTTTTTTCATTAACGAAGTTAGACCCTACTAACTCTGAGGACTTGGCAGATTCTGATCTTGCAGAGTTTGATGAGTCACTGGCCCTTCTAACCAAATCGTTTAGAAGGTTTGCCAGAAAAAGCAATTTTCGCAGATCTCCCTCACTGACCATCTCGGATAAGACAAAGTCAAATCCCATTGACAATGCTTCAGCGATCTACTACAACTGTCAGCGCAAAGGTCACTTTGCCAATAAATGCAGGTTGAAGAAAACTGCGACGCCATCTTCCAAAATTCCATCTTCCTTCAAGCCCAAAGACGACAAATATCAAAAGCTAAAGGAAAAGTACAGAAAGATGAAGAGTTCTCAGCGTAAAGGAAAAGGTCTTGTCGCTGAAGAACACGACTGGGCTGATTCTTTTGATGAATCACCATCTAATGAGGAAGACACGACCTACCTCTATCTTATGGCCAAGGATGTCAAGGAATAACCTTTCAAGATATCATCCTCTTACGATCCCTCATCATCTACATCTGCTCAGGAAGTCAAAGACATTTGGTATCTCGATAGTGGATGCTCGAGACACATGACTGGAAACAAATCCCTACTCATTGACTACAAGGATGAAAGAGGCCCTTCCGTAACCCTTGTAGGAAACGGAAAAGGATATACCAAGGGCTTTGGTGTATTAACCAATGGTGCAACTACTTTCAAACGTGTTGCATGTGCTGAAGGACTGAAGCACAATCTTCTTAGCATTGGTCAGTTGTGAGACAAAGATTTCACAATAAAATTTTCTAAGAATTCATGCTATGTCTTCGACAAGGATGATAAGGTTGCTTTAATCGGTTCTCGCCTAGAGAATGTATATATCATCAACATGGATTCTCCTCTAACTGAGAACAGTTGTTTTCTCTTTAATGCCCCCTCAAAAGTCAACTAGCTATGCACAGATGGCTTTCTCATCTCAACTTCAAGACACTCAGTGAGTTGTCTCGAAATGATCTCGTCACTGGTCTTCCTCAACACATATTTGTAAAGGAATCTTTTTGCTCAGCGTGTGAGAAAGGAAAACAAACAAGAGATAGCTTCAAGTCTAAGCAAATCTCTTCAGTGATATCTTCACTTCAGTTATTGCATATGGATCTCTTTGGTCCAGTCAATGTGCAATCAATAGCTGGAAAGAAATATACACTTGTCATTGTTGATGAGTATTCCAGGTACACATGGGTCTTCTTTCTCAGATCTAAAAGTGAAGCACTTAAAGAAATTATTTCTTTCATCAAACTCATAGAATTACTTAACAACATTAAGGTACGATCTATCAGAAGTGACCATGGAACTGAATTCAAAAACAGTACTATGGATAGCTTCTTTGAGGACAAGGGAATCTCTTCCAAATTCTCTTCTGTGAGAACTTTACAACAAAATGGAATCGCTGAAAGAAGAAATCGAACAATCATCGAGGCTGCTCTCTAAACCTCTATCAGTCGCTGAATCTCTATCTGAGGCTCCTTTAGCAATTCAACCTATTGCTGAAGAATCTGTAGCTGAAGCCTCATCTTCTCTACCAAAATATCAATGTTCAGATGACAATCCTCTGCCAGCTCAGTGATGGACAAAAGACCATTCAATTCATCATATTATTTGTGATCCAAGTGAAGGTATTCAGACACGCCGTGGTCTAGGTAATTTCTTTTTCTTTGTCAATTTTCTTTCTCTAGTTGAACCCAAGAAAATCAATGAGGCTATCTCAGACCCTAGTTAGGTCATTCCCATGCAAGAGAAACTCATTGAGTTTGATAGGAACAAAGTTTGGTACTTGTCCTATGTCCATCTGACAAAACTGTGATAGGACCAAATGGGTTTATCACAATAAGTTAGATGAACAAGGTGTTGTAACCCATACAAGGATCGCCTTGTTGTTTAGAGTTATAAATAAGAAGAAGGAATTGATTATGACGAAAGCTTCACACCAGTGGCTAGACTCGAAGCTATTCGACTCTTTCTAGCCTTTGTTGCCGTTAGAGACCTTAAAGTGTTTCAAATGGATGTAAAGAGTGATTTCTTTAATGGAAAACTCCAAGAGGAAGTTTACGTTGAACAACCTCTAGGGTTTCTTGACCCTAAATATCCAAATCATGTCTATCGATTGGATAAAGCTCTTTACGGGTTAAAACAGACCCCTCGTGCCTGGTATGATACCCTCTCCTCATTTCTTATCTCTGAGAAATTTGTCTGTGGAAAGATTGACCATGCCTTATTTCTTAGTAAATTTAAAGGTCACATCATTCTAGTCCAAATTTATGTTGATGATATTATTTTTGGTTCCACTAATCCCTCTTTGTGTTTATGGTTCGCTGATCGCATGAAGAAAGAATATCAGATGAGTATGATGGGGGAACAATTTCTAGGTCTCCAGATCAAAAAATCAAATAAAGGTATCTTTATCAACCAAAGTAAGTATGTCAGCGATATGCTGAAAAAGTTTGATCTATCCAACAGCTCATCTATGAAGACTCCGATGGCTCCTCCTTTCTCACTGAACAAGGATCCAAACGGAAATCCTGTAAACGCTACTGTTTATATAGAAATGATCGACTCTCTACTGTATCTCACAACAAGTCATCCATATATCATGTACTCTACCTATCTATGTGCACGATACCAATATAAACCAAAGGAATCTCATCTGATTGTTGTAAAACGCATATTCAGATATCTGAAGGGAACTCCTAACTTGGGTCTTTGGTATCCCAAGGGTTCAGGTTTTGATCTAATAAGTTATTCGGATAGGGATTTTACAGGATGCAAAATTGATATAAAAAGCACCACTGGACGCTGTCAGCTTCTAGGTGGAAAGTTGGTAAGCTGGACAAGTAAAAAGCAAAATTATGTGTCCACATCAACTGCTGAAGCTGAATATATTGTCGCTGGAAGCTGCTGTGCCCAAGTTCTTTGGATGAAAAACCAGCTCAACGACTATGATCTACAACTTTTCAAGATCCCTATCTATTGCGATAACGTTAGTGCTATTGCTATTGCAAACAATCCTGTTCTTCACTCCAAGACCGAACATATTGAGATCAAGTATCATTTAATCAGAGATCATGTTATAAATGATAATATTGAACTTCACTTTATTCTAACTGAGTACCAACTCGCTGACCTTTTTACAAAGCCTCTTGAGAGACAAGATTTAACATATTGATCAGCGAACTTGGAATGTTGAACGCTGAGGAATAATTTCCTTCAACTATAAGCATTACTCAGTAAGTGAAATGATTCAGTGTTCTTATTCTATCACTGAACTCCTGAGTAAATATATCTTCCTTCTCTAAGGTATGTACACTTATCTTTTTTTCAAAACTTAAAACTATCATTGAATCTTTCCATACTCCGTGATCAAAATGTTTTAAAAGATTGTTTTAGTGTTCCTTCTATCACTGAACTCTTTAAGCAAGTATATCTCTCTAAGATATATTTAACCTTTTCTTAAAACAAAAACCATCACTGAACTGTTTCTCAATTAGTGATCAACGTTTTAAAAGTTAAATTTTTTTTCAGTGACTCTTCTTATCACTGAACTTTTTTATACTTATCTTTAAAAAGATTTACTCTCAAATACATATCCTTCAGTATATATTTTTGAAAATCTTAAACTTTTTGTTTAAGAGGAAATGGAAAATGAAACGTCTTTTGACGTCATTTTGTTTTAAATGATACGATTTTTTAAGACACGCGTACCGTTCTGACACACGCGACCCCTTGTAATTCCATCCAATCATGGATGAGGACGTGTTAATTTTTTCGTAATTGCACAACTTTTAAGTTGTATTTTCCTCTCGCCTCTTTCCATTTCTCTCTCCTCCTACCTATAAATATGAGACATTTTCTCTTATTTTACCCTACGCTTACAAAAAAACTATTGTCGAACCTCTGCCTCTAAGACTTTTGCAAGCAAGAACTCTCAAAACTATCAACCTTCTTCTTCTAAAAATCATAGGTTGATAACTCTTTTCTTCTTATTTGATATGTTCTTCTTCTAAAAAACTTTTGTTATGTTATTTAAGAACTTGTTCTCTTAAATAACTAACATACAGATTATTAAAACATTCTTTTACTTGGTTATAATCTAAAGTTTCTATACACTTATTTTTCTTGAAAACCCCTAAATCTTATTGTGGATTTTTCAAAAGAAGTGTTATCGATTCAAAACATAGAGTTTACATTTTTATCTTGGATTTCTAACAAACCTGTCATCTTCTGTTTTCTCTTATATATTACAGAAATGTCTGCCAAGAATGTATACTTCACAATTGACAAAATGTATTTCAAGACCAACAACCATGTGGTGGTTCTACACATTCCTGCCAATAAACCACACTATGAGAACGCTGCTAGATTCCTCAAGAACTCCCCAATTATCTTTGTTATCTCCCATGAACCTGTCATGGTGAAAGAAGTCCTTCAGCGGTTTTGGCTTACTGCTGAAGTCAAACAAGAAATTGACAAGAGTGGTAAACCGGTGGAGAAAATCTCCTTCACCTTTAACAGGATGACAATCAGTTTTCGTGTAGCATACTAAGGACCGCACTCCAGCTACCAAAGTGTCCTTATGCCAGTGAAATTTCCATTGAGGAGATAATCTTCTACTTAGATGATATTGTCTATGCAAGGCCAACAAAGAAGGACTCCAGTGATCCCCTCAAATCGCTCTCAAAATTTGAGAAGAACCGCATGTCAGCGGAATGGCAATATTTGTTTTCCCATTTCATTCAATGTATGGGAGGCAAAACTGGTGGACAAGACCAAACCTCCAGAGTTTCATTGAACATTGGCGTTTCTATCATTCGCCAGAGGCCAATCAACTTTGTTGGCATTATCTTTCAAGACCTGGTGCTAAAGTTGAACAAGCGTTAAAGGGAAAAGGTGGTGCCTTACACCAGATTTTTGTGTATGGTGTTTGCTAAGATCTTTAGCAACAAATACTCCACAAAAGGCAACCTGGCTATCTGTAGGCTTGGATCCGAAATCTTGGATCATAAGTCTAAATTTGAAGATGTTGTCCTTTCCTCTCTCCTGGACACCTCGCACAACACACATTGCAGTACTTTTTCATCTTCTGTAACTGTGCCTGCATGTTCTTTATCTTCTCCAACTATGCCAGTATGTTCATCTTCTCCAATGTGCCAGTATGTCTTTCTTCCCTTGCTCCGGGGGTCAAGATTGAGGCAAACCCCCCTCAGTCTACCCAACCACCACCACCCTCTCGTCTAAAAGATCCTCCTCTCAAACCACTCCTGGTTCCCATCGAGGACCAAGAAAGCCAAAAAGGGGATACCCACATCCCTAGCTGTTACCTCTCAAAAGGTTCCAGTAATTGAAACAAGCCTTACCCCTGAGGCAACTTCTGTTATAACCCCTCTTAGCTCTTCAATGATTTCTTCAATCATTTTCGTACATGTGGATCCTCTCCAAATCGTCTTAATGACCCAAATCACTGAAGGTGTGAATATCAGCATAGCCACTGTTAAACACCCACTTCCACCATTCTCAGCCATCTTCTCTTCTCCTCCTTCTTTGGTCTCGACACATGCTGGTGATTCATCAGGGATTGTCCTCGCTGTTGATGAAACAATCACCATAGGACCTGAGGTCGCTCCTCTCGAGATACCTTAGTCAACGGAAGCCTACCCTCTCGAAGGCAACCTGGACAGAACCGGCATCAATCTTTCAGATGGTGCTGATGACTCCTCATGTACTCTACCAACCTACCCCTTTATTTCTTCTAACCCCGAGATATCTTATGCTCAAACTTCTTCTTTTTTAGGTCCTTGATATGAAGGATCGCCATCCTGGAAAAGGAATACATGGCTGATGATGTCAAGTTGATTCTCCCAGTAGTAGAGATTGTCTTGAGCAAAATATACCAAGTCCATAAAGACATGCCTCTCAGGGATGTCCTTTCTTCTGACTTCTCAGCTGTCAAAGCTAAAGTCAATGACGTGAAGAACTGCTATCTGTGGTGCAAGCCGATGTCTGCACCAACGCTGAGGCCATCTCAACTCACAATAGCAAAGTCCATGAAGCTTAGGCATGGTGAGATGATGTAGAAGATACTGGATCTTTTTCAACGTCCAGTGCCAGTTCATGCACCCTCCTTCACAACTGAGGATCGCCTATCGCTGGATCAAGTGCTCGAACTTGGTCTTCTTGAAGCTTAATCTCTGGTCGAGCTTGAACAACAAATGGAGATAGCTGCTAAAAGTATTGATGACCTTACCTCTCGTCTTGCTTATGACAAAGAGGGGGAGAAAGACTTTGCTGCTGCTGTTGTCCCTACAACACCAGCTGACGTTAATGCTCAAGTTGAAAGAGCTGAAGCAAATGAAGCTGCTGCTAAAGTTGTAGATGCCATCACTTCCCATGAAGCTGAAGCTGAGGAAATTGATGATGCCATCAGAGCTGATGCTCATGATGAAGACCTTTCTATCACCTCTGCAGCGGATGCTGGTGATAAGGAAAATGAAGATGATGATGACGATGAAGCTGATGATCCTCTTTTCTTTCCTGATGCTGGAAAAGATCTTGGTGATGATGATGATGATGATGATGATGATGAAGACGAATTCACTATTCAATACCACACTAAACCAGCTACCACTTTGAAAGGCGTCTCTCTCAAGGAATCTTCATCCCAAGAAGAGAAGGAGAAGGAGAAAGAGAAGGAAACATCTGCAAAGAACCAGAACACCTTCTCCAAAGACAAAGGTGTTGCTGAAGAAGGAAACTTGAAAGTTCTCTTCAAGCCTATCAATCCTTAAGGATATGCTGAACCCTCCAAGTTTGTTGTCGTTACTTCTCTCTATCAATTCTCTTCCTCTATTCCTTTTACTACTTGTGGTCATCTAGATGAATGGGTATCTGAAAACCCAACTTTTGGTGTTCCTAATGACCAACAGATTACTCAACTTAAGGAGTCACTCGACCAAACTGGAGTAAAAATGTCTCTTCGTACCTCAAGTTGTGGTGAGTTCGACTTCCTTACAGAAGCTAAAAGACTCGAAGTAGTCAAGGCTGAGGAAGAACTCCAAATTCAACGAAAATAGACTGAGGACAACCTCAAGCTGGCCAAGTTTCTTGCTTCTCAAGTTTTTCCAGAGAAAATGTCTAAAAAGATGGTGAATGCTGTCAAGGCCCAAGCTAAATTGCTCTCAATTGCAGAATCTGAACGTCAAAAAGTAATGAAGCTAAATGACCGAGACAAGAAATGGAGTGAAGATCGAATTAATAAAAGAATTAATCCCCGTCGCATCACTAACGTCACAATCAGTGGTCGTAAGAGAGATGGTGGAATGATCATCTCCATGCACATCATCAGAGACAACCTTGACTCTGTCATTGAGTACCCTTCCCACCTTGGACAATACGGCTACGGCGAACGGCTGGAAATACGCCAGGCCATTCAGTGCTCAAAGTCAAGGCACAATCTTATAATTGAAGACATTCTCAACGAGCTGATCAAGAAGATGTCCAAATTTTTTGTTATACCTACAAAGCCAACGTTGAAGAAAGGTGGAAGAAGAAATCCTTCTGATCCTAATGATGAACCAACTCTGAGGAACGAACATGAAACAAAGTTCTCCCTAGAGGAAGTCCTAAAGCATTCGAAAAAGCCAGAAATCTCTATGCTGAATCTATCTTTCCTAGCGAAAGGTCCTTACACATTCAACTCTGTACACCAAAGCCTGAGTTTGGATTCATATTCCATGACTATGATGGCGAACACAACTTTCAAAGAGAGTCTGAGCTGCGTCTATGTCCTATAGAACATTTTGATTATCTAAGATATTGGTTGGACAATGATCTTTATGTGAGATGATAGACTGTAAGATCAGAAAAGAATTTCTACATCGAAAGATGCTTGGAGAAGAAGTCCCTGGTTACATCGGCTTCAGCGACTTAGATTAGTTAGAATTTTTTATCTTGTAAATCTTATCTTTCATTGTAAATATTATCTTTCTATGTCTTTTCTTTCAGTGTAAAACTTATATGTAATAAGTCTATAACGTACTATTGTAACACTTGTATTTCTCCTTTTGAATAATATAAGTGTTTCATCAGTATCACTGAAAAAGATCCCTGAAAAGAGTAATAGAGACACATGTCTATGAGTTCCAGTAAGCTCTTACACTCACTAACAATCTTTAGTCAATGAACATGCTTTCAGTTTCAGTTTCCCTTCTTTTACTTTTTCTTAAAACTTGTAACTTAAGAAAACTTATATAGTAAAAATTGTATCATTGAGAAAGATCCCAAAATAGTACTTTACATGTAACTTTTCCTTACTATTATACCTTAAGGAAATTTTTTTATGTTGCTTTGTCATCATCAAATAGGGGAGATTGCTGATTCTCTCTCATTGATTTGATGATAATCCTTTTTACCTATCAAAGTATTATGTTTCTATCTAATCAGTTCCAGTGATCATCACTCAGTCTGTTCAGTGATCGTTGAAACATGTATTCTAATCCTACAGCGACAACTATACTTTCAAGAAGACAAAACTCACACCCAAGAACCTTCAGCAAATGTCGAAGACTGAAACTGAAGATTAGTGACTAGTGCTTTCGTGATCTGAAGCGGTATTCAATGATTACAACCTGGTCAACATATGTGTGAAGACTGCACAAGGCTCAGTGAATGCTGAAGAGACCTCCAACGTTATTCCAACATTCAGTGATCAAATGAAGCTTGCCATGTACGATTGGTTTTATCTTGTCCTTCCACACACAAAGGACAAACCCATACCCTCTCAAGAGTATCGTACTACACGCATCCGATTAGTCGACTCTAGTGTCCACCAACCCTATGAAAGGATGTCTGCTCATGAATAGACAAATGTACTATTCACTGTAGCAAAGGACAAGCTTTCCTCTAAAAGCTTGACACGTGTTCTGCCTCTTCTGAATTGCATTTAATGCAATGAGTATAAATAGTTGAGTGATTTCTTCTCTCACGCAATGCTGCAATACAAGCAAGTTAGAATTTCCATCTAATTCTAAGACTCATACCCAAGAAGAACACACTTCTGTCTTATCTCTTTTGGCAAATCTCTTATATTTGCTAAGTGTATCTGTATGTATTTCTAGATTGTTTTAGATAGGTTTTTCTTTACCTTGTGTATTATGCAAACAATCTGTAAAAATCTGTATTGATATTTCTTTATCAATATATATATTTTTAAAAGTGAAAGTTACTGTGTTTGTATCCCCACCTCTACAAACTGATCACCTCTAAACTCTTGTAGATCCGGCTGGGACTTACAATGATATATCAAAAATCTTGAGAAAATCCCAAGTAAGCTTGGTTATAATTAAAAATAAACGTGCAACCACTTATAGAAAAAAGCATGTATAACTCACCGTATAAGTATTAGTCCAAACCGCTCTTTGAAACGGCTATCGTCTCCCTACAAATCGGAGACCATAATTTTGATTATAATATAACATACGGCATGCCCTAGAGATGATCGACTAGTCCTCTTGACACCTTTTTATTTTTTTTATAATCCATGAGCCTACTTATTTCATTACAACTTTGATATATATATATATATATATATATGTGTGTGTGTGTGTGTGTGTGTGTGTGTGTGTGTAACACCCCCAAACACCACATTTACATATAACACATATTTCATTATATAGAAATATAGTTTATATCACAAGGTCCACTAGTACAAGGATTCCTATATGTACAAAATCTACATATGAAAAATTCCAAAACAAATCATGTACTAACACATGTAATACAACATGTATCTTCAAAAATAAGCAATCTTAAGCAGATCTTCAAAAGCAGATAACAGATTAGGAAAATAATCACATTTTCCCTTTCCCTTTAATATCTCTGGACCACGTTATTCCTACATTGCATAATTTTAAAACAGAAAATGAGGGTTAGACCAGAAGGGTCTAGTGAGAAAATCCCTTCTTTGCAAATGCAGAGTGATGAACACCAAAATATAATAAATTATCTTTGCTCAGAAATATTTGCCATATAATTAAATAATGCAGTTCTCAATGATATGTATAAAAGAATGAACTCAAGAACCTCAGTTCTAATAATAAAATACATCTGCTTAAAGATCCAACATTCTCAATATGAAACAAATATTGTAACCAAAGATTCTTCGAATCATTAAACCATTCATTTGTAAATATTTAACGGAAATATTTAAGGCAATACTTGCTCTTTATGACAAACCATTTTCCCCTTCTTAATAACATCTAAATTATTGTTTCTAATAGGAATAATATCTCTAATTTATCAGGTCACAAAGAAATGATGATTCAAAGTTTATTAAATCCAATTAGTAACAATAATAAGAGTTATAGTATTATCCACATATTACAATGCCTCCCTTATTCCAAGTACACATCTCCTTGATATGCCACCCTTATTCCTTCATCAAAATAAGGCTACTTATCAGAACAGATAAAGTCACCACCTCTGAAAGTATCCATTCCTAGTTCCAAGCCATAACAGACAAAAGTCACCACGTCTGGGGGAACAACCACTTAAAACAAGTTTCATACCAAAACAGACTTACGTCACCACGCTTGGTAGAAACAGTTTACAAAA
>NC_037529.1:55353490-55360576 GCF_001531365.2 Cynara cardunculus var. scolymus | reverse complement strand
GTCACCACGCTTGGTAGAAACATTTTCCCAAATCCAGTTCCATACCAAAACAAACTTACGTCACCACGTTTGGTAGGAACATATCTTTTTATTTAGAAAGATATAAAATACCCCTTTTATAAATCCATAATAAAACCCAATAATAGACATTTTTAAATTATATTTAATGTCTAAAATATTCAACATTTGAAAAAATCAAATATAGGTCACTCGGATAAGTTATCCGAATATATAATCCGGACAATACTAACTCTTCTTGTCTGATATACTAATCCAGACAACACTTGGTCGATTTAGGACTAAATCGTATGACTTATGTCCGGTTTAAAACAATCTCGACAACACATGATCGGTTTAAGACTAAACCGCGTAATACGTGATCGGTTTATAACTAATCCGCACAACCCTTAAGCGATTTAAGGCTAAACCGCACAATACTTGATCGGTTTATAACTAATCCGCACGACCCTTAAGCGATTTAAGTATGAACCGCACAATACTTGGTCGTATTCATACTTCTCCATTCAAAAATCTTTGTCCGATTTACATAGATCAAAATTCTCACTAACACCTTAAATCGCACAACACTTAAGCTATTTATAAATAAATCGGACAACTCTTATCCGGTTTAAGAGTAATCCGGACAAAGCTTTGTCGGGTTTATACATAGTCCGATCAACCCTTGTCCGATTAAACCCAAATCGCACAAAACCAGTTTTAAGAATAATACGCAGTTCTTTCTATAGTAATAATAAAAGCTTTTAAAAAAGTATTTTTAGAAATCACTCACCTTTAAGTAAGAACTCAGATTTGAAGAAGATGCAAAACCAAAATGAATAACCGGACAACACTTCTCTTCAAAATTCTCTCAAAACTCAAATGAGGCAAGAAGAAACTCAGTTTTACCCAACTTCCAATATATATAATTCTTGAATTGGAAAGTCGGCTACTTCCCCTTCCCACATGTATTCATGTATATCATTTCACACATGTATACACACACCCACATACATCATGCATATATATATATATATATATTTACATATTATGCATATATCCCTATGCATAAAATACACATACTTACGTATTCGATCTATGTAAACATGTATCCATATAAACAATTAATTCACATAATAAATACCTTGGGTAATAACTAGGACCCGGTTATCACATTATCCACCCCTTCAAAAGAATTTCGTCCCGGAATTCCTTTAATTAAAGAGCCATGGATAATCTGCTCTCATTTCTGACTCCAATTCCCAAGTTGCCTCTGTTCCTTTGTGAAACTTCCACTGTACTTTAACCAGACTGATTTCTTTGTTTCTTAACACCCTGATCTTTCGGTCAATTACGGCTTCTAGTGTTTCTACAAAGTTCAACTTGCTGTCCAGTTTGACCTCTGGTAGCGGTACAGCGAGAATCGGATCAGCTAAACATTTCCGTAAATTTGATACAAGGAGAGTGTTGTGAATCAGACTAAGCTCTTCTGGTAGTTCTAACGGGTACACCACTGGCCCGATTCATTTACATATTCTGAACGGCCCAACATACTTCGGACTGAGCTTACCCTTCTTCCCAAATCTGATAATACTCTTCCATGGCGAAACTTTCAATATGACAAAATCACCTACAGAAAATTCAATCGGCTTACGGCGATTATCAGCATAACTTTTCTGGCGATCTTGTGCTGTTCTGATTCTTTCACGGATCTGTTCAATCTTATCTGAAGTTTCTTGAACAATTTCAAGCCCTGTTAACTGCCTTTCACCCACTTCGTTCCAACACAACGGCGTTCGAAATTTACGTCCATACAATACTTCATATGGTGCCGCTTGGATGCTGGAATGATAACTGTTGTTATACTCAAACTCTATTAATGGCAAATGATTTTCCCATGATCCCCTAAAGTCAACGATACAGCTTCTCAACATATCTTCGAGAGTCTGGATAGTTCTCTCACTTTGCCCGTCTGTTTGCGGATGATAGGTTGTACTTAACCGAATTTCAGACCCCAGAGCTTTCTGCAAACTTTCCTAGAACTTTGAGGTGAAACGGCTATCTCTATCAGAAACAATAGACAGTGGAACACCGTGCCTATTGATAATTTCTCTGATATATACCTGAGCCAACTTTTCTAAAGAGTAATTTTCTCTTATAGGTAGAAAATGTGCTGACTAAGATAGGCGATCAACAATTACCCAGATCGCGTCATATCCCTTTGGAGTTCGAGGTAACTTCATGATGAAATCCATCATAATATGATCCCATTTCCATACAGAAATCTCCAAATATTGAAGACTTCCATATGGTTTCTGATGCTCGATCTTAACTTGTAGACACGTTAAACACTGTTCCACATATTTAGCTATATCTTTCTTCAATCCGGGCCACCAATAATAAGATTTTAGATCTCGATACATCTTATTGGTACCTGGATGAATAGAGTATTGGGATTTATGGCTTTCATTCAAAATGATTTTCCGGATATCCCCAAAACTTGGGACCCAAATTCGCCCTTGAAAGCACATAATCCCTTTATCGTTTGGTTTCAAGGTTGAAATCATCTTACCCAACCTTTCTGACTTGATAAGATCTTCCTTCATAACTTCCTTCTGACATCTCAGAATTTCTTTATGGATATCAAGGACTAAACTTATTCTCATTGACACAGTTTTAATAGTCCCACTTCTTTCTTTTCTACTTAAGGCGTCAGCTACCACGTTGGCTTTTCCTGGGTGGTAAAGGATTTCACAATCATAATCATTAACAAGTTCAATCCACCGATGTTGTCGCATATTTAAATCCTTTTGGTTGAACAGATGCTGTAGACTCTTGTGATCTGTATAAATCTGGCACTTTGTTCCCAGAAGATAATGCCTCCAGATTTTTAGAGCGAATACCACCGCGGCTAACTCTATATCATGAGTCAGATACTGCTTCTCATGATCCTTTAATTGTCTTTACGCATAAGAAATCACCTTTCCTCTTTGCATCAAAACACATCCCAACTCTAACTTTGAAGCATCACTGTATACCACAAAATTTTCGGATCCATCAGGTAGAGTTATCACCGGTGCACTACAGAGGTGATCCTTTAATAGTTGAAAAGCTTCTTGTTGTTCTCTTTCCCACTAAAACTTAATATTTTTTCTAGTCAATTTGGTCAATGGCACGGCTATCTTAGAAAAATCTTGAATGAACTTACGGTAGTAGCCTGCCAGTCCTAAAAAGCTTCGGACTTCAGAAGGAGTTTTCGGAGCTTCCCATTTTTCAACTGCTTCTATTTTGACTGGATCTACTTTCACCCCTGCTTCTGAAATAACATGACCCAAGAATTGGACTTCCCTTAACCAGAACTCACACTTGGACAACTTGGCATAGAACTTTTCTCTTTTCAACAATTCTAGTATCAGGCGAAGATGTTCCACGTGCTTTTCTTCAGTCTTAGAGTATATAAGTATATCATCAATAAATACGATAACAAATTTATCAAGATATTTCTCACATACCCTATTCATCAAATCCATGAAGGCTACGGGCGCATTAGTTAAGCCGAATGGCATACCTAAGAATTCATGATGCCCGTATCTGGTTCGAAAAGCTGTTGTAGCAACGTCTTCCTCCCTGACTTTAAGCTGATGATACCCCGACCTTAAATCGATTTTGGAGAAATAACTTGCTCCTACCAGTTGATCAAACAAGTCATCAATCCTTGGGAGAGGATACTTGTTCTTGATTGTCAATTTATTCAATTCTCGATAGTCTATACACATTCGTACAGATCCATCTTTCTTCTTGACAAATAAGACTGGAGCACCCCAAGGTGAAGTGCTGGGTCTAATGAATCCTTTATCAGTCAGATCCTTCAACTAAGTAACCAACTCTTTCAATTCCGATGAAGCTAATCTATACGGTGCCTTGGCCACTGGTGCTGCCCCAGGTATTAGATCAATCCTGAATTCAATGACTCGATCTAGCGGTAACCCAGAGAAATCCTCTGGAAAAACTTCCGAGTATTCATTAACAATTGGAATCAATTCCTGCTTTCCTTTTTCTTTCTTTGCATCAATAACATATGCTAAACACCCCTGACATCCTTTCCGAATAGATTTTTGGGCTTTTAACACAGATAGTAAACTAGTATTATGATCCTGACGATCACCAAAAATAATAACTGTTCCTTGATTTGATAGTGTAATTCTGATCATCTTCTTATTACAAACAATATTGGCCTGATGCTCTGCTAACCAGTCCATACCCACCACTACATCAAAATCTTTTTCCGCATAGGGAATAGTCGAATCGGTAACTCATACCCCTCAATAGCAATAATACAATTATTGAATACTCTAGTAACAAATTCTTGACTATTAGCAGTGTCAACTACTAATTTATCATCAAGTAGCACATAATTCAAACATGCTGATTGAGCAAATGATGGTGATACAAATGAAAAATTTGCACCAGAATCAAATAACACCTTAGCACATATGGAATTCAGAAGGAAGGTACCTGTTACCACATATGGGGTTGCTTCTGCCTCTTTTTTTTGTCATTTGGAACGATCTGCCTCTGGCTCCACTCTGGCTTCCCTCGGTGCACTAAGCCTTCCACGAATACTAGGAGCATTTCCTCCCATTGTCAAACAAGGAGCTCTCAATTGTGGACAATTTGGTCGGATATGGTCAGGTGAATTGCACTGAAAACATCTTTTGGGTGTAGTGCAGTCCCATGACAAATGCCCTGTCTCCCCACAACGATAACATTTCCTTGGTTCAGACGGACAATTTCCCTGATGCACCTATTGACATTGCGGGCAGGTTCTAACAGATGGCAGTTGTGGAGCACGGTTATCTGTTCTAGTAAATTTGGGTCTTCGAAAACTGACTGAATACCCCTCCCACTTTATTTTCTCAACAAATTTTTCTTAACCTTGCCGATTCTTATTTCTTTCAGTAACTTCAGCAGCATTGACGGCTAAAGAGAAAGTTTCAGGGTTCATAGCAATCACAAACTCCTAAATAAAAGGTTTCAGACCCCAAATATACCTTTCTACCTTTAGGGATTCTGAAGATACATAATGTTCAGCAAAACGGGAAAACTCAATAAATTTCTCGGTATAATCCCGTACAGATCTACTCCCTTGCTCCAGCTTAAGAAAATCCTCTTCCATTTGCTTTACTGCTGTAGTAGGACAAAATTGTGTTTTGAATTTATTCACAAATTCTTCCCAAGATATGGTTTGCAGTATATTCAGTTGTGCCGAGGATTCCACATCCCACCAATATAAGGCATTAGATTTGAGCATAAGTACTGCAAATCTAACCTTATCTTCTTCAGAACATATACTAGTATTGAATACTGATTCAATCTCTTTTATCCAGCACATTGCTTTAATTGGATCTCTTTCTCCTGAAAAGGTTGGTGGTTTACATGTTAGAAACATTTTTATATCTCTTCCCCGGTTATTGCTACCTGCTGATGGAGCTGGAGGATTAATTCCAACTTGCTCGGTTTCTATTCTAGCTGGTAATCCCATAATGGATATCAAGGTTTCTCTTAGTTTCCCCATCTCTTCTGCCAAAACGTCTCTGATTATAAACTCAGGTTGTTGCCTCTGTTATTGATGAGCATTCCCATAAATAGATTCCCTTTGATCAGGGCGAATCTCGGCCTGACTCCTTTCTGGAATCTGACTCCTCCCTCGACCTCTACCCCTACCCCTTCCACGACCTCTACTCCTTGAAGCATAAGTTGGGGGATTAACGGGAGATTCCTCCCTTTCTTCAGATTCAGGGTGGGCAATTCTTTCTGATCTTCGCGATCGACTAGACATCTGTAGATTTTTTAGTATTAAATATCAAGTATTCATATTCCCAAATATAATATGGTATCTGAGTATTGGTATGTACCTGTAAATTCATAATTACATTGGTCATTTGTAATTCAAATTCACCTTACATACTGCCCTCTTTAGCCCATTATATTTTATTCCCAGTGATACTTATTATGTCCAGGACTCTTAACATGCAAATGATAGTTTAAGTCTAGGCATCATGCTTTGAATACCACTTCTGTAACACCTCCAAACACCACATTTACATATAACACATATTTCATTACATAGAAACATTAGTTTACATCACAAGGTCCCACTAGTACAAGAATTCTTATATGTACAATATCTACATATGAAAATTCCAAAACAAATCATGTACTAACACATGTAATACAACATGTATCTTCAAAAATAAACAATCTTAAGCAGATCTTCAAAAGCAGATAACAAATTAAGAAAATAATCACATTTTCCCTTTCCCTTTAATATCCCTAGACCCCGCTATTCCTGCATTGCATAATTTTAAAACAGAAAATGAGGGTTAGACTAGAAGGGTCTAGTAAGAAAATCTCTTCTTTGCAAATGCAGAGTGATGAACACCAAAATATAATAAACCATCTTTGCTCAGAAATATTTGCAATATAATTAAATAATGCAGTTCTCAATGATATGTATAAAAGAATGAACTCAAGAACGTCAGTTCTAATAATAAAATACATCTGCTTAAGATCCAACATTCTCAATATAAAACAAATATTGTAACCAAAGATTCTTCGAATCATTAAACCATTCCTTTGTAAATATTTAACGAAAAGATTTAAGGCAATACTTGCCCTTTATGACAAACCATTTTCCCCTTCTCAATAACATATAAATTATTGTTTCTAATAGAAATAGTATTTCTAATTCATCAGGTCACAAAGAAATGATGATTCAAAGTTTATTAAATCCAATTAGTAACAATAATAAGAGTTATAATATTATCCACATATGACAATGCCTCCGTTATTCCAAGTACACCTCTCCTTGATATGTCACCCTTATTTCTTCCTCAAAACAAGGCTACTTATTAGAACAGGCAAAAGTCACCATGTCTGAAAGTACCCATTCCCAGTTCCAAGCCATAACAGACAAAAGTCACCACGTTTGGGGGAACTACCACTTAAAACAAGTTTCATACGAAAACAGACTTACGTCACCACGCTTGGTAGAAACAGTTTACAAAAATCCAATTCCATACCAAAACA
>NC_037529.1:55351610-55353430 GCF_001531365.2 Cynara cardunculus var. scolymus | reverse complement strand
TCACCACGCTTGGTAGGAAGGTTTCCCAAAATATAGTTTCATACCAAAACAGACTTTCGTCACCACGCTTGGTAGAAACATTTTCTCAAATCCAGTTCCATACCAAAACAGACTTACGTCACCACGTTTGGTAGGAACATATCTTTTTATTTAGAAAGATATAAAATACACCTTTTATAAATCCATAATTAAACCCAATCATAGACATTTTTAAATTATATTAAATGTCTAAAATATTCAACATTTGAAAATTATCAAATATAGGTCACCCGGATAAGTTATCCGGATATATAATCCGGACAACACTAACTCTTCTTGTCCGATATACTAATCCGGACAACACTTGGTCGATTTAAGACTAAATCGTATGACTCATGTCCGGTTTAAAACAATCTGAACAACACATGATCGGTGTAAGACTAAACCGCTCAATACGTGATCGGTTTATAACTAATCTGCACGACCCTTAAGCGATTTAAGGCTAAACCGCACAATACTTGATCGGTTTATAACTAATCCGCACGACCTTTAAGCGATTTAAGGCTAAACCGCACAATACTTGGTCGTATTCATACTTCTCCGTTCAAAAACCTTTGTCCGATTTACATAGATCAAAATTCTCACTAACACCCTAAATCGCACTACACTTAGCGATTTATAAATAAATTGGACACCTCTTATCCAGTTTAAGAGTAATCTGGACAAAGCTTTGTCCGGTTTATACCTAGTCCGATCAACCCTTGTCCGATTAAACCCAAATCGCACAAAACCAATTTCAAGAATAATACGCAGTTCTTTCTATAGTAATAATCAAAGCTTTTAAAAAAATATTTTTAGAAATCACTCACCTTAAAGTAAGAACTCAGATTTGAAGAAGATGCAAAACCAAAATGAATAACCGGACAACACTTCTCTTCAAAATTCTCTCAAAACTCAAATGAGACAAGAAGAAACTCAGTTTTCCCCAACTTCCAATATATATACTTTCCTGAATTGGAAAGTCGGCTACTTCCCCTTCCCACATGTATTCATGTATATCATTTCACATATGTATACACACACCTACATACAGCATGCATATATATATATATATTTACATATTATGCATATATCCCTATGCATAAAATACACATACTCACGTATTCGATCTATGTAAACATGTATCCATATAAACAATTAATTCACATAATAAATACATTGGGTAATAACCAGGACCCGGTTATCACAATATATATATATATATATATATAGCAAGCCATCAACCGTTTATATATGCAAACCCATGCATGACGGGTGCATACATGAAATGCATATATATATATATATATATATATAGAGAGAGAGAGAGAGAGAGGAGCATTCAAATAAAAACTTGACCCATTTGTGTAAACCGTGTAAACCAATCTCATCCATCCATTTTCTTGATCAATGGCTTATATTACTTTACTTTATTTTAGGAAATTAAAAATTAAAAAATAATTAATATTTATTTTATTTCATCAATAAGGGTAGAATTGGTAAACAAAGTTAACATTTTGTAACTCCTCGATTCCTTTTCCGATTCAATCCCGTCTTCATCGCATGCAACCCTCAGAATCCGGCGAAGGTAATCTTTCTCCATTTTCGAATATAGTGTTACCAAAACATCGATCACCAGTATATTCAAGAAAAATGGTCGGCAATAATGGAGGTATGTCATATTTATTGATATCATTTTCGATTTTATAGAAACCGAACAGTGAAATTGGAGATCATTGACGCATTGTAATCCCTTGGTCTTTTACAGGTAGGAGGCGTTTTAGCCATAGATTGAGGGAGAT
>NC_037529.1:55331995-55351510 GCF_001531365.2 Cynara cardunculus var. scolymus | reverse complement strand
TCTGTCACTTTTGACTTGTACGATTGAACATCTTCTGTTGTTGGTCCTCTGTGGTAGACCTCTTCTGTCAACACTTGCAGTAATACTTTTTCATACTTTTACATTAAATGAAATATGAGAGCTAACAAAAATATAATAGAGATGGGTAGTACTTCCACAGCTTCTTCAAGCTCGGAAGCTACCGTATCAGACTCGACAACTCAGGCTGATGAACGTGGTGATGATGATAATGATAATGACGATGATGACGCTGCTCATCCAACTGCTCTTGAAACTGTGCAAGTTGCAGCTATAATTGACAATCTCGATCAGCTCTTTGATGCCAACCAGAATCAACAAGAATGTCTGAGTCTTCATGATCTTTCCTTTGACGTTGATTTTACTAAAGTCTACGGCTATTTTGGCGAGCTTGATCAACTTTTTGATGCTATAAGGTCGGATGAGGGTGTATCAGTTGAAAATTTTGAGAGGTTGTGTGAATGGGAAGGAAAAGAAAATGGTGAGGGTAAGTGTGGTGTTGAAAAAGAAGATAATGCTCCAGTCCTAGCCGATACACTAAGTCGGGCAACCACATCTACTGTTGGCATTCATCTATTGAATGTTGATATTAAAACAGACATAGCTAGCCCAGCTATGCAAATGCACGCCCCACCCAGCCACTTTGTTGCTTCTCAACAAGCAACAGTTTCAACTTCTCATGGGGATTTAACACATAATCTATCTGCTTCTCATTTCGAGAATGTAGATATTGAAACAAGTAGACCTCTGCCCTAGTCTATGACTTCGATTCAATGCACCTTGAGTCTAGAGCCGATACACTTAAGTACACATAAGTCTCGAGCATCTGTTGCTCAATCTGCAGTTCTTAGTGAAGTATTTATCAACAAAGAATTACTTTCAATGTGTTTTGAAAACAAATTGGAATACAAACGAGTGTATTATCACCGAAAATGAATTTTGCATTTTGTAGACGTGATAATAACAAGTTGAAGAAACAGCTGAATCAAGTATTAGAATTATGTATGAAAAGAAAATACACAAGAATTGACTCAATGAAATACTTGATCAGAGATAGTATTCGTTACAAACAACAATAAAAATAAAATCATTTAAAATCACACTTCTGAGAATAATAAAACCATTTTGAGTTCAGAGAAGTGGTTTGAACATTTGAAAAACATTACCTAGAAGTTGTCTTTCTTATAAGCATATAAACATAAAGATTAGAAAGATATACCTATCAGATCAGATCAGAAAAATGATGTTATGTGCTCCCCTTGATAATACAACTCATAGCCTCATACAAGTGGTTATTATTTGACACTTAAGAATATTAAAGGTCAGACTCAGACTCCCCTTCAACATATGGATCAGATGTTCATACACACAGATTTAACATTCCAATCTTACTTACTAAGAATGAAAACCTTTTCTCATCGAGTGGTCTTGTAAAAATATCAACAAGATGGAAATTTGTTTGTACAAAGTGCATTTCAATTGATCATTTTTCAACATTATCTTTGATAAAGTGATACCTGATATCGATATGTTAGGTCTTAGAGTGTTGAACAGGATTAGCTGTTATAGCAATAACACTCTTTGAATCAAAGTTGATAGGGACTTTGTTGAATATATAGTCGTAGTCTTGAACTCGTGTCTTCATCCCAAAGCTTTTGTGAACAAGAACTTACTGCTGTGACATATTTTGCCTCTGTAGTAGACGTTGAAACATAGTTCTACTTCTTTGAAGTGCAACTGACTAGCTTGCCACCTAAGAACTGACATGATCCATATGTGCTCTTTCTGTCCAACTTACAACCTACATGGTCTGAATCTATTAAAGTAGTTAGCTCAAAACCAGAACCCTTAGGATACCAAAGGCCGAGATTTGGTGTGCCATTGAGATATCTTAATATTCTTTTGATCGCAGCAAGGTGTGACTCTTTAGGGCTAGCCTGATATCTTGAACAAAAGCATGTTGCAAACATAATATTTGGTCTACTTGACGTTAAGTACAATACATATCCAATCATGGCATGGTAACTTTGTTGATCTATAGCTTTTTCAAATAAATCTGCATCTAATAAAGTTCCAGTTGCCATTGGAGTCTTTATCGAAGAACATTCAGACATATTAAACTTTTTAATAATATCTTTGACATATTTTGATTGATTAATAAATATGTCTTCATGGAGTTGTTTTACTTGAAGAGCAAGGAAAAAATTTAACTCACCCATCATACTCATTTGAAATTTAGATTGCATTATGTCTGAAAAGTTCTTGCAAAACTTAGGATTTGTAGAACCAAAAATGATGCCATCCATAATTTTGTATCAAGATCAGATGCTTACCTTGCTTTTTCAAGAATAATGTAGTATCAATCGTACCTTTCTTGAAACCAGACTTTAATAGGAATTGGGTTAATGTGTCATACCATGCCCTAGGTGTTTGTTTTAAACCATAAAGTGTCTTGTCTAGGACATAGACATAATCTGGATTTCCAGGATCAACAAAGCCTTCTAGCTGACTTACATAGACTTCTTCATAAAGAATACCATTTAGAAATGCAGATTTGACATCCATTTGATATATCTGATGTTCTTGTGAGCCGCAAACACCAAAAATATTTTAATAGATTCAATGCGAGCCATTGGAGCAAAAGTTTCGTCATAATCAATGCGTTCTTGTTGACAGTACCCTTTTGCAACCAATCGGACTTTATTTCTCACAACAATTCCCGTTTCGTCTTTCTTGTTTAAGAAGACCCATTTTATACCAATAATAGATTTATCTTTAGGTCTAGGTACAAGTCTCCAAACTTGGTTTCTTTCAAACTCTCGAAGTTCATCTTGCATAGTTTTAATCCAATCTGGATCTTGCAATTCCTCATATGGTTTCTTTGGCTCTATAGCACCAAAAAAGTTAACGAAAAGACACTCGTTCATGGTCGCAGATCGTGTTTGCACTCTAGAATTCACATTACCAATTATTTGCATCGAGGGATGATCTTTTGTCCACTTGTGTATACAAGGTACGGGTTACACATCAGTTAAGTTGTTCTGATCATCGTACTCATCGGTTACAACTTGTATCTCAGCTTGAATTTCTGAGTATTCAGCTTCATCAGCAAATAAAATAGACTCAGCAGATAAAATAGACTCAAATTGATCAACATCGTGTTGAACAATTTCAACTTGAGTCATTGCTTGAGCTTCAGGTTGATAAGATTCAGAGTGAACAACTTCGGGTTGAACAATCCCAAGTTGATTGTGTACTTCAGCTTGAACAGGCTCAACAATTTCTGGATGAACATCATTTGATGTTGACCAACCAGCTTCAGATGGTCCAAAAATTTGTGTAACTTGCGGAATCGGGACCACTGTTTCATTAACTTTAGGTAAGTCAGATATTTTAAATTCTGCAAGAATATCTCAAGTTAATTAAAATGCATCTTTAAACAGTGAATTTAAATTTGATTTAACAATAGAGTCAGAATTCATTGTTCTGTTCTTCGGTACAGGCTCTACACTGATTTGTGTAGAACCTAAAGAATGTATATTGAGTCCTGAATCGTGTCGTTCAAAAGTTGATGACTCATCAAATCTAACATTGATGCTTTCAATTACAATCTTTGTCAGTTTGATGTAGACTTGAGAGAATATCCAATAAAGTAACCTTCATTAGTCTTTCTTTTATTTATTATCTCGTAAGCAATTTTATTTAATATTTTCACAATGATCATACGAATTTGTGTGACGCATGCAGTAGAAACAGCTTCAGCCCACAGATATAGAGGCAATCTGGAGTATATTTGGCTCAAAAGACTCAAAGTGCACATAACAAAGTTCGAAGACCTGAGGTGCGTCTTCTTGTTTCAATATCTAAATCTTCCAAATGAATAACAGATGGATTATATGATAAATCTCCATGCTATATGAAACAAGCACCTTTTGTGAGATACTTGAGTAGCTAGGTGGGGTGACACAAGTACTCGACACTTGGTCCATGTCTGTTTCAATATTCATCATCCAAAGAATGAGAATAAATAGATTATATGGCAACTTGGTTAACTATTTCGGTTTACAAAGGACTATATTTATTTCTTTTAAGTCTTGTCAAACACTCCCTTTAAAAATGTATCTAACCTAGAGATGTGTTTCATGGGTAGGTCCTTCCGGTTCTGGATTGAGCATTGAAACTTCTAAATTCTACGCACTTAGAAAATTATTGCACACTCAAAGATATATACATCAAATTTCATATAGAAATGAAGAATTGGTCTTGAATATAGAACAAGTGTTGTTCAAAAACTAACACATTTAAGGTATCTGTTTAGAATTATAAAGAAACAAATGCAAACGCTAAACAGAATAACTCAATACGCATAGTGTTTAACAACTATTATCTCTTATAAAAATCGAATCATTGATATGAAATAAGTCACAATTATTATTTCTGATAAGAATCGAATCATTGATATGAAATAACGTACAATGAAAACAATTAGAACATCAAACGAGTGTATTTCCACCGAAAAATATCAACGAATATATGGGACATGGAAGTAACAAAATTTAAGAACAATTGAATCAGATATTGGAATTATGCATGATGATAAAATACACAAGTATTTATCTCAAAGAAATACCCGTTCAAAAATATTACGCGTTTTTCTTTTTAAAAAAATCATTTAAATCCTCAATTCTTAAAATCATAAAAACATTTGAGATCAAAGAAGTGGTTTGAACATTTGTAAAAACATTTTGATATATTTAGAAGTTGTTCTTTTTCTAACCATATGAAAAAATAAGCAGAAAAAAATATTGCTTAAAAAAATTATCACAAAAAATCGCTCAAAACCTAGCCGATGAGTGGTTTCATCGCTCACCATTGTGGTCGATGAGGGGTTCATCGCTCACCACAAGGATCTCATCGCTCAACTCACAAGAATACTCAACACTATGCCAACACTCATCGCTCAAAATTACAACACTCATCTCTCATTACAATACTCATTGCTCAACCTTATACTTAACACACAATTCTTATTCATCACTCAATATTAACTCAGCTCTCAAAACAACGACTGGATAGTACTCTCATCGTACAACTCTATGACCAGATAACTACTTCAACAGTCAGCACTATGTCGGGATATCAACTTTATCGGACAAGACACTAACAGGATAACTATTTATCGCATAAAGACACTAACCGGAGTGCATTTCATCGCTCAAGACATCTTTAAATAATACCATATCGCTTAAAGTGTGTTCGGATACCTACTTCATCGGACAACACATTTTCCGGATTAGCTCATCAGTGGACCGGCCTTTGTCCGGATTGAGTATTCATCGGACAACACTATGTAAGGATTGAGCATTCATCTCCCAACTCTTATTCCTTCAAAAAAAACCTGTAAAAAATATTTCAGTTAAAATTTCATCTCACAATCGAATACGAATAAAAAAAAATACTTACTCCCCTTTGAAAATATATTAGATAAAATCCAAACACTATAATAGTTGTAACATCTCCCATCCACGTGGTCCGGAACGGGCGTTGTCACTAACGGGACTTAATTCAAAGACACAAACATTATAGAGCTACTAATAAACTCCAAACGTAGATTAACTTCTAAAACATGCTTTACAATCCAAAATATTACATTCTAACAACTATTTATAAGCTTAGAATATTATACATCTACAAACGAGTTTACCAACTCCAAAAGGTTAAACGCTCGATCTCAAGTCCCGTCCCTATCAGTATCACTTGGAACCTGCCGTGTCAGAAAACAAGAACATGGCTGAGCACGGAGTGAAAAGATTATAATATAAACTTGAAATAATAATACGTGACATCCATAATAAAGCGGAAGTCTTAAAAATCAATTAAACTGAATTCATATAAAATCAAGACGTTTCACAATTCTCATTTCAAAACATCATTTAAACAAAATATGTCAATTCTTGTGGTGTTCGTGGGGTGGCCAAACCACACGAACTATCGGGCCGGCATGCGGGCACACAACCCGAGTCCCCTGTGAATTTAACCGTGGTCACATGTGGGTAATCCTAGGATTGATCCATCCATACTGGATCCAACAAAATCGGCTAGTCCACAAGATGGGTTCACGTAAGCCACTATTGGGCCTAACCCTGTGGATCGAGTTCACCTGTAGGACGCCATGACTACAAAGTCACCATAGAAGGCATCCCAAATAATGTGCCCATTAATTAGGTTGTTCTGAAAACCAATAAAACTAAACATGTGCCACTACCCGGATGACTTTCATAAAAAGTCAACCTTCAAAGTATTTCATGAAACTCGAAACTACTTCAAAATATGAGAATCAATTTAATAAACTTGAAAGATTTAAACAAACAATTCAACGGACCAAAATCAAATGTTGATGATAAAGATTCAAGGTAGTGAACCACCGTTATGAAGGGTCAACTACAACGACTAGTTGCCGAAGAGTCAAAGAAAGTGAAATCCTTAACTTAGGAGGAATAAAGAAGTAAAGCACGATCAAACGAGATTCACGGTAAAGTTCAACTTGCTCGCATGCCTTACGAATGCGCAAATCAGTTTTTACTTAAACGACGTAAAACAATATCCTAATTCTACTAATAAGTTACTTAGGTCCTACATGTTTATAAACAACTTAAACTTCAAATAGGACAGCCGAATATGCATTAAGAAATCGACTAAACACTTAGATTTGTATAATTCTGTTTCGACTTTTAACAGCTTTTGACCCTCATTTTCGTGAGCATTTTTACCCCACTTAGAGGTCAATACAGAAGATACTATCTAAATGAAAGTTGTACTATGATATATGATGAATCTACTAGTTTTAGAATCACCTCATTCAGATTATCCATCTTTTTTTATACGAATTTTATAAAACAACAGATTAATCCTAAATACAGTGCAAATAGCCTTGAAAACACATTGTTTCGAGCCATTTAGATTCATAACTGGAGTTTCGACCTTTCATGAAAGTTGTAGTATACAATAAGACTTTCTAACTACAAAATAGGAGCTTATTCTGACTTACGGTTTGTGAATTATACACTGTCAAAGTATGGACCTGCATAGACTGTAAAATCCAACTTTTAAACTCCCCAACTAACTTTTATGATCCAACTTCCATGATTCGGTACATTTACGTGCTAAAACATACTTCAATATACTAAAAAGTAAAACAAGTCCAATGATCGCTAACATAGGCTTAATCATGCAATTTTACTTTTTTCGACATTATATCGAACAATTGGTGTGCGGTTAAACATATACACCAAATCTAACCATATTGATACTATAATCTACCATTTTAATTTCTACATCAGTTTAACCAATCCTAACATTCTGAACATGAAATATATCATACTTTTAACAATATTCATCCGTAAACTTAGACATAACATAATTTATAAACTTGTCTAAAAAAATGCTAATGTAAGCACCCTAATAAAAGTGAATGAAATTTATACCATTAAGAAAGGTTCGGAGAGTGGATTCTGAATATGTAACTGTTACCTTGATTTCTTCAATGATTTGAGAGATATTTTAGAGAGAAGACGAGAGTTTTTAGATTGAGAAAAATGAGACGGAGAAGAGGCGGTGATATGTGACGATGATGATTGTAATTTACTCTCATATATATATATATATATATATATATATATATAATTATAATTATAATAAATTTAGCAATTTGACGGTTTTAAACCCCTCAACAATTACTGATCGTTATTTAAACTATGGTACAATTCGGGTAAGTTAACAAGTAAGTTTTAAAACTCGGGCCTTACAATAGTTGATACCAAATGATAAAAATCCATACACTCCCTCTGGAATTAATATCATATTCAAAATCAGTACAAAAGATAGAACATTATATTCCCTTTATTCAGGTAAGCTCAGGTTCTGAACTGATATGTTCAGAAACTGTATTGAAGACCGGATCCTAAACTGATGTGTTTAGAAGCTATTTTAAAACTTCATAAGATCCCCCTCAAACCAAGCTTCATTTTATCATGTAAATGAATGTTTGAATTCAACACAGTACATGATAATCCTGCAAAACAGATTATACAAATTTTGGTATCCATACTTTCATCGATCCTAGTTTGTTAGCATTGGTCTGAGGTATACTATATAAACCATACCGTATGTTCTGAAAAGATAGTTTCTTTTTAAAACTCTTCATAGGGAAATCAAATATGCAAGAAGTACCATACCAATTGTTATCATACCTATTATTCTCCTTCCAGCCTTTTCCATACCAGCTGTTGGCTTTCTTCTTGTTGATAAAGTCATTTGTTCCACAAGTTGAACATTGAATACTTTTCTTGCTAAGACTGATAAGTTGGTTAGTAGACTTGACAATACAAGGTAAAACACTCTTTGAAACAAATGACTTCTTATTACACACAAAATATTGAGAAGACTTACCTTCAGAATCTTTTACATCAGATTTCTTCAACCAAATCTTTTTCATTCTTTTAAAATGATTATCTGACGCAATAGCATAACTTTTGTAGAACTGATTTGGAATATGAAATTTGTTCCTTGAAACACTTGATTTAGAATTGCTCGAATAACTATTGGATTTTTCACTAGAACTATCATTCATGCAAATTTTACACTTACATGAAGAATCAATTGAGCTTGAAGTACTCATTTCAGAAAACTCTTTAAGTTTCTTTAGCAACTGATCTCTTTCTTCAGTAACTAAATCATATTTCTTTTTAAACTCAAATATCATATTTATCTCAGACACAAGATCAATATTTAGTTAAGAAAATTTCTTTGAAACTTCAGAAATCTTATTTTCCAAAACTTTTCTTTCTGTTTCGAAAACACTTCTTTTTTTTGCAAAAACTTTTTTTCATTATCAGAAGCAACATCTAACCACATTTTCTTCTCGGCCAACTCTTTAGCTATGACTGGATTTTTCTTTGTTGCATTCTTTCTTCCAGAATCCAGACTTTTCTTATCAGCATCAAAACTCTTGGAAATCTCTAGATATTTCTTCTCATATTCTTTCTTTTCAGCGTCAAACTTAGCTCTTTCCAAAATAATTATCTTCTCAAATTCAGATATTTTCTCTAAAAACTTCGCATTATTCATTTCAAGAGCTTTAATCTTGCTTTCAAGCATCTTTCTTTCAACATCAAATTTCTTTTTAGCCTCTTTAAACCTCTTTTCACCATCTGACTTCTTCTCAACATCAGAAAATTAACTCTTCTCTTTTTCAAAATCTAACAGCTTTTCCAGTTCATATAATATTTCCTTTTCTTTTTTAAAAATTCTTCTTTCTGAATCCAATGCTTTCTCATCTTCATAAACTCTTGTTGTCAATTCAGATTTTTTTTAACTGCTCAACATTTCTTTCTTGGTAACCAGATGAAAAACCTCTAGACATAAATTCATCAATTTGTTGTAGCAAAAACTTCTTTTCCTCATGAACTTTTTCATTATCCTTAACCATATCTTTGGCCCAACAAAGATTTGAATGGTTCTCGTAAAACATTTCAACATATTTATCTTGTTCCTTTTTCAATTTCTTTTCCAATTCAGAAACTCTCTTTCAGTTCCCTATTCTCTCTTTTTAACATAAAAGCCATTTCTATCACTTCAAATTGATTAATCACACTTGATCGGACAACACTTAACACTTTCATAACATCCTTAGCGGACACAACTATTATCCCTCAACACAGGTTATCGGAAAAACTTTCTTATCACTCAAACCTTTAATCGAACAAAAGTCTTACTGATCAAAACACCTTTATTGGTCACAACCTTATCGGACAAGCTTTGACTGGATTCAATCCTTATCGGACAACACTTAACCGATCAAAAACTCCTTATCGCTTAAATCCTTATTGATTAAAAATTCTAATCGCCCAAAATACCAACGATGAAAACAATTCAACAGACGATGATGGCAGGATATCGGGCAACACTTCAATTCAACAAGGGATGAAGGATACTTAGACATACTTTCCAGAAATTAACTCAAAATCACTCAAAAATGGATAAAACTTACACGGAATGATTCGCAATATGCTCAAAAAACATATACAAAATGATTCGCAAAATGCTCAAAAAACAAGTTTTTAATACCAATTCTCACCAAAAACAGATCAAATTGTCCAAATTTAATGAAAATCGCAAGAACAGTTCAAGAACACAAATCACAAAAAATACAAAGTTGTTTCTTGAAATCAATTCAATTTTGAAATTAACTTATTATAATCAATCCAAATGGAAATTTGCACACAAATCAATCAAATTTACACACAAATTCAAACAAATTATGAAACATTGATTCAAAACAGTGAGTATAAAGTGTTCGATCAAGAATGTCCAAAAATGATTCAAAATTCAGTCTGACTATGTTCAATCCAATCTCTAAGTTGCTGTAATATGTATCTTATACCAATTGATAATTCCAGAAAGATTAATCAATAACTATTCAATTCAAGATCACAATTAGCACAATTAGAAATGTACATAAAGGGTAGAAATTGTAGAGAGAGAAATCTTTAAGCACGAAAATGTATTAGCATTCAAAGATTACAAATTGATCTTGCTAAGCTCATGAAATCTTACTAGCTTGCTTACTTCACTCACTAAATCTAACAAAAGACATCTATATATATATATACAAAAGAAAATACACAAAGCTTAAAGCTTGGATACAACAAATAAAGTTCAAAACTCCTTAACACATAGACATCATCCAAAGACCAGCTCCCCAAATCGTGGTTATCATGATCATCTATCTCTGTGATTTGATGACAATCCTTTTTGTTCTATGCAAAGTATTTTTGTCTCTGTCTTTTCAGTTCTAGCGATCTGTACTGAGTCTGTTCAGTGATCGCTGAAGAACTTGTATTGTAAATCCAATTAGCAACAACGATATTTTAAGAAGACAACAGTCAGACCAAAGAACCTTCAGCCAATGTCGAAGACTGAAATTGAAGATTAAAGACTAGCTAGTACGTGATCTGAAGCGGTATTCAGTGATTACAATCCTATCTACATATGTGTGAAGACTGCCCAAGCCTCAGCGAATAATGAAGAGACCTTCAGGTTATTCCAGCATTCAGCGATCAAATGAAGCTTGCGAAGCACAACTATTGTTGTCTTGTCCTGATACACACAAAGAACAAAACCATGCCCTTTCTAAACGTTAGTACGGTACGGAGCCGACTAGTTGACTCTATTACCCACCAACTTTGTGAAATGATGTCTGTTCATGAATAGGCTTTTGTACTATTCACTGTAGCAAAGGACAAGCCTTTTCCTTAAGACTTGACATGTGTTCTATCCCTACCATGTTGCATTAAATGTGCATTTAATATAATGGATATAAATAGATGTGTTCTATCTCCACGCAGAGATACACTCGACACTCAAAACCTAAACCTTACTCCGAGCTTTCATGCGCTCAAGTAAAAGAACTTACTCTTCTAATTCTTTAACATCAAATCTTTTCTTATTTGCTAAGATCTAGTGTGTAAACTTAAGATTGTTTAGATAGGTTTTTCTTACCTTATCTCTCCGTAACAGTCTTGTAAAATTTGTATTGATCTTCTCTTATCAATATATATTTTAAATTTGAAAATATTGTGTTTGTATTCATCCCCCCCTTCTACAAACTGTTATACACATCTTGTAAACCCTTACGGGACCAACAAGTGGTATCAGAGCAGTGTTCTATCTTTTCTAGTTGTTTAGTTGTTTTTCTGCATTACTTTATCTTCTTCTCTAGATAACATTACTGCTTTTAAATGGCTTTGCAAAACACAAACACACACGTTCAAGACAATGGCTCTCTTGCCAAACCTCCCCGATTCATTCGAGACAACTTTAGTCTATGGAAGAATCGGATGTCCCTCTTTTTGGAAGGTGTGGATCCTGAAATTCCACACTATATAGAAAATGGACCATATGTACCGTTGGCTATTTCACCGGCTGTTCCTATGACAGCTAGGACTGCCGCGTTTCCTGAAAGGCAGATTCCAAAGCTCCTTCATCGGTGGAGTGATGAAGACAAAAACAAAACAGCAATAGAAACTCGCGCTAGGTCTATAATAGCTATATCTCTTCCTGACGAGGTTTATCACTCAGTGATGAAACTCAGGACTTCTAAAACCATGTAGGAAACTCTTTTTGTGTTCAATATGAAGGAACCTCTCAGGTTCAAGAATCAAGGAAGATTAATTTAGTAAGACAGTATGAAAGCTTTCTCTATGGAAAGACTTAAACACTGTCTGAAGTACATCAACATTTTAATTGTCTTCTTATTGATCTTATGATTGTAGGCAGCGAATATTCCAACTCTGAAACTTTAACTAAGTGTTTGGAATGTCTTACTGAATCTTGGGACACCTTTTCCATGTATCTTAAGATGTCCAATGTCATGTCCTCTTTTTCTCTCTCTACTCTCTATGGGATTCTGCTTAATCATGAGCAATCTCGTCAGCTGAAAAGGAATCTAGTCAAAGATTCCAGAGAAATGAAAAGCTCTCTGTTAGCTTTGATCTCTGATGATGCTTCAGCTGAAACTCCTTCTTCTTCTTCTTGTTCTTTTTCTTCATCTCTTCCTCCTGTTGTAGTTACAGAGTTAGACTCTACTAACTCTGAGGATATACCAGAATCTGATCTTGCAGATTTTGATGAATCCCTGGCGCTTTTGACTAAATCTTTTAGGAGATTTGCCAGCAAGAGCAACTACCGCAGATCTCCTTTCCTGACCATTAAGGGAAAGCCAAAGTATGACAAGATAGACAAGGCTTCAACAATCTGCTACAATTGTCATCGCACCGGACATTTTGCAGGTGAATGCAGATCAAAGAAGACTGCGATGCCATCTTCCAAAACCCCATCCTCCTTCAGGACCAGGGATGACAAATACCTGAAACTAAAGGAGAAGTATAAGAAGATGAAGAATCACCAGCGAAAGACAAAAGTTCTTATCGCTGAAGAGCATGATTGGGCTCATTCATCTGATGAATCATCATCTAATAAGGAAGATAAAGCCTATCTTTGCTTGATGGCTAAGAATGTCAAAGAAAAAGCTTCAGAGACATCTACTTCAATTGAACCATCAACCTCTTCTACTACTCAGGTATGTATCCTGAATGATTCTTCTTCCTCTTCTTCTAGCCTATCCATACTAGACACGTTGACGGTAGATCTTTACAATGCCCTCAATGGCAAATCAAAAGCAGAAATACTTAATCTTGATCTTCAAGAACAGTTGAAGATTTGCCATTCTAAGATCAAGAAGCTGACCAAGGTTGAAGAAAACCTAAAAGATCAGGTCATTGTAAACCAAGCCATCACTGTTGAACGTGAAAAGGCTATTGCTGAGCGTGAGCGAGCAATCGCTGAATTCAAGGCCGAGAAGGCTACCATTGAAGGATGGTGCAAAGCCTCTATCAAAGCCTTTGAGATCATCAACACTCAGATCCCAACCAAGATAAAGACTGGTCTAGGATTCTCTTATGATCAGGTAAAAAGTGCCACTGACACGTCCTTGCTTAAGTTTGGTACCTTTGTCTCTTCCATTCCTGACACTTCTTACTATTAGTCTTCTTTTACTGAGAGTCATCTTGATGGAACTCCTTCGAGTTCATGTTACAAAGACAAAGGTAAATCCATTGTCACAACACCTCTTCCTAAGAAGTCTAACAAGTCTAATAGATCAAGGTCTATTCCTTCAGCTTGTAAACCTTATTCTTCAGGGACTAGGAAATCTGAATCCTCTTAGAAATCCAAGTCTCAGCTCAAGGTGAATGTTTCACCTAAGGACACCAAAGCCTCAAATGTTCCTCCAAGAACTAATGAGAAGCGAATCCTTGGAGCTGGTCCCTCTTCTAATCTGGTACTTCCTGGCCCTAAAGCTACCTTCAGCTTTAGGAAGTGTAGACACAATGTTGAAAATACACATATTGCCAGCAAGTGTCCTTTTGCCGCCAAGGCCGGCTCACCAGGTAAGTGCAACAAAGTAGCCAAGGCTGAGAAATTAACCAAGGCAAAATCCTTCTCTAAGGCTGCAAAAGCAACCAAAGTGAAGCAAACCACTAGAGCCTTTTCCTTAGGCTCAGTGAAGACGACAACCGCTGTTAAGTCTTCAGTATCAGACAATGTAATTCCAACCATTGAAGCCTCTTCTTCAGGTTCAGTGAAGACATCCACTGACTCTATCTTACTAGTGTCAGATATTGTTCCTCTTTCCACTCAAATCTCTGCAGGTTTAGTGATGCCATCTGCTGATGTTGGTACCTCAGCACCAGTGGATAATGCCTCTAACAGTGTTGGACCCCAATAGCTGGGTACCAATAGCATTTTTAAAATGTTCCCTTGTGCAGGATGTCAAAGACATATGGTATCTCGATAATGGATGCTCAAGGCATATGACTGGAGACAAATCTCTGCTAACTCATTACAAGGAAGAAAGAGGACCTTCCGTGACCTTTAGTGGAAATGGAAAAGGATATACCAGAGGTTTTGGTATATTTACCAATGGTGCAACTACGTTCAAGAGAGTTGCATATGTTGAAGGACTGAAGCACAACCTACTAAGCATCAGTACACTATGTGACAAAGACTACATAGTAAAATTCTCTAAGAATTCTTGTTGCGTCTTTGACAATGATGATAAGGTTGCCTTCGCCTAGAGAATGTGTATATCATCAATATGACTTCTTCTACAACTGAGACTAGTTGTTTCTTCTATAAAGCCTCGTCAGACATCAACTGGCTATGGCACAAACGTATCTCTCATATCAACTTCAAGACACTTAGTGAGCTGTCAAAAAATGATCTTGTCACTGGTCTTCCTCAACACTCCTTTGCAAAGGAATCTCTTTGCTCAACATGTGAAAAAGGAAAACATACAAGAGCTAGCTTTAAGTAAAAGCAAATCTCTTCAGTGACTGCCTCTTCAGCTACTGCACATGGATCTTTTTGGTCCAGTCAACGTGCAATCCATTGCTGGAAAGAAGTTTACACTCGTCATAGTTGATGAGTATTCCAGGTACACTAGGGTCTTCTTCCTCGGATCTAAAGATGAAGCACCTAAAGATATCATTTCTTTCATCAAGAAAATAGAAGTAATTAACAACATCAAGGTACGATCTATTAGAAATGACCATGGTACTGAATTCAAAAATAGTACTATAGATAATTTCTTTGAGAACAAGGGAATTTCTCACAACTTTTCTTCAGTGAGAACTCCTCAGCAAAATGGGGTCGCTGAAAGGAGAAATCGAACAATCATAGAGGTTGGTCGATCAATGCTCAATGAATCCCATCTCCCTACTCAATTCTGGGCTAAAGTTGTTAACACCGCTTGTTTCACTCAAAATCGGTCGCTGATCGTAAAGAGGTTCAAGAAGACAGCTTATGAACTTTTTCATGGAAGAAGGCCTTCTATAAGCTTTCTACATATTTTTGGTTGTACTTGTTTTATTCTCAGCAATCGGACCAACTTGGAAAGTTCGATCCCAAAGCTGATGAAGGAATCTTTCTTGGATATTCTTCATTATCCAAAGCCTTCAGAGTATTCAACAAACGAAGACAGACGATAGAAGAAACTATTCATGTCACCTTTGATGAATCTCAATCAGTTAATTCAAAACCCATCTTAAATGATGATAATGAATGAGAAACCTTGATGTTCTCTCACTATGGACAACCTGAAGCTTCCTACAGTGCTCCTCTCAACACTGAAACCCCTGAAGCTGAAGATGATCCACTTATTATTCCAGTTATAGCTAATCACTTCAACGTATCTTCTTCAAAGATCGATGCCGTGCCCATTAGCTATATTCCTCCCTCTTCTTCAAACACTGATCAATCAGTGAATGAAATGCCTTCAGTATCTGAACCTGTTTAAGTCGCTGAATCTGAGGCTCCTTTAGCAATAATTCTTATTGCTGAAGACAATGCAGCTGAAGCCTCATCTTCTGTTCCTGAACTTACTTATTCAGATGATATTCCTCTGCCGGCTCAGTGATGGACTAAAGACCATCCAATTCATCAAATTCTTGGGGATCCATACGCAGGTATCAAGACTCGTCGTGGTCTAAGTAATATATGTCTCTTTGTCAACTTTCATTCTCTAGTTGGGTCCTTGCCATGCAAGATAAGCTCATTGAATTTGTAAGGAACAAAGTCTAGTTCCTTGTCCCACGTCCTTCTAACAAATCAGTGATAGGCACTAAATGGGTTTATTGCAACAAGTTGGATGAAGAAGGTGTGGTAACCCGCAACAAGGCTCGACTCGTTGCTCAAGGTTATAGACAAGAAGAAGGGATCGATTATGACGAAACCTTTGCACCAGTAGCTAGACTCGAAGCTATTCGACTCTTTCTAGCCTTTGCTGCCCATAGAGACTTTAAAGTCTACTAAATGGATATAAACAGCGCTTTCCTAAATGGAAAACTTCAAGAGGAAGTTTAAGTTGAACAACCTCTAGGGTTTCTTGACCCTAAGTATCCAAACCATGTCTATCATTTGGATAAGGCTCTTTATGGGTTAAAACAGGCTCCTCGTGCCTCGTATGATACCCTTTCCTCATTTCTCATCTCAGAGAAATTTGTTCATGGAAAGATTGACCAGACTTTATTTCTTAGGAAAGTTAAGGGTCACATCATTGTAGTCCAAATTTATGTCGATGATATTATATTTGGTTCCACTAATCCTTCTTTGTGTTTTCGGTTCGCTGATCACATGAAGAAATATCATATGAGCATGATGGGAGAACTAACCTTCTTTATAGGTCTCCAGATCAAACAATCAAATAAATGTATCTTTATCAGTCAAAGTAAGTATGTTCGTAACATGATGAAGAAATTTGATTTATCAAATAGTTCACCTACGAAGACTCCAATGGCTCCTCCACTCTCTCTCAACAGGGATCCAAATGGAAAGCCTGTAAACGTAACTGTTTATAGAGGAATGATCGGCTCCCTACTGTATCTAACAGCTAGTCGACCAAATATCATGTACTCTACCTGCTTATGTGCAAGATATCAATCTGAACCTAAGGAATCCCATCTGATTGCTGTAAAACACATCTTCAGATATCTTAAGGGAAATCCTAACATGGGTCTTTGGTATCCTAAAGGTTTAGGTTTTGACCTAATAGGTTACTCGGATAGTGATTTTGCAGGTTGCAAAATTGATAGGAAAGTCACCACTTGAGGCTGTCAGCTTCTAGGTAGAAAGTTGGTGAGCTGGACAAGCAAGAAGCAAAACTCAGTGTCTACATCAACAGTTGAAGCTGAATACGTAGCCGCTGGTTGTTGCTGTGCTCAAATCCTTTGGATGAGAAACCAACTGATGGACTATGATCTTCAGTTTTCAAAAGTTCCTATCTATTGTGATAGCACTAGTGCTGTTGCAATTACAAATAATCTTGTACTTCACTCCAAGACCAAACATATAGAGATCCGATATCATTTTATTAGAGATTATGTTATGAATGGTGACATTGAACTTCTTTTCGTTCCAACTGATTACCACCTCTCTGACCTATTCACCAAGCCTCTTGATGAGACAAGATTTAACATCTTGATCAGCAAACTGGGGATGCTAAACGCTGAAGAATAACCTTCAGCTATTAACATCGTTTAGTAACTGAAATAATTCAGTGCTCTATCTCTGACACTGAACTTTTGAGTAAATGTATCGATTCTCTCTAAGGTATGATTACTTATCTCTTTTCTTACAAACTTAAAACCATCACTGAAGCTTTTCTTCTTCAGTGACAAAAATGTTTTAAAAGGTCTTTTCAGTGCTTTCTTAATCACTGACCATATAAATAAGTATATCTCTCTTATACTAATCGTTTCTTAAAAATCAAAATGATCACTGAATCCTTCCTCTTCAGTGGTTGAAATGTTTTTAAATGTCAGGATTAGTGATTCTTTTATCACTGACACTACAGTTTTCTCGTCTTAGTTATAAAAGTGTTTTAAAAGGTTTTTTCAGTGCTTAGTTAAACACAAAATGACTCTTCATTTTATAAAAACCTTTTTGTTTTTTAAAGAAATAGTTAATGAACCGCCATTATGATGAAATTCCCTATTTACAATGCGCAACACTTTGAGACGTGAAAAAAGGTACTGTCTTATGCTACCTCATTAAATGTCATCCAATCATGGATGAGAACTTGCCATTTCTTTCATCAAGGCCCTTTTCCCCAACCTTCGTCTTTTTCTCTCTCATATATTCTCTCCATCTCCTCCTACCTATAAATATGAGATCTATCCTTCACTTTTCTCTTTACGCTTTCAAAAATTCGAAGACAAAACTCCACCAATTTACAAAGCAAGAACCTCTCTCACAATCCTTCTACGACCTTTCTCTCTTTCAACTTAAGGTCAAAATTTTTCTTTTCTTCTACTTCCACTCTTTTAAGAAATGTGTTTAATATCTTTAAGAACTTTGTTCTCTTAAAACATTAAACATTAATTATTATGAACTCAACTTTCTACTTGGTTGTAATCACATTTCTTCAAAACACATTCTATTTGAAAAACCCTAATCCTTCAAGGATTTTTCAAAAGAAGTTTTTCTTGATTCAAAAACTTATCTATACACATATCTTGGTTACCTAACAAACTATTTGTTTTATCTCTTCTTTTTATTTAAAAAAACAGATGGCTGCCAAAAATGTCGAATTCACTGTCGATGAAGAGTCCTTCAAGGGCAACAACCATATTGGCTTGTTGGACATCCCCTCCAACAAGGCGTTTTACCAAGAAGTGGCTGACATCCTTAAACAGTCATCACTCGCATTTTCCCTCAACCATGACCCTGTCATGGTTAAGGAGGTTCTACAGCAGTTCTGGTTCACTGCTGAGGTGGTCAACATTGAAGACAAGCATGGCTGCCAAGTTGAGCAAATCAACTTCACTTTCAACCGCATGACTGTGAAGTTTGGCGTGAACACCATGAGGACCGCTCTTTGCCTCCCGAAAGGCCCTTTCAACAGCGAACCCACAATGGCCGAGATCATCCAATGTCTCGATGCCATTTGCTATCAATGGCCAATGAAGAAGGACTCAAATGCTCCCACGAAGTCCTTATCGAAAATCGAGAAAAACAGGATGTCAGCAATCTGGCAATAATAATCTAGTTAAGAATAACCAAATTATAGTGATTTAATAAAGAAAGTTATGAATACTCAAGAGGAAATTAATAACAATTAAGAACAGTCTTGAGCTTCAAAGGTTTCACACTTTATTATAAGAAGAACGTAAAGCAATTCAAGCAACTCGTAAAAGTGACTCTTTTTACAATAGGTCTAATCACCTACTTATACTAATCAGCTAATAAGAAGATAACTATCTAATGAGACATTTTAGCTAATCTTCTATTAACAGATAACGTTTATTTATTCTATGGATTAACTTTAGTATTAAAGATAAACTAGAAATCTAGCTGTTGACATGTCATCTCCAGCTGTCATTC
>NC_037529.1:55327177-55331145 GCF_001531365.2 Cynara cardunculus var. scolymus | reverse complement strand
TCACTCTTGGCTTTGTGGTTTACCAGGATTTCCATCGTTTTTATCACCGCTCGATTTGTTATTCCATATCTGATGTCGTGGTCTTGTCTCTGAGCTGTATATGCATATAATTCGATCAAGTCATATGGGTTGAGGTTGATGAGGTCGTTCTTGTTAAAGACGCAAACTAACCCACGTGCTCTTTCCATAATAAACTCGACGTATCGGGTGGCTCGATTGGCAAATGTCTTTATTTTCATATCAATGACCCTCCTTATCCCATCATTCGAAAAGACAGCCTGGGGTGCTTGAGTGGTCTGTCTAATGAATCTATGGTGTAGGAGGTCCACGGACTCAGGCGATAAGATTGGAGGGTTGATAGTCAAACTGTCATCACGGTCTTGGTAAAGATATTGATGAATATTCTCAAGCAAAATGGGTTCCCAGGGCGGCAAATCGAGACGTCTCCTCATTGACTCCATGCTTTGTATTATTTCATCAACCAAGCTCTGAGGAGGTTGCCTTGAGGAAGAGGGAGCATCCGCATGCACCATGGGTTGATGGGTTAAGGGTTGTATATGGGTTGGTGTTGGTTCAGGTTGGGTTGGTTAGGGTTCATTTGGTTCGGTATGAATGGTTTCTGGTGCATGAGATTCGGTAGGAGATTGTTGTTGTTGGGGTGATGAAGGTTGTAGTGTCAATGGTTCAGGTTGCATGGATAAGTTGAATGGTTGAGTGGTGCGTGGTGTTGGTGAAGGGGTTAAGGGTAGGTTTGTTGTGGGTGTAGAAGAAAGAGGTTGGTTTTGTTGTGTTGGTGGGGTAGTTGGTTCTCCATCGGTTGAAGAGCTCAACACGATGGGCTCTTGGGTTTCAGCGAAGGGAACTTGTATATTTACATCTTCAGAGGGCAGAGCCTCTGGTTCCATTGTTTGGGTTCCTTCTGGTGATGGTGGTGGTTGAGGTGATGGTGATAGTGGTGCAGCGGATTCGGTTTGTTGTGCAGCCGTGGCCTATGTCTCCCCCTCATGAGGTCCAAGACYTTGATCATCGGGGTCTTAGTCGTCATGCCTAGGCCTCTTGTGCGGGCGGCTGCTTGAACAAGAGGCTTTTGGCCTCTTCTTCTTCTTTTCCTTCCTGAAGGTAGCGAGGTATTCCTTCAGGGTGGTCTGCCGTTGACTCGCCTCCATTGTTGATAGGAGGGAAGTTGTGCGCCGTTGTTTATCGGCCAGGTTCTGGGAGAGAACCATTATTGGACGAGTGGCCCGATGAACAAATTTTACACTGATCTCGTTAAAAGATAAGACCAGTGCCCTCAACAAAGCTTGCAAGTCCGCTCGTGTGGCGAACTCGGTCGTGGAGGATAAAGTTGGTGGTGGCATGTCGGAGGTGGATGTGTATGGGGGAATGGGAAGGTTGGTTATTAGGTCTCTCACCTCTGCAGTGAAAGTGGAGAAGGCTTCATCGAAGGATTGGCCTGCAGAGGAAGGTGGTGGTTGAGAAGTGGGTTGGGGTATTTGGGCGAGTATAGCGGCGGGTAGTTGGGTGAGGGTGTCTTGGATGGAGGCCATTTGGTGGGTGAGATTGGCTATGGAATCATCGATAGATGTGGTGGATGGTTGTGGTGTTTGGTGATGGACTTGGGGGGGGATGGTTGTGGATAGGGAGTGAAGGTTGCGGAGGATGGTTTGAAGTTGGGTGATTATGTAGGTGAGGTTCTCATCGGCCTCAATTGCCTGGGCCGTGAGGGTGGCGATGGATTGGATGATGACTTGGTTTAGTTGGGTGGCTAGGGAGGAAGTGGTGTTATGGTGTTGGGTGACGGTTTGTTGGAGCATTTGTAAGCGGGTGTGTTGGTCTGTGTTTGGGTTTCGATTTGGGTGAGGTGGTGTTGTAAGATTGCAAGAGATTGTTGAATGTCAGAGGTAGAGGTGGAGGGTTGGTTGTCGACAATCCCTTGCATGATGANGCCATTTGGTGGGTGAGATTGGCTATGGAATCATCGATATATGTGGTGGAAGGTTGTGGTGTTTGGTGATGGACTTGGGGGGGGATGGTTGTGGATAGGGAGTGAAGGTTACGGAGGATGGTTTGAAGTTGGGTGATTATGTAGGTGAGGTTCTCATCGGCCTAAGTTGCCTGGGCCGTGAGGGTGGCGATGGATTGGATGATGACTTTGTTTCGTTGGGTGGCTAGGGAGGAAGTGGTGTTATGATGTTGGGTGACGGTTTGTTGGAGCATTTGTAAGCGGGTGGTGTTGGTCTGTGTTTGGGTTTTGATTTGGGTGAGGTGGTGTTGTAAGATTGCAAGAGATTGTTGAATGTCAGAGGTAGAGGTGGAGGGTTGGTTGTCGACAATCCCTTGCATGATGAGTTTAAGGTCTTCCAAGGACCGCATCACTGTATCGACAAAGGCTTGGAACTCAGCCTTTGTGACCAGATCAGGAAGTGGGGTAACCCCTGCAGCAACAGATGCTGCAGGTTGTGCCTCTGCTCCTCAGGCGCCTTCTTGGCCTTATGAGAAAGTTGGCCTCAAAAGACTTCCATCACGTCCTTGATTGCCCTCAAGAGAGGAGTTATCTTGTGATGTTGCGACATCCTCTTCCTCTTTCTCGGCTTCAAAGGCCGGGTAAGTGAAGCGAATGTGTCCCCGTCGGTAGATCAAATATCGATGGGGGTCGTGCGCGAATGGAAGATCGCTCTGAACGATCATAGGGTTCAACGTCAGAAGCAACACATGCTTCTGTGTGTGATGGGATGTGGCGAGCCCTGAGGCAATGCAGTTCTTATTTCTTCATCACCTCTCTGTTTGGAGAGGGGTGATGGTATATGAGGTTCCTCAGCTAATTTATCTCCAGAGACCCGATGAATGGCCTCTGGATGGCTGGTTTGGGTAGGGATTGGACTGGGTCGTCCTTGTTCAATACCCCTTTGGCTTTGATCGCCTGGGGTAGAGGATATGGTTGCCCTTTGGGAAGTGGGTGGAGAGTTTATTTGAGTAGGGCCGAGGGTGGCACGTTGAGTAGCATCATCATCATCATTTTCATCATCTGATGATGATGACTCATGTGCGCCCTCGCTGGGTGCAGGGGACGGCTCTAGGTGCTCCGGGGTAGCTGCCCTCGGTTCATGAGGCAGCATGGAGCGTTCGTAGCTCTGGCGTATCTCAGATGTCGATGGTATGACATTAAGCATAGCCCTTGGAAGAGGATGGTTGATGGTATAACCCTCCTTCGAGAGGGTTGGTCGATGACCATGCATCTTGTATACGGGCGTGAATGGCTCTGCGGCTGGTAGGCTATTCTTCCGCATTCCGTCCCCAACGAAGAGAGCGATGAAGCGAAGAAAGAGAACCGCAGGGAGAGGCTTACCAGCGGCCTAGAGTTTCGACTTCTTGACTACCGCCGAAAGTATTTCGTTATAGATGAGGAAGGCGTAGTTGAGGTTCAAATTGAAGAACAGCCCGTACATTATGGTCATGATATTTATATTGCCTCGGTCCAAGAAGCCCAGTTTGCATGTCAGGGCTCTATTCAGAAGGGAGAAGAACATATTCCACATCGGTGGAAGGCATTGACGTTTGAAATTGGAGATGGTGCATACGTCACGGTTGTAACCTAGCATCTTTACGAACCGGAGAATGTCTTCGGTGGTTGGTGGTTCGGCAAATTGCGCAATTCCAAGTTCCTTGCATGTTGGAATGCACAGTATCTGGGAAACCTTAGCTCGTGATATTTTAATAGAGCAAACCATATCGTGAGGGGCATCTATGTCCCCCATAATGTCGTGGCTTTCTTCATCAAACTCACAAGTTTGCCAATACTGTTGGACGTCTTTATTGGTACGGCTGTATCGGCAAGAGTGAGAGCAGGAAGAAGAATGATGTGTCTAAAGAACTCAACAATAATGGCAAAACGGTCGTCAAATAGATGAGTTTTGAGTTCGAGAGCGTGATTATTCGGCCGCATTGGTAGAAAGATGATAACACGGCTG
>NC_037529.1:55324977-55326492 GCF_001531365.2 Cynara cardunculus var. scolymus | reverse complement strand
TTTTAAAAATCCCATCTAATTGTAAGATTAATACTAATTACGAAGTTTTGATCTTCTAAAAACTTATGAGGTATAGTTTTTAGTCACAAAAGCTGCAATTTTGTATAATCTATGAGAAATGAGTTTCAATTAAGATGAGTTTTTGTATAAAAATTATTGTCATGGAACCAGAGGAGCTCTGGTTGGTCATGACCTATTGGGGGGGAAAACCAGAGGAGTGCTGGTTTGACATCTGTGAAGAAGTTCATGGATGTAGTGTTGGATTGTATGTTATAGAAGCCTTGGATTTCAAATCAGAGGTTCTAGATAAACAATGGAAATCCATTATGTAGAACCAGAGGAGATCTGGTTAAATACATATATGTAGCATTTGTAGTGGCCAGAGGTTCTGGATAGTAGAACCAGAGGCTCTGGATGGAAAATGCATATATAAAAATTGAAGGTAAAAGAGGTTTGCTCCCCCTCGAGTGATGCATGTAGATTGATGTTTGAAGGTGTCAAAAACTCCCCCTTAAATAAATAATAATTAAAGATGGAGAATTTCAGGACCGGAGGCTCTGGTGTATACAACCAGAGGCTCTGATTGTGAAATGTGTAATGGAGGAGAAAAGATGCATGTGAAATGATAGAGGTGGCTAGAGGCTCTGGTCTTAAGAGAAAATAATGAATGATGTATGGCTAAGCAATACATATGGATCTTTGAGACCAGGGGAGCACTAATGCCAAAGATTTCGAATTCAGAGGCTCTGGTCTTTGGAACTAGAGGCTCTGGTTGTGAAGGCAAGAGAATATTGTGAAAGTAGTAAGTAGTTTACATGGAAGAAGGAAAGTCTTTGAGACCAGAGGAGCTCTGGTTACAAAGAGAATGAATCCAGAGGCTCTGGTCTATTGAACCAGAGGCTCTGGTTGGTAAGAAAATACTTGGTAAAAATTACTAAGTATTTGCTTTGGACCAGAGTAGCTCTGGTTCCAAAAGTCGATGGAGATTGTTTGCCAAAATCGAAGTTAATCTAAATAGCCAGAAGCTCTGGTCTTTATGACCAGAGGCGCTGGTTTAGAATAAGTGGATTTTATGGCTAATAATTTATATATCACTTATAGGCATAACCATGCGATACGGAAGACCTCTGGTTTCAAGTTAATGATTGCCTTTAAGTGGTGAGATTCAGCATACCCAGCTTGCTGACAAGGAATAAAAACCTTTTTTCATCAAGAGTTTTTGTAAAAATGTCAGCAAGTTGAATCTCAGTTGGAACAAAGTACATTTCTATATTACCTTTTTCAATATTGTCTTTTAGAAAATGGTACCTTATGGCAGAGATGGTTATAGCACTCTTGGAGTCCCATAGGATAGGAATTTTGTCATAAGAGAAACCATAGTCCTTAAGTTGAGTCTTCATCCAGAGAACTTGTGAACAACAACTAGCAGCAGCTACATACTCTACTTCTGTAGTGGATGTTGAGACATAATTTTGTTTTCTGGATGTCCAACTTACTAGCTTGTCCCCCAAGAGT
>NC_037529.1:55323073-55323867 GCF_001531365.2 Cynara cardunculus var. scolymus | reverse complement strand
TCCTTCTGAAGTTTGTTTTATTTGAAGACCAAGGAAGAAACTAAGTTCTCCCATCATACTCATCTCAAATTTGCTTTTTATCAACTCTGAGAATTTTTCACAATGTTTTGCATTTGTAGAACCAAATATGATGTCGTCCACATATATTTGAACAAGTAAAATGTTACCTTTATGCTTATTGAGAAAAAGGGTTGTATCAATTGTACCTTTTTCGAATCCATTGTCGATGAGGAAGGTAGATAGAGTTTCATACCAGGCTTTGGGTGCTTGCTTCAGCCCATAGAGAGTTTTATCCAGAAAGTAGACGTAGTCTGGATGTTGTGGATCTTTGAACCCAGGTGGCTGTTGCACGTAAACTTCTTCTTGAAGTTTGTCGTTTAGAAAGGCAGACTTGACATCCATCTGAAAGACTTTAAAACCTTTATGTGCTGCATAGGCTAAGAACATTCGGATGGCTTCAAGTCTTGCGACGGGAGCGAATGTCTCATCGTAATCAATTCCTTCTTCCTGGCGATAACCTTTTGCAACAAGCCTGGCCTTGTTCCTTATTATGATGCCATCTTCGTCCTTCTTGTTCCGGAAGACCCATTTGGTTCCAATGGTCGTCTTCCCTTTGGGTAGAGGCATAATGGACCATACTTTGTTTCGTTCAAACTGGAGTAATTCTTCTTGCATTGCATCTATCCAGTTTGGRTCTTGTAGGGCTTCGGAAATCTTCTTTGGTTCTATCATGCTTAGAAAGTTGGCGAAGAGGCATTCATTTGCTGTGGCAGATCTCGTTTTGACACCAGAGG
>NC_037529.1:55320175-55321483 GCF_001531365.2 Cynara cardunculus var. scolymus | reverse complement strand
GGTTGCACATGCTGGTCCTGCAAGACAAATTAAGGGGATTTAGGTACCCATTTCATAATGGGTCCTCGTTAGTTAGTAGGGGATGTTGCACTCTTTTTATCACCCTTAGCCTTTGTAGGCTTGGGTTTATTTGGATTTCCCTTGCCCTTGGATTTGGGCCTTTTCACATTTTCATTGGGTCTTATTTTATATCGATAAACGTGTTGGGTGAAGGGACATTGATGTGTCAACATGTGATTCCTCAGRTTTTGTAAGAGAGTTAAACATTGACAAAAATGATGCTTTGGTTGTGTTTGTCTAACTTTCTTTTTATTCGATGAAAACAAAGAAGTAAATCTAGATGTAAATCATGTCCTAGCATCGGTTGTTTTTACAAACTTCCTATCTAGTTCAGATTTTTTATTTGAAGAAGRCTTTGGCTTTACTTCTTTTCTCCTGAGGAAAGTCGGCTTTTCTTCAGCTGGATGGAAAGAAAAGTTGTCATTAATTTTATCAGAGGGAGACCACTTCTGTTTTTGCTCACGAGTAAACTTGATGAACTTGAATGGAATACTAGGGCCTTTTGATTTATCTTGGGCAGATTTAACATCTTTCACTTTTCCCTTTCCTTTGTCTAAAGATTTCATTGATGAAGGAATATCATATTTCATTGAGGATTTGAAATTTTTAGGTTTCTTATTCTCAATGATTTTTAGTGATTCACAACTTATCACTTCTTCAGATTCAGAATCGAGAAAGTCTCTAGCTGATTTCTCAAAATCATAATTAGCATGGATTGGAGCAGAAGATGTGGGTTCAGAGGTTGATGCTTCACATTGATCTTCTTGAGGTTTCATCAATTCTGACTTCGATGAATTCTCAATTTTACTTGGGTGATTCATCGATTCATTTGTTGATGATTCCTCATTCGGATTCTCCTTTTCATCAACAGTACTTGTTAATGAGATAGAATTGACAAGCAAAGATTCTGGTTTTACAATAGGGTTTTCAACAATCTCTGGTTTAGAAGTGTCATTTCTTTCATCAAAAATTTTACATGTACTTTTCTCGTATACCACATTTTCAAAATCCTGTCTTGAAACGACAGTTTTTCCATCGACTTTAACTCTTTTGAAATTTGCTTTTGGTTTTGGAGTAAAGTCGGGTTTTTGAATGCATCCAAGTTTGAAAGTGGATTCAAGGGTGGATTTCTTTGATTCGATGAAGGAATACAATTCATTGAATCCAATCCCTTGAGTATCCTTTTGACCGTTTAGTTTTTCAAAAACTTCTTGGGCATCTTTATACTTTTTTATCAGAAGTTCATTG
>NC_037529.1:55316910-55318585 GCF_001531365.2 Cynara cardunculus var. scolymus | reverse complement strand
TCTTTAAGAGCTACTGAGTTTAGTCTCTCTGCCTCAGATTCCTTTAAGGCCTTAGTTTTCTTTTCTAGGTCCTTAGTTATTCGCTTGTTTAATTCCAGAAGTTTATCTTCTTCTGATTTCTTAAGAGTGCTTATGCGAGTCTTTTCCTTTGCTAGTTCAGCTTTTTCTTTGGTTAGAAGATCAGTCTCTCTTTGTAGAAACTTGCTTCTTTTTCCGCTTTTATTCTTTCAGATTTTTCAAAGTTTAATTTTTCTTTTAATTTCAAGAAATCTTCTGAAAGTTTGATTACCCTTAACTCTAGTTCTGATGGAACAGAGTTGGTTTCATTTGAGAAAGACTCACATACCTGGTTATCAGAGTTGGAGGAGGATTCTGCATTGGACGTGGCCATTAGACAGATGAGCGATTTGTCTTCATCGTCTGATGAAGAATCAGACACCCAATTTTCCTTTTCGACCATCAAGCTTCGCTCTCTAGAATTATACTTGTATTTATTTTTATAGTAGTCAGCATCCTTGATCAATCGTCCTTTGCATTCTTTGGAAAAATGACCAAGTTTTCTGCACCTAAAGCATCGAAGGTCATTTTTCCTTCAATCCTTGTCCTCTTTTCTTTCCTCTCTTCTTTCTTCTCTTATTTCTTCTCGTTCTTCTCTTCCATCTCTTCTTTCGTCCCTTTGATGAAATTTGGATGGCTTTCTATCATATGATGACTGGAACATTTCCCTTTTGAACTCTTTTCGCTCATAGGGTTTTCTGATGAACTTCTTTTGGAACTGTTTTGTAATCAAAGCCAACGATTTGGCAAATGCTTTAATCTCATCATCTGATTCAGAAGTTTCCTCTTCAGATTTTGATTCTACCACCAATGCTTTCTTGTCTTTCTTCTTATGTTCTTTGGCAGGAGTCCTTGATTTTTCCTTTTCACCGGTAGCAAGAGCAAGAGGTCCACCAATGGATACCTTTTTCTTCATAATGTCGCTCTCTTGTGCTGCAAGTGTTCCATACAGGTCATGAAGAGACCAGCCATCTAGGTCCTGGTTTGCTTGTAGAGACATAGATAACTGAGTCCATTCATCGCCTAGACTTTTTAGGAATAAAACGTTGTTTTCTTTCTTAGTTATGATAATATCGTTTCTGCGACATTGATTTATCAATGTGTTGAAGTGATCGTAAGTCTTTTGAATCGGTTCATCAGGGAGGGCCTTGAAATTAGTGTATTCGTTGAGACATTGTGCTCTACGATTTTTCTTTGTTTTTGCTCCTCCTTCCAGTTGGCTTGCTAGTTCATCCCATTGTTCCTTGGCTGTGGAACATGTATCGAGGGATTGGAAGATTTCGTTGGGTAGGGCCAAGATTATCAACTTTTTGGCCTTTTTGTCAGTTTCAACTCTTTCCTTGTCATCTTCGTCCCAATTTCTTTCATCTTTGGGCATGTAGTAGGTTGGAATTTCAGCTGTGGTGTTTGTTCCTGGAACTCTTAGGACTAGAGTTTGTGGAATGTAGGGACCCTCCAGTATAGATCGCAGAAGATTCCTGTCCATTCCTTCCAGAAAATTCACCATTCTGATCTTCCATTGTGGATATTCCTCTTTTTGAAGAGTTGGAGGCTTTGTGAGGGAGCCAACATTATAAGCAGAATTCCAGTTGGCCATTGAGAATGTTGAAGAAGAAGA
>NC_037529.1:55301615-55316325 GCF_001531365.2 Cynara cardunculus var. scolymus | reverse complement strand
ATCTTCATTGTATGCTTCTGGATGATTTGCTGGAGAATTCACTAAGTGTTGATGACCAGAGGATCGATGAGGATGCTCTTTCCATCGCATCCCAGATTGTCCATCAGTCCTCTGGTTGTACTCCAGACTTAGCCGATACTGCCTTGATGTCTTCATCGGTCTTCTGGTTCTTCATCACTTATTGTTTTTCATTACTTTTGCATTATGAGTTATGGGGTTTAACAACCACCACCGCCCATTGCCACTACTACCGTCGGCCATCACCACCTCCACCATAACCAAAACCACCTCCACCATAACCAAAACCACCTCCACCATAACCAAAACCACCTCCACCACCACTACCACCGTCAACTATATCAAAATTTTCATTCAAATTTGGTACCGTTATATATGTACGTATTCATTTACATGAAAATTGTGTAGAAATATTTATAAATTGAATTATTTTATTATTTATTTTATTTGTATTAATTATAACTATTATATAATATTTAAAATCATCAGATATTTTTTCGGGGTAGTTTGTCTAGTTCTGTCACATCCAGTCCTAGTCGTATCAAACCCTAGGCATACTCTTATTTTGTTCAGTCCTACCCTCTTGTCCTGTCCAGTTTTGTCTTGTCCAATCATGTCTGCGTACCAAACACCGCCTAAAGGACGTTATTGGGTTTTATCCAGTTTTATTTAGGTTTTAATCCATTTTATTAGTCCTTAATGGGCTTTATTGAGCTTTATTTGTTTTTATTGAGCCTTAATTTATTTTATTCAATTTTATTCGGTTTTATTGGATATCCATTTTTTTTGAAGTATATAATATTTATATACGGCAAATGATAAACTCACACACCCTCCTCACATATGGTGAGGTTTGAACCTCTGACCTTTCAGAAGGCCAAGGGCTACGATACCGCTAGGCTAAAGGCCTTTTTGTAGTTTTAATCCATTTTATTGGGCCTTGTTGGGAATTATTGGGCTTTATTCATTTTTATTGGGCCTTAATCTATTTATTGAGTTTCATGTAATTTTATTGGGCCTCAATGGACTTTATTCAATTTTATTGGGCCTTAATCCATTTTATTATGCTTTATTCAGTTTTATTGGGTCTTATTGGGTTTTAATCCATTTTATTGGGTCTTAATGGGCTTTATTCGATTTTATTGGGTCTTAATGGATTTTATTGAACTTTATTCAATTTTATTGGGTCTTAATGGGCTTTAATGGGTTATATTGAGTTTTAGTCTGTTTTATTTTATTAACTAATTTTTGTAATACACTAATAAGTAATAAATATTTAATAGTTTAATAACTAATAATCAATTAAATTCATAGTTATTAATTAAAAAGGTAATTTAATAAATTAATAAATATTAATTTAAATTGTTTAAAATTAGCGATGGAATTTCCCTCAGAAATTCGTTGTTGTTTTGTGAATTATTAAATAATATAATCAAAACCTAACTTTGCCTCCTGACCGACATAGCAGATCGAGAGAGCGAGAATGGGCGACAAATAAAGATCGAGAGTAATAGAGATCGAGAGATATAGAGATCAAGAGTGATAGAGAACGAGAGCGACAGGGTAGGAGAGGAAAGATATCGTTCTCGCCACCACCACCGTCGGGCACTCTACCCCGTTGTACCCCCACCACACCTCCAAGGCTGACCACCACCACCTTTGATGTCGACCGCCACCACCTCCACCGGCCACCGCTGTTTCTATCTATCTATCTCTCTCTCTCTCTCTCTCTCTCTCTCTCTCTCTCTCTTTCTCCACCACAAAAACCTTGTGAACGATTTCATCCCAACCTATAACCCTAAAATTTGCAAATCTTTTTTTGCAAATCTTAAGGGTATTTATGTGGATATACATGTTCTTTTAGGTATATATGTGTTTAATTCTGTCTATATACGTGTTTTAGATATGTAAATAAATGTGTTCATGTGCGTAGGTATATAAATATGTGTCAATATTGGGATCTTGAAGAAATGTGAAATGTTAGGGTTATTTTGAAGAAATGTGAAATGTTAGATTTAGATCATTGTTAGTTTAGGTTGTCAATTGTTGGTCAAACATTAGGGTTATTTTGATGCAATGTGAAATGTTACTTTATATATGTTTGTTAAATTTTCCATATACATTTGGGTTAAACAAATCATAAATGGGTTTGTTCTTTAGAAATTTCTTAAATCGTAAAACTTTGTTTGTTCTTTAGAAATTGGGATTTTAGACCACATGATCCATATATGGGTTTGTTTGAAATGATTACTGAGTTCGCTTAGCGATTATGTCATTTTTGCTTCAAATGAGTTTAACTTACTTTAGTTTACATTACTTTGTTATGTGATGCAAACATTCATTTGTAGTTAGGTTGTCAATTGTTGGACAAACATTAAACTTGGTTTTATTTATTTATAGTTGGATTGCGGAATTGTTCGACAAACATTAGGCTTAATCAATGAAAGGGTAAACCATACAATGTTTGCATTGAGAAACGAGCTCGATAATATTCGTCTTGCCACAGGGGAGGTAAATGTACTCCATAATATTAATGAAGATGAAGGTGGCGACGAATTGGAGGACGATGCGATGATGTGTCGGGAAATGAAGATAGCGAGGATGAACCATAATCTGAAGACATAGATGATGATTCAAATTATGAAGATGAACCAATGCTATCTGATTATTCTTTTAATGAGTAGCTTGTCTTCTGTATGCTTATTTCACAATTGCACATATAATCGCGATTTTTCATTGTCTTTTTTCAGGATAGAATTTTTTGTTTTTTAGGAGATGTCACATAGAGAGCGTGGTAGAGGCCGTCATGGTAGTAGAGGTAGCCTCATGTCTGGTAGGGGCAGCAATTGCTGGCGGGAGTGGCGACCCACGCGTCGATGACATGGCGGAGTTAACATAGATCAGCCACCACGATATAGATGACCGAGAGATGGAGGCCCCAGCCTCGACTAGTTCGGGGTCGAGGAAAGTCCCCAACCATGAGATGTCGACACCCAGTCATCCGATCCAGCGACCATATCTTTCTTTGTTAGGCAATGAGTAAGTAGATGTGGTATAAGACTTTGTATTACATACTAAAATGATATGAATATCTTTTATGTTGTATATGTTTTTTTAATTGTCCATGTTTAAAGATGCTCATGTTAGCCAGGCGATGATGACTATATTTAGGTTTTCCTTTGTTGGTTATGGCATAGATGGAAGGAAGTCCCTTCGGAAGTCTGTGATTTGATGTTCCAACGCTTTCGGGTTGGTGTACTCTTTTAATGTAATTATACATATAAGGTTATTGTTTTTACATTGATACAAATATTATATATGTAGGTTGGATGACATGTTTCGTGATTTATGGACCAAAGCCATGCACAATAGGTACTCAGATTGGATGAGCGATACACGTGACTAGGTCGTGGCATAGGCCTATCCCGATGCTCAGCAGCCGGACGGTGAGGACTTCTCATGGATTAGACTACACCGCCCTATATCGATCACAGAGAAGTTTGGATTTAGATGATTGACCACGTATGTATTTCTATTATGAGCTTCCTGAAATGCCATGTATTTTGTACCGACTTATATATGCGTTCTGTTTTTAATAGGTTTGGGATACCGAGCCTTGGAAAAAGAAATCCAGGATCAATAAGTCCAATCAGAACACACAGTTTGAGGGGGTGTCGTTTGGGCACACCGTGGGATCGATCAGTATTGCACAGCATCGAGACAGGATGGTGAGTATATAATTTTTTTTGAATATGTAATTAGTTCTCTATGTTTACTAATAACTTAACCTAATTTTCTAATCTCGGCACAGGTAATGGGTCGTGAGCCGAATGCTACTGAGGTGTTTGTGTGTACTCACTACATGAACTGGAAGTTCAATCTAGGTTCACCCGGCCCGCCTACTAATCCTCCTCAGCCAGTTACCCCAAAGCTACAAGGTATCATGTAAGTTTTCCAAAACCATTACTTTCATTTATAGATACATTTGGTAGGTTTAAAGTAATATATTATAATAAACATAGTGATGCTATTAGTTTGGGCTGCCATTGTTGGGCAGATGTTAGGCTAAGTAGATAGGTTGAGAATGTGACTATCATTAGTAGTTAGAATGCTTTAATTGTTAAAAACATGCATTGGATATGTTTGATTTACAACCATTATGCTGCTGAAATTTCTACATATATAACCTCACCCGTTTTTTTTTTGGTGAACCATAGGAGTGATTTCAATCTCTTAGGGATGAGTCACAATCTAGTACTAACACTCATCCCCCTGATAAGGCATCTCTTTAGGAGTAGAATGTCGGAGGACGGAGAACTCTTTAGGAGTAGAATGTCGGAGGACGGAGAAGGACCGTATTTTTGGTTTCCGGACCTCCCAGGATCCCTCTTATGCTGTGATTGGTAGATGTAGTAGTAGCACCTAGAGATCATACTATATTAGATCAACAACAGAGGTATGTTAGTTATATTGTTATATACTTTATCATTACTTTCATTGCGAACAAATTACTAATTTTGTCGAATATTAAATATTTACAGGTAGCAGACTTGAGAAAGAAGTTGGCAAGGCTAGAGGAGGAGGCGCGGCTAGGGAGGAACGCCATCAAGCCGAGATGGAAGTCGAATGGAAGAGTAGGGCAAATTTTGGGGGCTGAACAGGCTAGACACGTTGTCCAGTTGGCTGAACAGATCGCGTTATTGGAGCATTTTGTTGCTTTTATGCGGCAGTGAGGATATGTTTTCCCCCCTCTCCCACCTTCCAGTACTTAGATTGTATGAATTTGAATATTAAATTATGTGAATTTGGATGTTTTGAATTATATGAATTGGTTAGTTTTAATTTGTTGACAATTTTGATTTGTTAGTTTATGGCCAGGTTTTGTATGAATTATGTAATTATAAGTTATTTATTTTAAATTATTAAAAGTTAGCAACGTTTTCCATCGCTAAAAGTTTATGGTCGCTCGCTAAGCCATCGCTAAAAGTCTCTCGCTAATCCGTCGGTAAAAGAATCTGTTGCGAATCCGTCGCTGAAAGAATCCCTCGCTACTCCATCCCTGAAAGGTTTCCCTCGCTAATTTGTCCTTAAAAAAATCTATAGCCGAAACTTTTCCGTTGCTAATCCGTCACTGAAACATTTCCGTCGCAAATACTATCTATAGCTGATCTGTATCCGTCGTTGATAGCATTACCTACGAACTTTTGACCGACAGACGATCAGCGATCGATTATGCCTTTAGCGACGGGTCAGCAACAGAATTTCCCGTCGCTGACACTCCTCATTTCTTTAGTGGGGCCTCCTATTTTATATCTCAAATGATATCAATCGTCTTGGACTTTGCAGCCTGCACATGTTTCACATCTCTTGATCTTGATATGGATTTTTAGCATCACCAAGAAAACCCGATGAGCAGAAAGGTGGAGTGATGGTGGTAAGAGCGAGGGAAGAGGTACTAGATCTTAGACAATGGATGGTGGTGGTTAGAGCATGGAAGAAATGAGAAACCAACTAGTTTTCCTTTTTAAGGATAGACAACTTCGTGTGGCAAGAGAATGGAGAGCGCATCTAAATTTTAGGAAGTATAATTTGTGTAGTCAACATAGAAGAAAAAGTGTCGAAAGATTTTTTTTTTTCTATTTCTTGCAAAAAGTCATCTTTTAGGACTCTTATTAGAAGTTTGGGAATGGTGTTAGGAAATAAATAAAAAAGTAAATGTTTATTAGAAAAAGCGGGTGTCAATCAAAGAAAGTTTTAAAATTCTGTGTTCCTAGAAAAGTGAACATGTGAAGTAAAAGTAAAACAAACATAACCAAGAGAGTGTTCTTTTGATCTTAATATCGTTCAATACGAAAATGAAAAAAATAGAATCAAAAGATAACGTTATAAAGGGAGAATTGCACAACTTAGGTTGCTACCTTGAAGGTGTAAGAAACCCTAAAGGTAATATTTTTGCTACTTTGGAGGAATTTGTATACAAGTTTTCATTTCAATTTACATGAAAAAGACAGCAAGATGAGTTTGAAATCCAATGTATATTCGGCCTATTTGTTTCACCTTTTGTGCCTCGATCGAAAGATGTTTACTTGTTCATCCCTTAGAGTTACAAGTCTTAGTTCCGGTTGTTGCAGGTTTCATATTATCTTAGTATGTATTCGATTCTCAATACAACCTTTTCCCGTTAATAGAAAAAAACGAGTACAAAAAGAAGAAAACATTGTAGGCAACGACAATAGAAAAAGTCAAAAACCACTAAGAGTATCAATTAACTTGACATGAAAGGTTGACGTAAGATGTCATGCATACGAACAATACACTAAACTATTGTAACTTTACCATAAATACAATGAAAGGTATATAAAAACATCATGATACACTTGTAGAGTTTTGATCTCTCTCTTTCATACACACACACACACACATCAATATATATATATATATATATATATATATATATATAGAAAAACAGAATAATTTATCAATTATACACTTTTTTCTTCTAATGATATCAACAATATTATTTTGGTTTGATTTTAATCAAATTAATTAACTAATTTGAATTATTAATTTGGCCATATAATAAATGATATTGAGTGTCAATAATTATAACAATAAATAATAACAATATATAATAATAGTAATAAAAAGAATACATTGAGAATATGAAGCCAATGGAATATTGTAGAAAATAATTATGGGTTGTTTGAAACCGAAGCAAATTAAAAGAAATTGACAAATTCTGGAGAGCCTATTTACATTAAAAGGAGAAGAGAAAACCTCTAGAAGGGTCACACGAGTATGAATTCTGAATTCGCTGAACTGAAAAATCTATGAAAAATGTCCGTAGCTTGTTGAAATCCTCTGAAAATGCTTGTTATATATATCCACACCTTGCTGTCCGTGATATAATTCGTGGAAATTGGGTTCAGGTTTTCCCTCGATCGATGATTTCCCCATCAAAAATGGAACTTGAAGAAACTGATCGTTCCACTTGGTGTAATCTTGTTCGCCATCTACAGTGTCATTAATTTGGTTTTGGCTTTTGGTGCAATCAGTCAACCCCCATGGATACCCACCACTGTTCGTCTGGAAGTAACCGCCGTTGGTTCCATTATTGCTACTCCCCCAATTATTCTGGTGGAAAATGGTGGTGCTGCGCGGCAGCGGCGGAGCGGAGAGTAGGGTGTTGGAAATGGTATTCGAATACTCCGGATTCATCTCGGAGGATGACTTAGATTCAGTGTTGAAGAAGAGATCACCGGAGTCCGGCGGTGGTGGTGGTGGTGGTTGTTGTTGTTGGGTATAATTGAAAGGGAGGAATCCCGAGAGGTGGTGGGAATCCGGCTGCTTGTTTGCTCTCTCGTGACTGGTCACGAATCTGTTGAGAAAGAATTCGTGTGTTGCAGGTGGAGGGTTGTCAATGAGTGGGTAAGATGCTGCCATGGCCGTCGTCGGTGGTTCTGGTTTCTCGTCGAGGTTGGAGACTTGGTAGGAACCCTGTGAGTTCCTCTCGTTACTCCCAGACGGAGCTTTATGGTCGTCGTTGACCTCCGATAGTGGTTTATGAGTGTTTGGATCAATCCCTCTTTGCCTTAGCTTCTTCTTGATTGAAGAGTTCCATAAGTTCTTGATTTCGTTGTCTGTCCTTCCAGGCAGTTGAGCAGCAATTTGTGACCATCTAGAAAAATGAACTGGAACCCATTAGCCATTGGCCGGAACATATATATATATATATATATATACATACACACCACTTACTTGTTTCCAAGAACTGCATGTAGTTCAATAATGAGTTTCTCTTCTTGCTGAGAGAATGTGCCTCTTTTCAAGTCAGGCCTCAAGTAATTAATCCATCTTAGCCTGCAACTTTTACCACATCTTTCAAGGCCTGCACATAGAAGAAAGATTAAGAGTTGATCAAGAAAGATAGAAAGAAAAAAAGTAGAAATGGAAAACCTGCAAGTTTAGGGACAGAACTCCAACAGCCATGGCCAAACTTGGTGATATGCTTGATAAGCTTTTCATCTTCTTCAGGGGACCAGAGACCTTTTCTTAGCTTTTGTTTATAACAACAAGAGTGCCTCCCCATGTGGATGAGGCAGAAGATTCTACAAAAGATGGCAAACCCTTTTGTATTTAAGATTACTTTTCTGTGAATTGTCACCCAAAAAGGAGGGTTTGCTGGAATGGAATTTTAGAGAGAGAGAGAGAGGGGATTAAGACTTGCAGCAGGTTTTGAAAATGGAGGGGCAGGCTGGAGGAATGAGGCTTCAAATTAATAGGAAAGGGAGCCCCTCATGGAAAGCACATTTAACCCCAATGGTTTACTTGGTTCCATTCTTATTATATTATGTTAGAAAGTATATTATTCTTTGGTCACAAAGTGTAAAAACATTTTAAATTCCCAAAACAAATACATTTGAATATTTCATTTTGTAGTTTCTAGTTCAAGCCCCTATAATATTGATATCAAACTTTTTTGCCCCATTTCTAACTTATGAGTTATCATCATCAATCAAACATACATTATTCACTGATCCATAAATTTGTTTATAAGCTATCATTTTGAAACACTTCAAATTATAGTTTTCCAATCAATTAGGGGAGCTTTTCTAAATGTTCTTTTTCCAATTAAGACCCTTATATTAAAATTGAGTAATTTTACAACATGTCATTGTAACAAAAGGGTCTATATGAGAGCATATATGATCATCTGCCCTACTAGACTACTTATAAAACCTATGTTTTTAGGACCAAATACTTATGTGTTCTATCTAAAAGTGTTGTAATATTACACACAAGTGTTCGGTTTTCTAAATTGAAGTCCTATAAAGTAATTTATTGGAATCCTTACACTTTTGACGTCCTACAATGTAACACCGGAATTTTTATGAATTCAAGTTTCAATATGTTCATCATCTATGGAATGATTTGGCTAAGTAATGGGAGTTTTGGTCTTTGACCAAATGTCGAAAATAAGCAAGAAAGGCTCAAAACGTTAAGAAAAGGGTGTTTTGCAACCCTCGAATCGCGACCCTTGCACCCCGGGCTAGGGTCGCACTTTATGTACCCAATGAGGTGGTTTTTGGCAAAATGTGACTCTTGTTTCAAGGCCCTCATGGTTGGGTCGCATTTCAGGGTCGCACATAGTCGGCAGGGGTTAAAACTCGGATTTTGGGATAAAGCTTCATTTGGCCATAACTTCTTCATCTTTACTCCATTTTGGGTGATTCTTTTTGCTATGGTTTTCTTTTTTGAGCTCTTCAAGATGAGAACAGTGATGATTAATGATTCCTTGATGATTATGGGATTCATAGATATTGAAGGTAAGATCACATCTTCATCTTTTTGAATCTAAGGTTTGGTCCTTTTGCACCAACAACTCTCATTTCTTCTTTTGGGATTGTGTGTGCATGTTTTGGGCATAAAGTAAGTGTTCTTGAGAATTTTTTCATCATAGATCTGGAAGTCTAGCTAATAGATCTAAGTCTTCAACTTTGGAAGCTCAAGTTTAGGATGAAACCTATCTTTAGCCCAAATATATCAAGGTAGTTCAAGTTGTTTTATTAAACTTATATATATGTAAAACATGTCCATTTTAAAAATATTAATATATTTTACTTGTTATTTATCAAATGTGTGGGTTATTTTGGGAGTTTTGCATATTTGTTGTATTTGGTTTTATGAATCAAATGCTTACATTTAGGTTTTTGGACCTTTTGATAAATAAATCATAAGTGAGAGTTCTTTTTATGTTTTATCCTTTAAATAAAGATTAATTGATGATAAATGCATTTATGTCTATTTGATTGGGAAATGCATATTATGGTGTTATGGGATATTTTGGAAATATAAGGTGTATGGTTTTAATTGGAAAACAATTTGTCTCAATCAATGATGTGTTTTTGAGCTAATCATGTATTTGGAACATGTATTTGCATAAACATAGTTAAATACATTTCATTGTTTTTGATGACTTCTATAAAATAGTCAAGCATTTGGCTCGGTTTTGACTTAAGTGAGTCTTCGAGACAATTTTCCAATTTAATTGTTCCATGTTGGGTTTTTGGAGTTATATGTGATTATGTCATATTTATTTGATGTATTATACGTTTTGGGCGTATTAATCATTCAATTAGTGTCGTGTAATTTTAGACTGTAATGCAATTGATCCATAAGCATAAGAGTCGTTTTATGGAGTACATAAGGGATGAGGTTCTCAAATAGTAACTTGAAAATAGGCATTGTGATTATTATGTAATTTCCAAGTAAAAGAATTTAACTTGAGATTCCTTTTCTTATATAGAAAATAAGCATAGTGATTATTATGTAATTTCCAATTCATCATTTATTGTAGCTTGGAAATAGGCATTATGATCATTATGTAATTTCTAATTCATCATTTACTGTAGCTTGAGAATAGGCATTGTGATTATTATGTAATTTCCAAGTGAACGATCTTCTTACATTATTGTCTATAGTCTGGAACAAGTTGATGTCAATGCTTGCTTAATTGTAAGCGGTGCTCATATAACATTGACTAGTGGCTTACTTATGTGTTTAGTCACAACAAATGGTAAATTGGGGCTCTCCCATCATCTTCGGATGTTTTTATGCCCTTTCATGGGTAAACGTGAGTTAATTGTTTATGATACTTGATTAAAGCTTTGTTTCCCGTTTTTAATGTTTTATAAATTTATTCTTGGTTGTGTAAGTATTGGTTTTTGATTGCGTATAATTGGGCATTTTTATCAAGAAAATGGTGGGTTTTTGGAAAGGTGTTGCTTTTACGTTAAATGTATTTCATTTGCAAAATTATGATTTAAACTCAGCAGTCTTTCAGTTGTACCGTTTTATGATTATGATAAAAATTGTTTGAACTCACTAGGCATTAAACTTAACATTTTTCCTTTGTCGGCATGTGCATCAGGTCCTTGTTGAAGTTTGGTACTAAGGCACTATGATGAACTGAGTGCTAGATAGAGGCACAAGGAGGATCTAGCGATTCGATGACGTCTTCCGCTATTTGGAGATTTCAACTTTGTCGGGTGATAGTAACATTCGTCCTTAACTTAGTCTTTAAATAAGACTTGGTATATCATTTATTGATTTTGATTTTAAATTTGCTATTTGAGGTAATTCAAGTATTGATTAATAGTTAAGAATTTACCTCCTTATTTGTTGTATTATGGAAAATTTTAATGTAGCCGCTCTTTCCAGATTTGAGGGTGTTACATATGAAACTGATCTTGTTGTAGTGTACTTTTAATTCTTTTTAACATTATCGTCTACTTTATCAGCTAACATTTAGCAAACTGGACTTGTTTATCAGCTAACGACTAATTTTTTTCGTCAACTAGTTTATCACCCAATTTTCCAAACGTACCATTTACTCAAGTGTTGAAGGAGTAATAATGAATCTCTAACATGTCATTACTCCGCATATTTGCTTAGTTACTACAACTGCAGAGTTAAGTAGTTGCATATTTTCTTAATATGTTACTATATGGAGATCTTATATTGTTTAATGCCTATAACATACAAACAACAAGCCACAACACAAGGACAAGGGTACTCGTTTGGAGTATGCAACAAGGGATGTTGATGGTAATGGAGTAAACTACGATGTCATCAGAATTTTTTCAAAACATATTAACATGAATGAAAGATGAGACAAAAACTGGAGAAGGGTACAAAATTCATACTAATCAGAACGAAATTGATCGACAGTTGCATATTTAGGAGTCATTTACTAAACACTTATCTGATAAGTATTTACCCTGTCATTTTACCTTATTAGATGAATATGACAAAGATTGAGAATTTTACCCAGTAAGAGCAATAACAAGGACCGAGAGTCTTATCCAGTAAGTCTTGTCGGATAAATTGTTGCATACAACGTTGTTTTAATTAACTAAAATTTCACCCGGTAAGTTGCTTGACAACGTTGATTCTTACTGGTAAGCGATTACTGGGTATGTGTTGGGTAAACAACCCCTTAGTCACTATGATATTGACCAAGATGATTGTATCATGTGCACGTCAAAGTTCAATTTACGATTCAAATGTAGCTTGTCATGAATATCATTTTTTGGTTTTTGCGAGTTCTTCACGACCAAGAAGAAGAAACAATGATGACATGATTTTGATATTTGTATGTTCCGTCATCGATGATGGAAGTGGGCTTAAAAGTCTTTCCAACACCGTTTTCGTCAGTTTTCTTAGCACTTTTAATAGAGGCTCTCTTTCAAATTATTGAAATACGTGTGATATAAGACCACATAGTAGTATCATGTATCCACATTGTCTTTTCCTATTCCTATTCATTACCGGGGCATACTTGTTTAAATTTGGTATTATTATACAGACATACATTATAATAAAAACTTGGTGTTCTAACACTTGTATACGATTTTTTTTTCAAAAACTCGTCCTAATAACTTATTGTATAAGAAGCTCGTTGATAGTCCCGAAATTTAAACATCCCATTAAGTACAGGGTTTGAAATGTTTTGAGGCAAGAATAGAGGGGTTAAAATAGAAAATTGGAAAGTAGTGGGAATTGCCATGTCTTTGGGTGAAATATTTAGGAATCGATGAGTTGTGACTTGTGACAGCAGTGGGGTGTGGGGTTCAAAAAAGGACAGATATTTATATGGTAAATACCAACATGAACTAGGAGAACAAATCCTTTTCCCTTAAGGTCCATGTCAATAAAAGTCCATACATATTTTTTTTCCATTTTAATTTTGAAAGAAAAAGGCGTAAAAATGACGAAAACAGTATCGAGTAATCAATACCCAGAACTTTTCTACTTTTGAAATCGTCGTGATTTATGTGTAAAATATGTTCTGAAATTAAAAGCCGTACATATAGATACAACTTATATAAAAAGAGGGATGGTTCGAAGGCAAATTAAAATCAGAGTTAAAAAATCAGCTAAAATATTTAAATTTTAAAAAACTATAAATATATTAAAAAACTAACGAGCAACCAGTGCCCACAACTTTTCTATCATCAAAGATTGATGGTTCAAATGAGAAAGCTAAATATAATGATATTGTGCGAAAGAAAATGCTTGTAAATGAATTATTGAAAAGAAAATCAACTTAAAGATGCATATGTGAACCTATATGAATAATCTGTAACGCGAGTTCACATATGCATCTTCAATAACTTATTGAATGACTCACAAATACATATGAATTTTTCAATTGTACATTCTCACCGTATTTAGCCTTTTCATTTTAACACAACGGGAATAAAACGAGTTATGATTTGAAGGTAAATTAGGATATAGAGACATACAATCAAGTAAAACATTTAACTTTCACACAAAAAAACTAATAAAAATACCAAAAGAGTAACGAGAAAAACACCTGCAATTTTTTTATACGAAATCATGGGATTCCTGTATAAAATGTATTTTGAAAAGATGTATATACAGATACATAAATATATAAATACAAAAGGTATAAAATTATGCATGGACGGAGCTAGAGTAGAGCATACGGTGACATGTGCCACCGTATTATTCCTCCGTCGAAGAATAAAAAAAATTATGTTCGTGAAAGGTGCAATCGTATTAATTTATTGTGTGCCACCATATGTATTTTGAAACTAAAATTAAAACAAGTTTTATTTAGTAGAGTTGGTTTGCAAGGTTTTTATTCCACCCCAGACCCAAATTCGAATCTCGTTAGTGTCCTTTTCTTAGTCAAATTGTATCATCGTTTAAAAAAAATATTATATATATTTGTTTCTTATAATCAAATGATACCATCGTTTGAAATAATTTATGGGTCTATTGCTAAAAGTAAGAAGGGTTTTGAATACGAATTAGGATCAAAAGACACAAAATCAACAAAGAGATTCGGTAATGTTTCCATTGAGATAAGAATGCATGCAAGTCAAGTCTTGCAATAATAGAAAAATGAATTTAATTACCAATTTAATATTTAATGATTTGATATTAATATTAATTATTAAAATGTGTATGTACAGTTAGACATTCTCTTGTCTTTTCTGACAGCCTGCAGACCTTTTCCCCCTTGGTAACTTCTATTCCCAGAACTCGATGCAAAAGGTTGTTGTACAGTACAACAAGTGATGCATCTCTGACTTTTTGGAGTTGAGGTTCCAGACATTGTTGCCAGAATATATTTTTGTATGATCATCCTTTTAATCAACAAGTTAATGATTGTTTAAACACATTAAATTATTATTTTTTTATTGTGTTGAATAAGAGACTTCCCAATTCTACCAACTTTCCCACATGATTCCTTTTTGTAACCATGTAAGTAGGGATCATGTGTTGCTTTTCGCATTTAACAATTTAATTTAATGTTTGTGGTTTGAAAAATTTCAATATAATTCAATTTATATCGTATGGGTTGATATTTTATTATATAAATCTTAAATATATTACATTTGACCACTTTTCTCAATTTACATATATATGTTTACCTTTACTGAATATATATATTAGAAGGGTACTCGCGCAATACAGCGAGATACATCTCGATTTTAATGTTCTATTTTATGTTTTGTCTATGTCGATGTTATAATACAATTTTATATGTTTTTTAAGAAAATAATAATGATTTTATTTTTGAATAAATGTAAATTTGAAAATATCATAAAAATTTGAAAAAAATATATCAATATTAATATCAAATCAACTATTTATAAGT
>NC_037529.1:55296807-55301473 GCF_001531365.2 Cynara cardunculus var. scolymus | reverse complement strand
ATTTATAAAGATAATAGTTAAAGATTCTGTTAGAACTTAATGATTATCCTAATTATATTTTAGATCTTATATATTTAAAATTAGATTTTTATCATGTATTTGATTATGTTTATCTATAGTTAGTTACACGAATTCAGATATGGAGCTTTAATAAGTTGTACTTACATACAATCTACTTGTAATCTTGAGTTTTAAGTAACATGCATTAATAAACAGTATTTTATACACAAAAAATTGTTTTTAAGAATTTTTGTCAAATATATGGAGTTGTATATAAATGGAGAATAGATTGAAAATATATGTGTATAAAGAGGGTATGTGATGATGTAATTGTCTAATATACATATTATTAATAGGGACTTTACAATTATATTAAATCTAAAAAATAAAAGGATATTGAGTTCATCGGGTAGGGTTTGATTTAAATGATCGTAACCCAATTCCAACATAATACCTACAGTACTTAACGCGTTAGCTACAGCACTGCACGGGTCGATACACACAGCGCCTAGTTTGAAACTTTTACAACTCGATTAAATATCAGGTTGCTTCGGGTTGGGTTATTTTACGTTGGGTTAGTCGGATCAGGTTGATTGAGTTTTTGAGCACTCCTAATATAAGATGATTGGGTTTGAATAAGTATCTATGTATCTTGATTAATTTTATGGGTTTTGAATTTAATTATGAGGCAAACCTTTCGGTTATCTTGAAAGATATTCTACATGATTCCTTTTTTAGCATAGTGATTTGTACATTTTCATCGTTTTACTGAATTCTAAAACAATAGGAAGACGTTTGGTTTGTAAGATACTTATGTAACATGAAGAAAATTACAGTAACTAATTCTATTAGCCATCCATTCAATTGTTTGGTTTGCATAGAAAATAGAATTAAATTACATAACCGTTAATTAATTTTATCATTCAACCGTATATAAAATAGAATTCAATTTCACTCTTACCCATCTTCAAAAAAGACCAAAATACCCCCAAAAAAACCTCGCACTATATACATTACCAACGTCATCACCACCCCCACTGCCGCCACCACCCCTATGCCATCATTGCTATGACCACCACCATCATACATCGCCAACGTCACTGTTGCCACCGCCTACATAGCCACAGCTGCCACCGAATTAATATTATCATTTTATATCATTATAAGGATATTTTGGTTATTATCTAGAGTAAGTTACAAATTTTGTCCCTGTGGTTAAATGAAATTTTGGATTGGTCCCCCAAAAAATAATTACATGTATGATAATTGTGATTTTCTTTTTGTCATGGATTGAGTCCCCTCATCAAACTCTGTTAAGTTAAGGACATGTTAGTCTTTTTACTTTTTTGTTTAAAATATAGAAAATATATTTTTTTGTTCTTGTTTCCCCCTTTTCTCCCTCATATTTTTTTCTTGGTTTTTGTTCGGTTACAGATACTTTTGAATTCAGAAATAGAAAATCGTCAGAAACTTTTCTTTCACCGATAGCCTGGTACAACCTGGTTCACTAAAGCCTTCGAAAACGTTTTTGAGCTATTGACTTCTGATTTCTGTAAAAACACAAAGGCTAAAGACATCTTGAGATCATTTCGTCGGGCACCATTTCTTGCTTTGCAACCATCCAACTCCTTTCTAACCATACTTTTACTGCTATCGAAGCACAAAAGGAATTGTATTTTAGTGGTTGATTTAGGGGAGAGGAAGATCCACAACGTTATTATCCAATCTACTATAAACTAGATTTAACCATAACATATATTCACATAATGCATATAAGATGAACAATAACACATGGATGCATAACCCAATGGTGGGGGAATTTTCTTTTATAAAACATCATCTACTGTAACACCCCAAACTTCCAAATTTACATATAACATGTACTTCATATAAAAGAAATACAATTTACACCACAAAGGTCTCACTAGTACAAGGATCTTATATACAGAATTTACAACTCAGAAATTCCAAAAGAATATCCTTGCACTATCACATGTATGACAACATGTATATTCAAAATACACTAATTCAACAGGTTGATCTTCAAAACAACAGATAAGCACATTAGGAAAATAATCATATTTTCCCCTTCCCCTTGTTATCCCGAGACAAATATGTTCCTGCAATGCATATTTTAAAAATACAAATGAGGGTTAGACTAAGAGATCTAGTGAGATACCCTTGTTTTGCAATTACAGGGTGGAGATCATCAAAACCTGTTTGAAATTCACATTTGAATAACCAATCAGTTTTCATCAAATATAACTTCAGTGAAACAAAACTGCAAGTTATAAACTGATCTTACCACATAAGAAGATTAACCACTCAGGTTCTCACATACATCTGAAATACAACTCTCAAGCTCACAACTCACAACTGATTCAGAGCTTATGGTCTCAATCCCCATGGTTATAAAAGAGTAACAATAAATAACAGCCACTAGAGCTCTTGGTTATTATCAAAATCTTTTAATTTAAATTTAAGTAAGAACTGATAAAATAATAACCAACGACCCTCCGAGTTTTATTTCAAATCATTACTCTTTGAAATACTTAGAATATGATACCTCAAAATCATTTGAAAACACGGGCAATTAATGCCTCTAAGCCAGTTTTCCCCTTATCAATAAAATCAATGTTATCATTTCAATAAGAGCAATACCTTTAAGTCATCAAGTCACATAGAAATGTTGATTTAGAATTATTGCGTCTTATGGATATAATAACAAGAGTTACAATAATAAACACACCCACAAATGCCACTCTTATATCCATATTTACACATCTCCTTGATATGTCACTCTTATCCCATGGTACACCTCTCATTGATATGTCACCCTTGTTTTCTCCTGAAATCTACAGATAAATCTGTAGTTTTAGCTAATAATGGCCTCAAAACATAGGTTCATATCAGAACAAACTTACGTCACAACCGTCCTAAAGAAACATTTGATAAACTCAAAACATGGTTTCATATAAAAACAGACTTACGTCACAACCGTCCTGAAGAAACCTAGTTCCATAGCAGAACAGACTTACGTCACAACCGTTTTGAAGGAACATTTCTCAAATCACTATTTCTTTCAAAACAGACTTTACGTCACAACCGTCTTGAAAGAAAACATAGTTTCATATCAGAACATACTTATGTCACAACCGTCTTGAAGAAACATTAGAAAACTTATAACTCAATATTTATTTCAAAACAGACTTTACGTCACAACCGTCTTGAAAGAAAACATCAATATCTTTTATCGGTTCACAAATCTCATTTAAAAGATACAAAATACCTTTTTCTCAATATAAATCAGTTTAAAACTGTTAAACAACACCTGTGGAATACCACAGTTTTATAACACAAGTTTTAGGGAAATCTTTTCCCTTCATCGGCCAACACTATGGCCGATGAACCCTCCTCATCAGACACCCCTATCCGGACAACGCTATCTGGACAACACTTGGAAATGGCAAACATACTCATCGGTCACACCTGTTCGGATACACTTAATCGAACAACACACTGTCCGGATACACCCTCATCGACAACACATTGTTCGGATAAGGTCCTCATCGGTCAATACTTGGCAATAAAATTTAAACGATTAAAGCTTTGTCTGATGAGCATGTTATAATCAGGTTTGAGACAACCAGGGTTGAGGTAATTTATACATGTTTATTATGTGGATTATGTGAAATATGCATATCTAGGTAGAAATGCATGAACTATATATGTGAAATGTGAACATGATATTGTGCATGCATATATGTGAAAAGATGGCATGATATGTATGTAATTTATACATATATGCATGTGGTGTGAAGAATACATGAGGTGGTGCATATTTGTGATAAGATATCCTGGTGGAAACATTATTATAATATTTAAAAACTTATACCTTCATGGTTAAGAAATCATAAATTTTATAATAAAAAAACCCACCACCCAAGGTTATTTCTATTGGCTAAAGCTTTCACCTCCTATGAGTTTTATAATTAAAATAATCTTCATCGCCTTGGTGGGAGTATTTAAAGAAATAAAAAGATAAGATTTTACCTTATCATTTCATTTGAAGAAAAATCTGTTGAAAGAGAAAAAGAGTATTGTGGCGGTGAGAAGTGTTCTTGAAGGAATCTTTTGTTCAAAGTTGTTTGAAGAGCTTGTGATTTGCTGTGTGTTTTAAAACTATAGATTCAGTGATTGTTAAGGTGAGTTTTTAAACTACCGTTGATTATAAACTATGAGTTTATAAATATTGTTGATTATACACTATGGGTTTTGATGTTGGTTTTGAAGAAAAGATGGTAAAATTATTTGATAGTTTAAAGGTGTTATTGTTATATTTTTATGTATTAAAAACTATTTTGGGAAAGATAAAGAAGAGATTGCTTCTTTAAAACAGTTTTGAAAATGATATCCTGTTTTGAGGATTTAAAAGGGACTTGACGTTTTGGAAATCTTCGAAAGATAAAATTGTTTTTGAGTTTGAAAGGTTTTGATGATAAAACTGTTGTATGAAAACTATAGAGAATATTCTTTTGAGACGATTGTGACTTTGATCTGTTTTCATTCGGAATTAATCTATATATGTTATGGATAAAACTATGAATGAGGATTCGATAAGATGGTTGTGACTACGGTCCTTCATCCGAATTAGTTCATAGATTTT
>NC_037529.1:55295361-55296650 GCF_001531365.2 Cynara cardunculus var. scolymus | reverse complement strand
TGGCATATCAAGGAGAGGTGTCTTTTGGAATAAGGGTGGCAATTGTATGTGAATATTATAGCTCTTACTATTATATCTTTTAAGACTACAATAGATTTGAGTCCTTACTTCTTTGTGATTACTTCTTTGTGATTTGAGAACTCAAAGATATTGTTCTTATTAGAAATAATGGTATTGATGTTATTAAGAAGGGGAAAACTTGGCCTATGGCCATTGGTATTGGTTAAAAGTGTTTTGGAACAGAATGGTCATTTTCATGAGGAATTAGAGGGGCTCTGGTTGTTCCTTGTAAGGAACCAGAGGGGCTGTGGTTGGTCCTCATTATTGGACTAGAGGATTCTGGTTATTGATTTAAAGAAAAAGCAAGTTTTTACTAAATATACTATTTGGATCAGAGGCTCTGTATCTAGTAATACTAGCTTCTATGTCAAAATTATATTTTAGAAGTTTTAAGAAAAGAATTTTATACTTAGAATCTTTTTATGAAAAACAGACCAGAGAGGCTCTGGTTGGCTTGCACGTTGAACCAGAAGTTCTGGTTAGTGCAACCAGAGGCTCTGGTCGAGGAACCAGAAGCTCTGGAAGAAAAACCAGAGGGGCTCTGGTCCTGGATGTTGAAATATATTCCAAGTGTGGTTTGGAACCAGAGGCCCGATGGACCGAAGCAATATGATTTTAGTTTTGTTTCATAAGATGAATGATTTGAAATAAACATTTTGGTGATCTTTACCCTGCATTACTGATAAGTACCAATTTATTTGATACTTTTACACTTTTTCTTCACTTTATTTGCCCATTTTATTTTCCCAAATTCCACAAATTGAGTCTTTTCGGTTTGTTTTTCTATTTTTATATTGGAGCTAAGGTGATATGATAAATATGTTTACTTCTTGGATGTATGTTAATTTTTGGGGAAAATAGCCATGTTTATAGGTATTCGGCTAAAGCATGCTTCAGCACTCGCTGCAGGATGATCCAGGGGCATTCTTGAAAATAGTACGGGAATCTTTTGGGGTCACATCCTCCCTTTTTGGCAGCCCATCTCCTGCAGCTTTTGAGATCTCAAATGACTAATTAGAGATCTGATTTTTGACATCTTCTAGGTAGTTTTACCTTGCCCATGGTTTTGTTCAAAAAGGTGGGTAAAGGTCTTTACCCATTGGATTTTACCCTCCCTTCCTCCACTATATAAAAGGGGGAGGTCTAGCTTTAGAAGCATGCAATTTGTAAAGAACAATCCTAAAAACACTTGAAGTAGTTTGAAGGTTCTCTTATTTTGAAGTTATATT
>NC_037529.1:55291644-55292831 GCF_001531365.2 Cynara cardunculus var. scolymus | reverse complement strand
CCCAAAAGCTGCCATTAGACAAATGGAAGAAGACTTTCTAAAATTGGAATAAGGAGACAGAACTGTAAGGGAATATACAGAGAAATTCATCGAATATTCAAGATTTGCAGAACATTATATTTCTTCGGAATCTAGAAAAGTGGAAAGGTATATTTGGGGATTGAAACCATCAATCCGAGAATTTGTCATAGCCATGAATCCAGCTACATTTTCATTGACTGTTGACGTAGCAGATGTAACAGAAAGAAACAAGAACAAACAAGAAGAAGGGAAAGCAATAGACAAGAGGAAATGGGAAGGTCCATCAACCGGATACAAAGGACCAAAAGTAGCAAAGCTTGGGAACAGGCCCATTCAAAGATTCAATGAAAGGACTTGTCCCCGATGTCATCAAGTTCATCAGGGAGAATGCAGGATTGAGCTAAGAAAATATTATAAATGTGGTGAAACAGGGCATTTGTCGAATGTCTACCCAACAATAAAAAGGTGTTTTAATTGTAATTCTCCGGATCACCTCAGAAAAAATTGTCCACAAATGAAAGCCCCACAGTTAACTATGGGTAGCAATACATCAACAGGTCGAGGAAGACCAAATTTGGGCAGAGGAGCAATGGGTGGGGCGCAGGGTCGATCTTTTCAAATAACCAAACATGAAGCAGAAACTACACCCGATGTAGTAACAGGTATATTTTTTGTGAACTCCTTACATGCTAAAGTATTATTTGACTCGGGTGCAAACTTCTCGTTTGTATCCCCATTATTTGCCTTATGTGCTCGTATGAATTCTGTGCCACTTGACGATAAGTTAGTAGTTGATACTGCTAACGGTCAAATATCTGTGAGTTATATGTTTAAAAACTGCACTATCATGATTGAGGATTGTGAGCTACCCATCCAATTGTTTCCCATGTCTATGAAGGAATTTGATGTGGTAGTAGGAATGGATTGGTTGGCAGAAAATAAGGCCAGTATCGTTTGCAATGAAAAGATGATTAGAATTATGTTAGCTGACATAAAGACAGTCGTAATTTATGGTGATCATCAGGATCATCGTACCAGTTTGCTATCTGTGATGAAAGCCAAAAAATGTATCCAAAAGAAATGCCAAGGATTTTTAGCTTACATAATTGATGTCAAGAAAGAAAAAAGTAAGCAAGAATTAATTTCGGTTGTCAGTGAATATCCTG
>NC_037529.1:55260621-55288974 GCF_001531365.2 Cynara cardunculus var. scolymus | reverse complement strand
TATTTCTATTGGCTAAAGCTTTCACCGCCTATGAGTTTTATAATTAAAATAATCTTCACCGCCTTGGTGGGCGTATTTAAAGAAATAAAAAGATAATATTTTACCTTATCATTTCATTTGAAGAAAAATATGTTGAAAGAGAAAAAGAGTATTGTGGCGGTGAGAAGTGTTCTTGAAAGAATTTTTTGTTCAAAGTTGTTTGAAGAGCTTGTGATTTGCTGTGTGTTTTAAAACTACAGAATCTGTGATTGTTAAGGTGAGTTTTTAAACTACCGTTGATTATAAACTGTGAGTTTTATAAATACTACTGATTATACACTATGGGTTTTGATGTTGGTTTTGAAGAAAAGATGGTAAAACTATTTTGATAGTTTAAAGGTGTTATTGTTATATTTTTGTGTATTAAAAACTATTTTGGGAAAGATAAAGAAGAGATTGCTTCTTTAAAACAGTTTTGGAAATGATATCCTGTTTTGAGGATTTAAAAGGGACTTGATGTTTTGGAAATCTTCGAAAGATAAGATTGTTCTTGAGTTTGAAAGGTTTTGATGATAAAACTGTTGTATGAAAACTATAGAGAATAATCTTTTGAGACGATTGTGACTTTGATCTGTCTTCATTCGGAATTAATCTATAGATGCTATGGATAAAACTATGAATGAGGATTCGATAAGATGGTTGTGACTGCGGTCCTTCATCMKAABTAGTTCATAGATTTTGAAGAAGGAATAAGGGTGGCATATCAAGGAGAGGTGTCTTTTGGAATAAGGGTGACATATCAAGGAGAGGTGTCTTTTGGAATAAGGGTGGCATATCAATGAGAGGTGTCTTTTGGAATAAGGGTGGCAATTGTATGTGAATATTATAACTCTTACTATTATGTCTTTTAAGACTACAATAGATTTGAGTCGTGTGATTTGAGAACTCAAAGATATTGTTCTTATTAGAAATAATGGTATTGATGTTATTGAGAAGGGGAAAACTTGGCCTATGGCCATTGCTATTGGTTAAAAGTGTTTTGCAACAGAATGGTCATTTTCATGAGGAATTAGAGGGGCTTTGGTTGTTCCTTGTAAGGAACGAGAGGGGCTCTGGTTGTTCCTTGTAAGGAACCAGAGGGGCTCTGGTTGGTCCTCATTATTGGACCAGAGGATTCTGGTTATTGATTTGAAGAAAGAGCAAGTTTTTACTAAATATACTATTTGGATCAGAGGCTTTGTATCTAGTAATACTAGCTTCTATGTCAAAATTATATTTTAGAAGTTTTAAGAAAAAAAATTTATACTTAGAATCTTTTTATGAAAAACAGACCAGAGAGGCTTTGGTTGGTTAGCTTGCACGTTGAACCAGAAGTTCTGGTTAGTGCAACCAGAGGCTCTAGTCGAGGAACCAGAAGCTCTGGAAGAAAGACCAGAGGGGCTCTGGTCCTGGATGTTGAAATATATTCCAAGTGTGGTTTGGAACCAGAGGCCCGATGGACCGAAGCAGTATGATTTTAGTTTTGTTTCATAAGATGAATGATTTGAAATAAATGTTTTGGTGATCTTCATCCTGCATTACATAAAATGGAACCTCACTTGATATTCATGTCAAACCCTCATTTCGTGTTTTCAAAATTATGTGTGCAGGTAAAGATAATAAGGGAAAGAGCATTATATGAATTACTTCACTCTGTGCTTAGCTGTTTTGGAAGCATAGAAGCTAGGATATAAGAGCATGTACTTTTGAAATTTTTGGGTTGCGTATTTTACATTATAGACTCTTTTATCAAGGACCTATGTGGGGGAAAACATGTATTCTATGTATAAAATATGTGTTATATGCAATGTGTGGATTTGGGGTGTTACAGAGCATCCTCACCGGACAAGAGTTGTTCGATAATAACTTTAATGCGGCCAACCCTTAACCTCTCAAACATTACATTCAAACAACACTATGAGGGATGAGTAACTAACCGGACAACATTATATCCGGTAAAAAGTCCTTATCGGATAAGGCTATGTCCGATAAGACCTCACCGGTCAACACTTAAAAATCACTAAACTCTTCACCGGCCAAGGCTTAGCCAGTAAGGAGAACTCATCGGACAACACTTTGTCGAATTCAAGCCCTTACCGGTCAATGAAGATCATCAAGGAAAAACATACGAATTGCATTAATACAACATATTCTTGCATCAATGGAACCAGTAACCATAATAAATTAAATAAGTTGTTTTTGTAAAGTAAAAACTCACCTTTTTGCAAGCAAAGAGTTTGAAGAAGAAAACAACTAATATGAATCAACTTCTACTTTGATTCCCATATTCACTTCCAAAAATGGCAAGAAACACACAGATTCTTTCTCACTGTTTTAACTTTCCACATATGGGAGGGAAAACTTGCCTTTTTCCAAATACTTTCCTTTTTATACCTTCCTTAAAAGAAAGACGGTCTTCAAATATATTTTTTGCATATACATGCATACAACCCAATCATACAAAAACCCAAATGCATGCATAATATATGCATGTACACACATACACACACACAACTTCATATCTATATTTCATGCATGTACATGTAAAAGCCATGCATATACTTTTATGCTTACATACATATTTTCCTTTCATGCATACACATAAATATCCACTCATATATATATATATATATATATATATATATATATATATACTTGGGATCATGTGAGACCAGCCTGTTTTCGTGAGACCTGTGAGACCAACATTTTACACTTGAAACTTCACAGCAAAATGCTGTGAAGGTAACTTATTAAAACCTTCACAGTGTTTTTGCTGTGAAGGTTCGACTTTTTTTAAACTTTCACAGCGTTTTTGCTGTGAAGTTTACGTGTAAAAATGTGGTCTCACGGGTCTCACGAAAACAAGCTGGTCTCACGTGAACCCAACCCTATATATATATATATATATATATATATATGCATAATTTCATATAATCGCATAATAATTACACATAAGACATGCATACACATACCCATATGGATTAACTATAACAATTAATCACATACTCACGTAATCATATAATCACATAATAATTACCTCATGTGCATAACCAAGACCCGATTATCACATCTACAGTCATCAATTAGACTATTATATGTTTAACAAGATGATAAGAAACCTAAAATGAGTAGATCAAAAACCTAAACAATTACTTTCATCATTAGTTTGATAAAATTGTTGTTGTGGATGGGATTTCGTTGGACGTTACATGGACGAATTTGGATTCGATTTTGTCTTAGTCAAAATCTCCATTCGATACCTGATTTGGATGGTTGGGTTACAGGAGTAAACCAACTAATCATATTTGGCTTTGATTTCGTCCTAGTCAAAAACCACCATTCGAAACGAAAATTTTAGATTCAAGTTCGTCCCAGTCTCGACATTGATTTGGTTCCGTCTCATCCTTGATCCAGATCCGGTTCCATTCCATAGATCTAGTTTCGGAACAGCAAGATTTGGATCTGGCTTCTTACTTAGTTTTGCGATCTGGAGATGATGGTGTTTGGTGATCTGTTCACTGGTTCCGTCCCATTCTCCTTCTTCCTTGATATGCATCGATTTCCATCGATTTTTCATGAACTCTAGAGGGGACGAAGATGGAAAAATAGTCGCAACCAAGAAAGGGGAGTCGTAGAGACAGAGATGGGGCAAGGACTGGCGACAGCCGTAGATTGGAATTGGAGAGGCGTCATAGATGGAGGGTGGGTCAATTGTAATTGTTTTTGTTTTCTTTATGATTTAACTACTTGTACCATTAGCCTGTAAATTTGTACAAAAAAAACATTATTAAACTATTTAATAAAAATGACCAGAATGACCTTATGTAAGGAGCATTTAACAGAGCTAAGTTAACGGAGTTAGATGTAAGGACCAAATCCAAAAATTTCATATAACCACAGTGACTATCATGTAATTATTTTCGTTTTGGGGAATCAATCCAAACTTTCATATAACCACGGAGTAATTTGTAATTTACTCTATTATTTATTATTTCATTTCAATTTTGAAACTACATTATGACAAACAAACATGTAGATTCATATTAGAGGTGATCATTTGCGGGAATGATTCTGGGCCAGTATAATTTTTTTGTTCAATAGGCTTAATATAGAAAACTTAAGTGCATTTTTGCAGGCTTACGAACTTGTCCGTACTTGCCTCATAAACGGGTGGGGCTTGCCTACGGGCTAACAGATTTATTTTTTCACATTTGAAAAAAAAAAACTTATATAAAATCATTTAAATTAGATACTTACTTTGCAACATAAAATAAGGCGTAAAAGATACAAATGTATATAACATATGAAAAAAAATAGTTTCACAATATATGGAGCATGAACATTTTCTTGTCAATGATTTATCAACTTTCAAAGTCCAGGTTTTTTAATAACAAAACATTTATCCATCTAATATTTAAATATTAATATTCTAGACGTATTATATAAAATATCATATATCATATATATCTAGGTGGCGTTTGGTACTCAGTAGGGGGAATCCAACCCAAAGCCACTTCAAAATCTTTTTTAATAAAAACAATAAATTATTAATTATATATACAATTTAATCAACTATACTCATATAACGGGCCGGACCTGGACTTGTTCTAATTCTTTTTTTCATTGTTCAAGTTCGCCCATTAATTTTTGTGATCCAGACTAAGTCCGTCCATTTTTTCATGAATAATTGTCCAAAACTACTTTTTTAACGGGTTAAGTGGGACATACCGCTTGTGAACAACTCTAATTTCAATTTACTTTGAAAGATTTCATTCCATTTTTTATCAATCAAACACGTAATCAAACTTCATTGAATTACATTTCAATTTCTTCAGATTCTAATTTCTTTGATAGATTCTAATTTCAACGCATTTTAGACTCTGTAGCAATCACCCCTAAGGTGATTTCAACATAATAGGAAATTCATTAAAGCTCCACTATAATAAAATTCTCCTACAACTTTTATGGATCTCATATCTGATAAGATCGTCTTACTTTATAAAATGGATAAATTGTATGAGAATACAACATATATTGTCATGATTCTTATTTTATATAATGTACTTTTGAAAACATCAGTTTTGGTATATAAGATGTAAACTTTCAAAAATTTAAGTACATGGATAACATGTTTAATTATTAACAAGTTATTATGCCGACATGACAAATAACATAACATAATTAATTTTATTTATTATTAGAATTTCTTGTCGGTATATGACAAATGATGTTATTTTTTACACAACATTAATTTTAAAATAATTAATTTTATTTTTATTAGATTTTTTATAATAATAAAACAGAACTAAGAAAACCCTAATCCATTATGAATGTATCGTTATATTTTTTAATAAATAAATTTGTAAAATCTTTTTCTTTAAAACACATGATTATTTTTTATTTCTAAAAATTATTGTAAATTTTGTAATAACTTTTTAGACAAACAATCTAAAAAACCTCTTCAAACTAAACCCTAACTCCACTCGGCCACCAACCCTTTCACCATTTCTCATCCATTGAAGTTTTGTATCTTCTCTAAGGGGCTGTTTGGAAACCTCTTAATGGTGACATTAAGAGGAAACCTCTTAATCGCTAAGAGGTACAAAGCTGTTTGGCAAAAAAAAGCAGCTCTTAATCGTTACAAAATCCTCTTAACGATTTAGGGGTTAGAGAGCTCCTCAATGGTTCAGATGTATGTTCTTCCATTTTTGCCCTCTCAACAAAATTGTTCCCACTCCACTCGATTGTTCCTCCTCCCGCCTCCTCCCACTCGATCGTTCCTCCTCCCGCCTCCTCCCACTCGATCGTTCCCGCTCCGCAGCCCCCTTGTTGTCGCGTCGTCTCCCACACAAGCTGTTGCGTCGTCGCCGGTCTGCAAATCGCCACCCCCACCCTACGATCGTCGGTCACCATCGCTCGTCGCCGCCTCTCGTCGCCGCTGCACATCGCCGCCCGTCGCCAGTCGCCTCCCGTCGCCAGTCAAAGGTAACTGAATCATGATTTTGCTGCTTCCCTCTACCAGGTCTTTCATCGTCTCCCCTACTGCTTCCCTCTACCAGATTAATTAGGGTTATTTGTTAATTAGGGCTCGTAGAGGGCTGTTTGTATGTAGGATGTGTTTTAAATGGGTATATGCATAGTTCTGTTTGTTGATAAATGGGTATATGCATAGTTCTGTTTGTTGATAAATGGGTATATGCATCATGATTTTGCTGTATATACATCATGATTTTGATACATCCTAACATGGTAAGCTTGTTCATAATGGGTATTTGCATCATGATTTTGTTGTATATGCATCACTTGGTTGTRAAATCATGATGATACATCCTAAATCTTTCAGAAGGTTAAAATGGTAATTTATTATCATTCAGAAAACAGTTACCAAACAACATTATTTCATTCAACATTTAACCATTCTGACCCTCTTAACCATTCTGACCTCTTAACTATTCTGCACTAAATCATTCAGCAACTGCCAAACAGCCCCTAAGATTCATCACTTCTTCTTTCTCATCTTTGATTTTTAACAAATATTCCAACATCAGGATGTCATTCTTATTTGAGACCTTTTTTGTCCTTGGATCTGAACGAAGACGATTTAAGGGTTAAGGTTTTTGTGTTTTCGATCAAAGTTACCACGGGAGTAGAACGATCAAATGAAGAAGAAATAGAAGGATGATCCGAAGAGAGGAAGAAAACCATCTTTTCATTTGTTCTTGATTATAGGGTTTTGACAAATTGTTGTTGATTTGGGGTTTTGGTAGAACTTTTTGTCGATGTTCTTCATCTTCTTCATAGATTTTTAATTGTATCTACAAAATTTTATAAGAAATGATTTGACATTCATTTGTGTCAATATGAGTTGATTTTGTGTTATGGCATCAGGGTTTTGGTAGAACTTTTTGTTGACGTTCTTCATTTTTAGCATATATTTTCGGTTGTTTTTTCAAATTTTATAAAATATGAACGATATTCATCTGGGTTAATGTAATATTTAGTTTTGAATTGTAGTTGGTCGGGTTTCGAAGAGGATTTTTAGCAAAGAAAAGTTCAGGGAGAATCTGGTGTTCGTTGGAACTGAGGGATCAATGGTGAAAATGACTCTCTGCCATGTGTAAATTTACTTATGGTCTAATAGGATTTTTTTAGAATAATGGTTTCAGGTGCGGGGAGAGGCTGGTGCATGAAAAAGGTTTTATGTGACTGAAAAAGGTTTCTGTTGTTGGAAGAACATCTTTGGCAATATTTAGAAAGAAAGAAGCAGAGCAATCTTTTAAGACCTTTCAGCCTAAGGTGAGTTTTTACAAAGTTTTGATAAATATGATTATAATACTTCTGGTAGTATACTATGATTATATGATGTTAGTTGTTAGCATTGCTAAAGATATATCAATATGGTTATATATGTTATCGTACATAGTATGGTCCGATAAGGACCCTTCTCGGTCACAGTGTTGTCTAATAAGAATCTTTATTGCTCAAAGCTTTACCCGATGAGATCCTTCATCGAGCAAAGTGTTAACCGATGAGGGTGTTCTAACCCAATATGTTGTTCGGTGAGGCATTCATCGCCCAATATGTTTTCCGGTGAGGGTGTTCATCGCCCAAGTGTTGTCCGGTGAGGGTGTTCATCGCTCAAGTGTTGTCCGGTGAGGGCAGTCCCCGGCCATATAATGTCCGATGAGAATGTTCAATCAGTTATTGTTCTTTGTGAATATTTCCCAATGTTAAATCATTATGTTTGTGCATTATATATATATATATATATGGTGGGGTATCTGATTAGAGAGTGGGGAAGCCGTGATAATTGACAAGGTACCTGCGTATAGATGGCGGACCAGCCGCGATAGTTGGCAGGGTACTTGTGATAGATGGCGGGATAACCGCGATAATTGACAGGGTACCTGCGTATAGATGGCGGGTCAGCCGCGATAGTTGGCAGGGTATCTATGAAAGATGGCGGGACAGCCGCGATAGTTGGCAGGATATTTATGATAAATGGTGTGGCAGCCGCGATGATTAGTTGATTTATCTCTGATGGATGGCAGGTCAATTGTAACAGTTTTAACAACTGATATTTGGATTGAATTTATTATTAAAATTTTACGAATGTGTAAAATGTTATACAAGGGAATTCACTCACTAGACGTTTCGGTCTAGCCCTCAGTTGTTGTAAAATTTATTTTTGCAGGTCAGCTCAAGACAAAAAAAAGGCAAGGGGAAAATATGATAGACAATTGACTTATTTTTATTTCATTAAATCAGTTTTTGTATGAGATTAGAGATATTGTTTATATGTAAAATTTTGATTTATCTATTGTATGTATGAGAATTTCTATTATGTTATATATACATGTTGGTTATGTTTTAAGCATTGTATTGGAATGGTGTTTTGTTTTGGGAGTTGTTACAGTTGGTATCAAATCCCTAGTTTAAGCGTTCTAGGCATTTCTTAGTACTTAGACTTAAACTAGATGCGTTAACCATTCGATAATAGGATCCACTGGCATTTCGAGCCTGAGAATGTGTTAAATATAATTAGATCTACAGTGACGGCAAGTGTGGTAGATTTAAATTACATAAGGCCAATGTAATCATAAGTTTACAGGTGCTTGTTTTAACTTGAACATCTTATTATATTTAAATATGTGATTAAATGTATACGTGTATATTGTTGCAGTTAAGAGTATTAGATAAAAAGGCAGATCATCCTGTATGTTCTATTAGGAATGTGTCTGTAAATCCTGAGGAAGAGAATCCAGAGTTAAAAAGTATCCTTGAAGGATCATCTGCGGGTCGTGGAAGAGGACATAGAAGAGAAATTTCGAATACTGGAATAAATCCAAAAGCCACTGCCATAGTAGAAACAAGAAGCCGAGGACAGGGCCGAGGTAGAGGAAAAGGTATATAACAGGAAAATCATGTTGAACAGGAAACATCTATACAAGAAAGCTCAATGTCAGGAAGAGGTCGGGGCAGAGCTAGGGGAAGAGGTTGTGATCGCAATCATGGGTTTATTACTCATGAAATGTTAGCAGCAGAATTGAGAAAATTCCAAAGTTATATGGTATCGTTCATTGGACAATTTACTTAGCATAATCCCAAAAGGGTGTGAATCCAATTTTTAATGAAGAAGTTGGGGTAAGTACATTGGTGGCAACCACATCAGTACCACCTACCTCATCAGATGTTCAAAACGGGGGTGATATTAAGATGTTCTTGGCCTGCAAACCTCCTACATTTTCTAGTGAACGTGACCCTATTAAAGCAATGTATTGGCCTAAGGAAACATAGTTAAGTTCAAAGACCAGTAAAAGTGCGAAAGAAGACAATGTGATGTTTGTTGTGTCAAGATTGCGGTCGAGTGCATTATATTGGTGGGAAATTATAATGAGCTCAAGTCCGAATATTCTGGACACACTGTCTTGGGAGGATTTTGCTGAAAATTTAAACTGCAATATTGTCCTAAAGCTGCACTGCGAAAGCTAGAGGACGATTTTCTTCGGTTGGAACAAGGTAGCATGTCGGTCCAACAGTATACTGAAATATTCAAGGAACAGTACTGTTTTGCGGAGGTGAGAAAGTATATCTGGGGCTTGGAACCCAACCTCAGAAAATATGTGATCTCCATAAATCCAGTTATATGTCAATCAACGGTTGATGTTGCACAACTTATGGAGCATTATAGTAATAGGCAACCGCAAGAAAAAGTTGGGGAGAAGAGAAAAACGGCAGGTGATAGTAACTGATTTTCGTAGACCTCGGTTTGTTGGATTTCAAAATCATCCGACACAAAGATTAACTAATAGGCCATGTAATCGATGCCATAAATTTCATTAAGGGGAATGTAGCACTGAGCCACAAAGGTGTTACAAATGTCAGGAATTCGATCATTTAGCCAAGGATTGTAGACCAGTAAGACAATGTTATACTTGTAATTCTCCTTACCATATTCATTATAACTGTCCACAAGCGAAAGGACGGGGATCTGGGTATTCTGGGGGAAATCCACCAAGTCGGGGGCCAATGATTAATCGAAATGTTTCTGGTGGTCGTGGAGAGATAAAGAATGGCGAAACAATGATGAGGGGATGAGCCTTTCAGATGACGAGGGCCGAAGTTGGAGAGAATCAAAAAGTGGTGACAAGTACATTCTTCGTTAATTCAGTAGATGCCAAAGTCTTATTTGATTCCGGTGCAAATCGTTCTTTTGTGTAGCCTTTCTTTGTTGGATGTGCATGTTTAAGATCTAAGGTATTAGATGATGTTTTGATGGTAGAAACTGCAAATGATAGTGAAGTTTCTGTTAAGGAATTTTTTGATGACTGTTTAATAGCATTAGAAAGGTGTGAAGTACCTATTCAATTATTCTCTATGCCATTACGGGAATTTGATGTGATAGTGGGTATGGATTGGTTGGCTAAAAATCAGACCAATATAATTTGTAATAAGAAAATGATTCATATAGATTTACCGAGAAAGGGATCAGTTATAATCTATGGCGATAGGCAAGATCGTTATTCCAGCCTTATTTTTGTCTTAAAAGCTCGAAGGTATGTACAAAAAGGGTGTGACAGTTTTCTCACCTATGTGATTGATACGAAGAAAGAAAAGGGTAAGATGGAGAACATTCCAGTTGTAAGTGAATTCCAGAAGTATTTCCGAAAGACTTGATACGTTTAGCTCCTGATCAATCAATAGAATTTCATATCGAATTGATACCGAGAGCAACGCCTGTTGCTTGTGCACCATACAGACTAGCTCCGTCTGAATTGAAAGAGTTAATGCCACAGCTGAAAGAATTGCTAGACAAAGACTTTATTTGACCAAGTACATCTTTTTGGGGTGCACCGATATTGTTTGTTAAAAAGAAAGACGGATCAATGAGAATGTGTATTGATTACCGTGAGCTGAATAAATTGATCATCAAGAATAAGTATCCGCTCCCAAGAATTGATGATTTGTTTGATCAGTTAATTGGGGCTAGTTACTTCTCGAAAATTGACTTATGATTTAGTTATCATCAGTTAAAGATACGAGGAGAAGAAGATGTGTCAAAAATAGCTTTTCGTACACGCTATGGTCATTATGAGTTTTTGGAAATGCCATTTGGACTTACAAATGCGCCGGTGACATTCATGGATTTGATGAATATGGTGTGTCGTCCATATCTCGATATTCATTATCGTTTTTATCTATGATATATTAATATATACTCGATCGGAGGTAGAGCACGCGATTCATCTGCATCTAATTTTAGAACTGTTGAAACAAGAGAAATTGTATGAAAAATGTCAAAATATGAGTTCTGGTTACGAGAAGTCCAATTTTTGGGACATGTCATTTCGGATGTGGGTGTTAAAGTAGATCCACTAAATATTGAGGCCATTGAGAAGTGGGAAGCACCACGAACGCCAACAGAAATCCAGAGTTTTCTTGGATTGACAGGTTATTACCGAAAGTTTATACAAGACTTATCTTGTATCGCAACATCGTTAACCGGATTAACGAAAAGAATGCAAAGTTTGAATGGAAGGAAGTGCAAGCTAAAACATTTCAAATGTTGAAGGATAAGTTGTGTAGCGCTCCAATTCTATCCTTACCTGATGGTACAGAAGATTTTGTGGTTTATAGCGATGCTTCAAAATTAGGTTTGGGTTGCGTATTGATACAACATGAAAAAGTGATCGCTTATGTCACAAGACAGTTAAAAGAGCATGAAAAACAATATCCCACTCATGATATGGAATTGGCGGCGATGGTATTTGCTTTAAAGATTTGGAGACATTATCTATACGGAACTAAGTGTCAAGTTTTTACCAATCATAAAAGTTTGCAATATTTGTTCCATCAGCGGGATTTGAATATGCGTCAAAGGAAATGGTTGGAACTGGTGAACGATTACAATTGTGGAATATTGTATCATCCAGGTAAAACTAATGTGCTAGCTGAAGCATTAAGTCATAAAGAAAAGAGCGGTGCAATTAAAGCTACAGCCTTACGAACGGAATTATTACCAAACATCCACAAGGAACTACAAAATTTCCAAAATGAAATGGTAAAAGAAGATAAGATCAGGCAAGAACGACTTGGTGGTTTATTAGCAACATTAGTAAAAAAATAGTCGATAATTGTTATCTTTCTGGAGTAGAGTCTAGGTGTCATGCTACGGTAATCTTAGAGAAAGAATACTGAGTGAAGCTCACAAGTCTCGTTTTTCTATTCACCTAGGCACAAATAAAATGTATAGAGACGTGAAGTAATTTTACTGGTGGCCGGGAATGAAGAATGATGTTGCAAGTCATGTTGAGCAGTGTATGACTTGCTTGCAAGTAAAGATAGAGCATCAGCGTCCTTACGGTAAGTTGCAGTCGTTAGAACTTCCAATTTGGAAATGGGATCACATTACTATGGAATTCATAATTAGGCTACCTAAAACACTGATAGGATTTAATGCTATATGGGTTGTCGTGGATCGCTTATCCAAATCTGCTCATTTCTTGCCGATGAAAGAATCGTACTCCATGGATCGAGTAGCGAAAATGTATATTAATAAAGTGGTAACACGTCAAGTTGTTCCATTATCAATTTTTTTTGATCGAGATAGTCGATTCCCATTTATGTTTTGGAAGAGCTTCCAACGAGAAATGAGTTCACAGATAAAGTTAAGTACTGCTTACCATCCACAAACATATGGGAAAAGTGAGCGAACAATTCAAAGGCTCGAAGATATGTTGCGGGCGTGTGTAATAGATTTTGGAGGATCATGGGATAGTAACTTACCTTTGATTGAGTTCGCCTACAACAACAGTTATCATTCAAGTATTCAGGCGGCATCTTTTGAAGTATTGTATGGGTGAAAATGTCGAACACCATTATGTTAGAACGAAGTGGGTAAAAAACAATTGGTTGGATCTGAAATCGTTCAGCTGACAACAGATAAGATTAATTAGATTCATGAACAAATGAGAGTAGCCCAAGATCAATAGAAAAGTTATGCTGATAAACGTCGTAAGCCGATTGAGTTTCATATTGGTGATAAGGTGATGCTGAAAGTATTACCCTGGAAAGGAGTTGTCCGTTTTAAGAATAAAGATAAGTTAAGTCCAAGGTATGTTGGACCATTTCCTATCCTTGAACGAGTTGGAGCAGTGGCGTACAAACTAGAGCTTCTATGGAATTAAGTGGTATTCATCACAATTTTCATGTGTCCAATATACGGAAAGCAGTGCCACTACCAGAAATCAGTATTGATGAAAAGTTATGTTTTGAAACCCCTGAAGCCATTGCAGATTTTAAAGTTAAGACGCTGAGAAATAAAGAAATCAGATTAGTGAAGGTTCAGTGGCGCTATCATAAGGGACCAGAAGCCACCTAGGAACCCGAGTTTGAAAGGAGAGAAAAATATTCTCATTTGTTTACTTAGTGAAATTCCGGAACGAAATTCTTCTAAGGAGGAGATATTGTAATATTCGGTTTTGAATTGTAATTGGTTAGGTTTCAAAGAGGATTTTTAGCAAAGAAAATTTCACGGGTAGAATTTGGTGTTTGCTGGAACTGAGGAATCTATGGTGAAAATGACTCTCCTCCATGTGTTAATTTAATTATGGTCCGATAGGATTTTTTTTAGAATAATGGTTGGGTTGGGGGGTAGTATACTATGATTATATGATGTTAGTTGTTAGCATTGCTAAAGATATATCAATTTCGTTATATATGTTATCGTACATAGTATGGTCCGATAAGTACCCTTATCAGTCACAATGTTGTCCGATAATGATCTTTATCCCTCAAAACTTTACTAGATGAGATCCCTCATCGGGCAAAGTGTTAACCGGTGCGGGTGTTTATCGCCCAATATGTTGTTCGGTGAGGGCATTCATCACCCAATATATTGTCCAGTGAGGGTGTTCATCGCCCAAGTGTTGTCCAGTGAGGGTATTCATCGCCCAAGTGTTATCCGGTGAAGGCATTCATCACCAAGTACTGTCCGATGAGGGCAGTCCCCGGCCATATACTATCGATGAGAATGTTCAACTAGTTATTGTTCTTTGTGAATTTTTCCCAATGTTAAATCATTATGTTTGTGCATTATATATATCTATACTATATTATAAAGCATTTGACAAAAACTCTTAAAAACCATTTTTTATGCATGAAGTACTGTTTATTGATGTATATTACTAAAAATTCAAGATTACAAGTAAATTGTGCATAACTACAATTTTATTAAAGTTTCATATTTGAATTCGTGTAACTAATTGCATATAAACATAATCAAATAAAGGATAAACATCTCATTTTAAATATAAAAAAATCAAAAATATAAATAGGATAATCATCGAGTTCTAACAAAAACTTAATTATTATATTTATAAAAAAATATACTATTAATCCAAATATAAATTGCTTTGTTATTGAATCTAAATTAAATTATAATAAAGAAATTGAATTCAAAAAATTACACACAAATAAGAATTTAAAATAGTTAATTTAATATTAATATCGATATATTTTAGTCAAATTTTTATGATATCTTCAAATTTATATTTTATTTCAAAATAAGAACATCATCGTCTTTTCAAAATCACATAAGCTCATATTATTATATCGACTGAGATAAATAATAAAATGAATATTAAAATCAAGATGTATTTCGCTGCATTGCGCGAGTACCCTTCTAATATMTATATATATATATATATATATATATATATATATATATATATCTGGTGGAGTATCTGCGTTAGAGAGCGGGGAAGCCGCAATAGTTAACAAGGTACCTGCGTATAAATGGTGGGGCCAGTCGCGATAGTTGGCATGGTACCTGTGATTGATGGCGGGATAGCCGCGATAATTGACAGGGTACCTGCGTATAGATGGCAGGCCTGCCGTGATAGTTGGCAGGGTACCTGTGAAAGATGGCGGGACAACTGCGATAGTTGGCAGGATATTTATGATAAATGGTGGGGCAACCTCGATGATTAGTAGATTTATCTCTGATGGATGGTAGGTCAATTATAGATATCTGGATTGAATTTATTATTAAAATTTTATGAAATGTGTAAAATGTTATACGAGAGAATTCACTCACTTGACTTTTCTGTCTAATCCTCACTTGTGTAAAATTATTTCTAAAAAACTAAAACTATAATGACCAAAAATATAAAAAAATTAGTTGTATTAAAAATATTTTAATTATTTATTATAAATAATAGCAACATAATATAATTTTTTTATTTACTTTTTTTTATCAAAAATATATAGTTTTTATCAAATCAAAAAGACAAAAATACCAAAAAAAAAACCGAAAAAGAAAAATAAATTAAAAAGACTAAAATATCCCTAGGTTAATGGATGATTTTTAACATAATTTAGTCTTAGGGACGAAAATAGTGATACATTATAAACCATAGGGACGAAAATCACAATTTCAAAACCACAGGGACGAAAATAGCAATCTTTCTCGAACCACATGGAAGAACTTCGTAGTTTATTCCGTTTGTAATAATAAAAACAACAAATTGGTAATCTTGAAACTATAAGAGCTTCGTTTAGTTTCACGAGATATTTTTGAGGGATTTGAATTTTATGCAAGGATTTAGATTCTTTGGTAGGTTTGTAGTATTTATAAGAATAAATTATAAATTAATTGCAAAAATAATTAAAACTTCTTTCTATGAATCGATTATCATAAAATAAATATTTTTTAACATATTTTAAAACATAATTACAGACAGATCCTATAATATCTCAATATCTCATGAAATACCAATTTTCCTCTGAAATTTCTAAATCTCATGTTTATGAGATTTCAATAATCTCAATTCCGAACTTTCCTTTGAATCAAACATGGGTTTCGAATGAAATCCTTCCAAATTCCACGGTATCCTTAAGTTGTTAGACATGTTTTTTTTGAAAATATATTTTTAAAAATAACAAATTTCAAACACAATTTGTCATTTTAATAAAAATAAAACTATCTTTGTGGTGAAGAGAATGGAGTCGGCTTGTTTTGAGACGATAATTCTAACGATTTTAAGGATTATTTGATCTTTTTTGGAATGAAACTTTTTTTAGACTTTCTAAACGTAAGAAAACGGTGTTGTAGGATAATACTGTTAGCCATTCATTTTTCTAGGTTACAAATAATAATAGTAAGTTTAACATTAATCAGATGGGTTGGTCACAAAACCCCATTCTACTATTTCTTACATCTAACATGTTTTTTCTAACTTTTTGGAGGTTTTTTTTATATAAAATCTCTTGAGTTTTAATTAAAAAATATTATAAAAATAAAGTTTCAAACAAAATGTTAAATGGTTATGTTTTTGGGGGTTTGCAGAGTTGATATAATTATGAACACGCCGTCGTTGAAAACATCCTTGGAAGTAATTACGAGCCTACAATCATTTGCAAGAGACTTCGAACAAAGAATCGAATCAAAATATAAAATATAAATGAAATGAAATGCAATGAGCATTGATTAGGGATTTTAATAATGAGAGAAGATAATAATCTAATAAAAGATACCATCGAGTTGTGTCTACATTCAAATTCAAATCAACAAAAAACACAATGTGTTGATTAAAATACTATGCAAATACTGCCGACAATCATAATAATAATGCAGCTGTCTTCTCTTCAATTTCCAATACTTATATATATATATATATCACCAAAACAACACCCACGACAAATCCAAACTAATTATTTGCACCCTCAATTTCCTCATGATTTGATTGTCCCCAATTCCATACTCAAAATTTTTGATTCACAAAATAATCCTATTTAAACAAAATAATTATTTGGTTCAAGTAAGCAATACAAATTTTAATTATTTTTATACAACAAACTTTACGAATCAAGAATCAAAGTTTGTTGGTTGAAAAGATACATATGTTCTTGTTTTTACAAGCTTACATCGTTAATATTATTGTGTTGGAGGAAGATTGAAATGAGAGAAAAATCTGATGAAGAAGAGAAGTCTCGACATGTTTTAGAAATCCTCCTAAAAGATTCATCAAAAGCATCAGTCACTTTGTTTACCTATAGATTTCCGAGACCGTCGGTGAAGTTGATAGTCATATTGAAATGGGATTCATTGTTTGTTTGCGAAAAAGTGAATAGCTACCTTTTGGAAACTTAGTTGCGTAAATTAACCTAAGTTGTTCTCGTTAGGAAGAATTTTTTTCATATACGTTTTGTATGATGTCATGATGATCAAACAAATATTCTCTTTGGATCACATGCGTATTTAAATGGAAAGAGAATCGACCGTTTTATATAATGGCTTGGAAAGTTTAGTATATGAACAAAAGATCATGGTCGATTCATTATACAAAGGAAAGTCTATGTTGGCTCCGAGCTATTTAAAGGCAAGTCTCCATTGCTCATATGTGACACCCAATTTTTCGAGTCCTCACTTAGTACATAAACATGCTATACTATTACATCATTATATAATTAGATTCTTAAGGTTCAAACCATACAACATGACGCAAAAACATAAATATTAAACATCTTTGTCCCTCTTAAAGTATAATGAAGATACAAGAACTTAAAATTTTCAGCTAACGACTTCCAAATCTTAGACTTTCTCCTTACCTTTATACTTTTCGGTATACATCTTATCTTGAGATACAAACATATATAACTTCCCACTAAATGTAATCAGTAAAAAGTCTTGTGAGTTCATGAATTTTTTGTAACAGGTATGTCAAATCATTAAATTATTAATTCATGATACATGTAATGACAAACTCTCACAAATAAGTTTGCATATCAATAAATATACTTGTCATGACAACATCACCTCTTAAATTGTATTCACCTCATGGATTCTTTTTTGTAGGGGGTGGTAAATCACTCATAAAGTTTCCAAGTGCATAGGTGAGTTGCGCTTGTACATGAAAACATTCATAATTGTGGCTTTCCCGCCTTGCATAACATGAGCTCCATGCCAATGTATGACCTCGCTATCTCGAGAACATCCGCTACAAGTGGACTAGCAAATCTTTTTATGCATATACAAATTGTTCATGAATGCATACTTTGTAACATAACATTCATAAGATATACCATAAATTGCATGAATGTAAAAACATAATGCATAACATGTATCTCAATTTTTGTAAATGTCATGAAATCAAACTAATCATCGGCTTTTCTTGAAACATATAATCTTTCTAACATCTTGGGATTTTTCCTACAAACTCCTGTATTAATTTTCTAAGTAGCAATACCAACAACAAGGGAAGCTAATTTACCATTGTGCTCCTTCACACCAATGGAGGGCCTCTTTACACCCATGAAGGGCCCTCTTCATGCCTTTACATCCGTGAAGAGACTCATGCCCTAAAGGCAAGCATACACTTTTTGTTGCCTCTTCCACCCTTTCTTTTTGGTGCACTGTTAGAACGTTTCAATACGACACTGTAAGTACATAAATGATCAATCTTCAAGTAAAGCTTCAATAATCCATGGCAGATTTATGATATGAACATTAAGAACATGAGAGGAGATTGAGAGAGAGAAAGTCAAACTGGTCAACTTTACTTCTTTACGTATATGATTTACAATGAATCTCCTTCCTAACTATTACACTAAAGAGAAACTATTTATAGGGTCAAAGTATTAACCCTCTAGTCAAAGTCAAACTAACAATACAAAGTCAAACACGATGTCTATTACAATTATAGACAAAATTAACTTTCAAGACGAATACAATTTACACTGAAATTCAGACCTAACATTCTCCCCCTTTGTATTCAGGCTTGAAATAATTTGCGCACTTTGAATCTCGTTTGAACTTTGTCACTTTAAGCACTTTATGACTTCTTCAAAAACTTCAAAACAATCTTTACTTTGAAATCTTCAGACGATCGTTAGTTGAGAAAATCTTCTAACATTCTCCCCCTCGAATGTAGAACAACAATAATCTTCTCTTTTAACAAAGTAGAACAATATCAGCAACGATCTTCAGAAATAATCTTCAAGATACGATCTTCAAAGAATCGACTTCAGATAACAGATAACTAACATTCTCCCCAAAAATGAATTTCTTCAAATAAAATCTCGCAAGCATTCTTCTCCAAAATTAAACATTCTCTTCGACGACAAATCTTTATCAGTAAACTTTTATAAAGATGATCTTCACATTCAAAACCTCTTAGACATTGTAGCATAGGAATAATCTTTAGTAATAATCTCTAGTCATACTCTTTTGAGTCTTTTGCCAATCTTTGAAGTTACTCCCCCTTGATCATTATAACATACTCTCCTTATATCGTTCGAAATTGAACATTTCATTCATTATTACATACCCCCTTATGATGAAATGAGAATCATTAACATCATACACTTGAATGATTGAAATCTTCAATGAGAGCCGTCAATTCATGAAATTGTAAGCAGATCTTTTCAAATCCGCCTATATAGTCTTTTCAGATTAAAGGAATGGGAAGGTAACAACCAATTTCAATTTATGAAATTGTTATCAATCTTATAAAAAAGATTGGCCTGTGAGTATAACAGATATACTCAGTACAACGAATGTACTTCATATATGAGACTTTTTAAGGTTCATCTCACAAGGTCTTCCATTCAATCATCGATATCTTAAAATATCTATGAATGTTTCGGCAAAATAACATATAAATTACAAAATCTGTGTAGTGTATAAAGATAAAGCAACATATGCTTATGTTTAGGCTCAAAAAGATAAACCGTGTGGACTACACAAATTTATCAGACTCAATACGTGATCAAAAAACTTGAAGGGGGGACATATATCCTTCTGTTTCAATATCAACTTTCTTCGAATGAGAAATTGATAGATTGTGAGCTGCATGCCCCAAATGTTATTGAAACACTTATCTATTAAAAGATAAATGAGTTGATCGTGGGGTTGTGACAAAAATTGGCCTGGGTTTTGCCCCTTTTCAATATTAGTCTTGAAAGAATTGAGAACTAATAGATTATGTGGTATGCCTGGAATTTAGAAGTTTGGAATAGGATTATTATATTCTTTTAATTCTGACACAACTCTCATCAATTCTTTTAGCTCACAACAACTACCCCTCTCTTTTTTATTTTAAGCTCAGCACACAAACCCCCCCCCCCCTTTTTGAATTAAAGCTCACTCAGATATGGTTGTCCTCTTGGGTATGTTTGTCGGTTTTGACATTCCATAGAGGTATTTTTGTTAAGCACTCAGTCCCTCCTAAATTTACTGTAAGCTCAATTGATCACAACAGTTGATCAAGATGATATTGCAATGAAACACAATGATCATATATAAAATTGATCAAGATGTAACTTTAATGCACAAACAAACAAGGAGTGAAACGAAAATTCAGATTATTCAGTATATGAGAGAAATGAATGAAGATCTGTAAGAACAAGTTTATAGATTCTGATTATTCAAAGAATTAACGAATATGTATCAATCAAAGTAAAAAAAATCAGAAAACAAACTTTGTTTACTAACGAGCGTATTATCACCGAAAATGATTTTCTTATAAGAGACGTGATAATAACAGTTTGGAGAATAGCTGAAACAGGTATTGGATTTATGATCGATGAGAAATTATGCAAGTAAAATCTTAGGAAATACCTGTTCAGAAAATGTACTCGTTTCCAAAAAAAATTGTTCACTTTCCGAAAATATTTATTCAAAAACTTCTAGAGACTCCCCCTAGAAAGTAGATTTAAGTAATGTTTCAGTTCAGCTCAAAAATTAAAAAAAAAATGAAAACATTTTTAGCACGAGTCATAAACTGGGTGTTTAGAAACCATTATTGGTAAAACACGGGTCCTGAACTGAATGTTTAGAAGCCTCTATTGGTAAATATACAACTCCCCCTGAATTTGTGCATCATATGCCCGAGTTCTGATCAGTGCGATAATGACGCACTTGCAAAATCAGATCAAACAGATTTTGGTACCTAAACAAACTTGGGTCCTTCTTTGTTAGTGTCAGGTTGTGGGATGTTGTAATTTCCAAACCATCTATTTTTGTTAGATATTTTCTTTTTCGCACTTGTAACAGGATGATCATATACGTAGTAGGATCCATACCAGTCATTATAATCATACCTGTTATTATTTTTCCAACTGTTCTGATATATGTTTTCTCCAGTCCACCTGTTGTACCTCCTCCTGTTCACAAAATCAGTAGTTTTTCATGTGGAGCACATGATCTTTCTCTTGCTAAGATTTATCAAGTCAGTAGTGGATCTCACAAAACAAAGAAGATTATTGTTAGTAACAACAGAGTTTCGAGATGAAACAGATTCAGATTTATTAACCCAAATGCTTTTAACTTTTGAAGAATAATTAGGTGATCCAATAACATACCCTTGATAATACTGACTAGAAGAACGAGAATAGTTCTTAGAAATAGTAAATTTAGGGCTACTTGAATAACTGTTAGACTTAGAACAGTCATAAAAGCTGGTTTATCCTGTGATGGAGAACCAGTTGAGCTTTGAGGACAAGAAAAGTCTTTGACTTTCTTTAAAAGCTGGTCTCGTTCATCAACAACTAAATCATACTTCTCTTTGAGTTCAGTTCTCATTTTCAGTTCACTTTTAAGTTCTGTCTTCAGATCAGACAATTTCTTGGAAGTATACAGGAGTTTACCTTCTAACTCCTTCTTCAGCTTCTCAAATTTCTTCTTCTTCTCATCATCAAACTCTCTTCTCTCTTCATCTGAGTTGCTTTTCTCATTCTCAGAAGCAATGTCGAGCCACTTTTTTATTTTTGAAAGCTCTTGAGCTATTGCTGCATATTTCTTTGTAGTATTTCTCTTCTCAAGAGAGAACAACTTTTTCTCTTTGGCCAAAGCCTTTTGCTTTTTAGCAATGCATTCAGATAGTTCTTGATTTTGGCTCAGACATTCTTCTCTGATATCATTCTTCTCTTTATCTATCTTGGCTCGTTCTAAGATAATCAGCTGCTCAAAATCCGAGACTTGATTCAAAAGCAATTTAGCGTTCTGCTCGAGAGAGTTGATCTTATTTTCATAAGATATGCGTTCTGCACCAAATCTTTTCTAATTCAAACATTTTCTTCTTCTCTTTTTCAAAAACTGTTCTTTCAGCATTGAAACTCTTTTCAGCTTCCAAAACCTTTTTCTGTTCTATTTCAAGTAACTTCCTTATCTCAATAAACTCACTTTCAGACTTATGAATTTTCTCCGTAAAGTCCTCAGTCTCTGTATTATTCCTATCTAGAGAGCTTCTCTCAGTTTGTAGTGCACTTTTAACCTCTTGAAGTTTATTAAACAGATCTTTATTTGATTTACTCCAAGTTTTCAATTCGTCATCACACTATTTTCTTACAGAATTCAGAGTGTTCTCTAACTTTTCAATCCTATTCATGAAATCATTTTCAATACGTTCACTTCTTTCTTTATGTTCCCGTTTTAAATCTTTAATAAGTTCCTCATTTGCATGATTTTCATAGAACATATTCACATATTTATCTTTATAACTCTATAGACTATTCTCCAATTCACAGATCTTTTCTTTCAATTCCCTGTTCTTCTTTTCAAGATAAACTGCCATTTTAAAAAATCAAGATTGATTAAAAGAATCTAATGCGATGAAATCAGATAAAGAAATCAAAAAATCAAGTAAGCTCAAAATCAGAAAAGCTCAAAAACTGTTAAGAGAACAGAAAAACAGCGAAAACCGTCAAAAATCAGTAAAACAGTCAAAACTGTTAGAAAACAGTCAAAACTGTTAGAAAACAGTCAAAAACAGTTAAAACTGATTAAAAACAGTTTACGCGACGCAAAACAGTTTAAAAATCCTCAAAATAGTTCAACACAGATCAAACCAATGAAATCCTCAAAAACAGTTAAGCACAACCCAAAATAGATAAAAAAAAAAAAACAGTTAAAACCTCAATAAAATGGAAGAATTATGGTGAAAACAGTTTTTTTGAACAAATTTGGCTAAGTCAAAAAAAAATTGAACAAATCCGGACAAAAAAAAATCGGCTAAAAGATATATCGAATGAAGTGATGGCTGAGGTTGATAGCTAAACTGACAAGGAGTGCACGAGGAACAAGTAAATCGCTTGAGACTATGGCCGAGGAAAGCAAATCCGAATAAGCCTTTAGCCGACGAAGTAAGCAATACAGACAAAGCAATTTCCGAGGACTTCAAGTCTTGGTCAAGGAAAATGCAAGCTAGCGACTAAGAGTTATCGAGGAACTTCAAGTTCGGATGAAGCTCGGACAGGGGTTTGAGCGATAAAGCCAAAAACTGGACAGGCTTTTATACGACGACTTACCTCGAGTATATCAAGCCTATAACCGATTTAAGTTCCCGAAAAATAACTAAGTCCTATGATTCTTGCTGAGATGTGCGATTTAAACCAACTTCACTCAAATTCACCTTCAAAAACCATTTCAGCAATAGCATGAGCGAACTTCTTGTTGCGCAGCGCTGCAGAAATTCGATCTATAGAGAATTTGATTGAGGACAAAAAAATTCCATCACATCCAGCAGCATCCAGAACCAAAAATTCCCAATAGTTAAACTGATGAACAACCTAATACGAATGATCTTGTGATTGAGGAAACTTAATTCAAATAGTTTGGTCGCAACAAAGACTAATAACTCAGAATTTCACACTTAAACCACTCACTCAAACAACAAATCGGACAAGACAGTTAGCGATTTATGTGAAATCGAACAAGGAAGTCTTCAATTAAGGTGAAATCAAACACAAAGGTAAGTGATTTAGACTGAAATCGATGAACCCTTGAGCAAGAATCTTGAATCCGGCTAAAGAGATGTCTGATAAACACTAAACCTGGAAGATTTGTTGTGCGATTTAGTGAAAACTTGAACGATGAAGATATAAATCGGATGATGTACTGAGCGACTTAGACTTGAAATTGATTAGGGTAACAAGCGATTTAGGTCAAGACCAGTTGAATGATGTGCGATTTTGAAGGAATCCCAGATGAGAGATGTGCTATAAGCTTGAATCCGACTGAGTCTACGATGAAGATGATGAACAGACGATAAAGATAAATCGGATGGGCCTTCGTGCGATAACTAGATATGGGCTTGTATAAGGAGTCTTTGAGCGATTTTGATGATAACAAAGTGTTGAGCCAAAAAAAAAAGTCCCATTTTTTAGTTAGAAAATGACCAAGTCCAAAAAAAAATCAGGTTAAGCTTGAGCGATTTATCCAACAAAAACACAAAATTATCGATTCTTTCATCTAAAAATAGATCAAAATCTGACTTTTAAAAAAAATTCAAGAACATGAAAACTTTTAAAACCACAAATTTCACCAAAACTTGAAATCAGATGATCAATTAACAAAATTGTGTGAATAACATAGATTCACGATTCAAATTCGCACACTTTGATCCTGATTTTAACACAAAAACACAAAAAAAAATCCAAAAATTTTGGATCAAAATCCTTAAAAAATGAAGAACAAGATGAAACAGAAAAAAATTCCAGAAAATCTTCAAAAATTCTTCAAAATCTCTGATTTCTTTCTCTTGATTTCTTGCATATCCTGCTCTGATACCAAATGTAAGTCCACAAATGATCAATCTTCAAGTAAAGCTTCAATAATCTATGGCAGATTTATGATATGAACATTAAGAACATGAGAGGACATTGAGAGAGAGAAAGTCAAACTGATCAACTTTACTTCTTTACGTATATGATTCTTGAAGCAACATGATGGCTATTGTTGGAGAAGTCATGAACTCTAGAAATCCTTTATCAAACACTTCTTCTTCCTATATTAAATGTTCATATGCTGGCTTCAGATCCATACTTCAGATCGAGATATGGAATGGGAACAAAGACTTTGGAAAATAGCAGTAGAAGATGAAAGTGGTATTTAGTAGAAAATGAGTGCACCGTGTTGATCATGAACTAGACAAGCTCACACTCTGATATATCAGCAGAAGAGAAAAGATATGGAATAATGAGCTCTTACCACATTGCAACTAGCAACGGGTGAGAATGTAATTTCACAAATAAGCTCGGGAACAACCACACAATGTATTTGGAACAAGTTAGAATAGCTTTACCTCACAGACTCTCTCACTAATCATCTAATCCTACATATAACCTTCTTCACTTACAACTTGAAGGAAGGTACACCAATTAATTTCCATCTCAACGTTCTTGGTGATTTAATCACGACAATGAAGTTGATGGATTTGAAGATTGATGAAGAACATATCATTATGATCATGTTAGCTCCTTCCTTGAAAAGTATAAAAGTTTTGCCAACTCTTTGATATATGGTAAGTAGATTATTTTTTATGTGAGGAGCTAAGAGATCAAATAGGAAGGCTGTGAGAAGAAAAAGGGAATGGGAGCATCAACTAACGTCTCTTTGCATGTAAAGGACGTTTCGAAGAAAGTAGAAGGACAAGTTAATGGGACGTTCAGTGTCCTATAAGCTGGGGATTTAGAAACAAGTCAAGGGATATAGGTAAGTATGTGAGAAGACCTAAGTCAAGGAAGAGAAGTTAACATGGATTATCTCTTCTCTATACCAGTCTGCCACCTTGCTTGGAGATGTATAGTTGCATATTATAGATGAGCAAATCATACACCTTTAAGCTAACGAGTTATGTAAGAGATTAAAGAAAAGGGGAATAAGATATAGAACATGTTGCAAGCAAGAAAGCTAGTAGTATTGTAACTAGGCTGTTAAGAGATAACTTTCCAAGTTATTCAAGTTCATTCATACAAATTTTTTGGTGATTCTACTCAACTTTGAGTGGTAAGTTCTCAAGTTATCTCGACTGGGTATAATGACCAAATAATGCTCATGAACACCGAATAGTGACATTGTAATAACCATTATTATTTCTTCCCCTTTTTCATCATCATCTAGGCCAACTTTTCATGGAGGCTTTGAGATGGTGATTTGCGTCGTTTGGTATTGTATAAAAGTGGTGTCGTTTTTAAGATTGAGATCCACTCGTTGAAAATGTGAAAGATCAGTATCAACAAGTGTTGAATCAGAAGCATGAAACACTATTGAGTCTGAAGAGTCACCCCATTGAATAGAAGTCTCAGGAATTCCATCAGTGGATCAACTATGAAATACATTTATAATCATGACATATAATCTAATGAGTTTACACAACTAGAAATTAACCTTGTTCTAACATAGTGCATATTCAGATAGGAGTATAAATTAGACATGAGTGGAAGAATAATTATACATATAATATTCTTTAGTATACACGCTTAGTGAATATACATAGTGTATATTCATATCTACTTATACACTAAGTAATTAAGTTATAATATGGACATCAATAGTATATTTATATATGAATATATTATGTATGTTTGGCATGATCTCATATGTGAATGTACATGACTAATAATATTAATGCATGCTATAAATGGACTTCAACGATTTATGAATATACTGGGTTGCACACTAACCAATAGTGCTTCATGGTCTAGTGATTGAATATTCTTATATGAACATAGTTGAACTTCATCTAATATGGTACTTTGTTTGTTATAAAGCAACAATGTATATTCATGTATGAATAAACTATGTGTATTTATAATTCAATGAACATTGAGATATATTGAATCAATTGATATGAAAGATGAAGCTGAGAGTATTAACATGTTGACGTAGCTATATAAATGTACAGGATGTCACATCATATCACAATAACTTTAACATTTTTCAAGATTCATTATGAATTATATATATCATCATGAATTTTAAATTGAAGATATTGAAATTATCATTTTTTGTTATAATTATTTAAATAAAATATTTATTATATTTTAAATAATTTAATTTAAAAGAACGTGACTTATCTAATTTTTATTTAAAAAAGGAAGTGGATTAAATTTTTGAAAAATGAGTAAATTGGTTATTTGGTGGTTTGGATTAGTGATTTAATCATATAAAGGTTTCCTTCAACTTCTTTAGGTTCTTTAAATTAGTAATAATTGTATATATATTTACATATTTTATTATTAAGATCTTGACGATAAAAAAATTGCATTTAATAGTTTAGATCATTTCTCACCTCTTCAACATTGTTGGCCTTCTCCTTCGAACCCTCTCATTCGTATACATACATCTATACATACATACATACATATATATATGTATGTATATATATATATATATATATATATATATGAGGAAAGTTCCGTTAGGAACCCGGGAACCTCCACAGTGCCACATGTCCCCATCAGAATGAATATTTATCACGGAATACATGTTCATGATGAATATGGACGTGTTATCCATGATGGATAACACGTCCATATTCATGGATAACACGTCCATATTCCTTGTGAACATGCCACTTGTCGCGCTGAAGACGAATTCCGGGTTCTTAATCAATTTTAGGTTCCTAAATAACCTACCCCATATATTAGTATTAAATTTCAACAAAAAATTGAATTTTGGTAGGAATGGTAGGAAGCATCGTGAGTTGTCAATCATAAGGGTGTACAAATCAATTCGTCCACTATGTTGCACAAGACCGAGGCTGATGGTGGACAGATAAGTCATTCGACCTATTAGATCTATGTAGGCTTTGCTAAGTTTGTTAATGTATGTTAACATTTAATGGGGTAGTGTATGTTAATATGAATTAAGGTATGTTAATATTCTTTGGCGATGTATGTTAAGGTACATTAACATTCAATGTTTTGCATGTTAAGATTTGTTAATGTTTGTCAATATCCATTGTTTTTTTCCCTTCAGATTAAGGTATGTTAATGTTAATTTTTTTCCATTATAAGCATTTAATATTACATGTTAATATATGTTAAGGTTTAAATATTAACACGTGCTAGGGTTGTAAGATAGATTAACTTATGTTCATAGTTGTTAACACATTTTAAGATGTTGGATATTACAGGTTAACTTTTGTAAAACTCTCTCTCTCTGCCTGTAGCTTTACGTTGACTGTTTTCCTTAATCGCATATGATATAACTGTTATTGTGCTCTCTTATTTGCTTATTATTATCGAGAGCAAAGACAAATTGTACAAAAGCTTCTAATATATATATATATATATATAGAGAGAGAGAGAGAGAGAGCTTGGTTCAAATATTAAGCAAGATTTTTGTGTTAACTTTGTTAACCAATCTTGACCATTGATTCTTACAATAAAGGGTTATGATTAATAATGATAAAAAATTAAAATTTTAAATTTACAATTTCAAAGAACTATGTGAACAAAGGGGAAAGTATTTTGGTAAAAAAATTATGTAACTCCCATATTTTGGGAGTTACAAAAATCAAAAAATCTCATTATTTTTATTAATTTATTTTT
>NC_037529.1:55244940-55260521 GCF_001531365.2 Cynara cardunculus var. scolymus | reverse complement strand
GTTTCGATTATTATTGATATTATGGACTGATATGACTTAATATGAACAAATCTTCATAATCGAACCTATAACTCATAATAACTCAGATTTGACATTGTTTCTTKGTGTATTTTGTGTATTTTTAGATTACGATTGAGTGCGTATTGTGTATTTTGAGTAATTTTTTGTTTATTTTGCGTATTTTTTGGTTGTATTTGTGTCGTGTTTTGAACGGATATCTCACCGGACAAGGTGATCGGACTTTAATCCGATCAACCTTTAAACCAGTTGATGATTGTCCGGTTTAAGACTTAGGTTTTGTGTGTGAATTTGTTTTGTTGTCCGGACTTCTAATCTGGACACAATTTTTTTTAGTCCAAGTGTTTTGTGTGTTGTCCGGACTTCTAATCCGGACAATCTGTTTGATTTTTTTTTCTTCTAAGTGTTTTGCTTTAAATTTTTTTTCAATTTTTAGTTTAAATTTTTTTTAGGATAAATTTTTTTTTTTAAATTTCAATTTTTTTGAATTTTTTGTGTGTGTGTGAATTTTTTTTAATTCAATTTTACTGAAATAAAATGGGTACTAATATTTTAGAATTTTTAYAGGTAAATGGCGGATCCTAGACATCAGTCTGACGAGAAATCTCATGTTCCCTCTGTCAGATCTGACAATATACCAGTTTATTTACTTAACCAACCCATTACCTCTGAAACACTATACCCTCAGATCCATTACCTTGAAATAAAACCGAATAACCATAACTTCTCTTTTGATATGCCAGCCGAATACCCAATCATACCAGAAATCTTGAAAGGCCACCCAATTTTTTATGCCTTATCTGCCAATACACCAGTTCCTATGGTGTACCTACAACAGTTTTGGGGTACACTTACAGCTGAAAAGGACGGAGATACTATTTTTCTTCAAGGAAAGGTAGACGAATATGTCAGTCGTCTGACATTAAAAAGATTAAGAATAATACTTCGTCTTCCTGGTCCTGGATCTACTGGGTTTGAAGATTTCGTCTCAGATGAACAGTTATGCATTGATATTAAGAGACTAGGATATTCTGCTGTATTGAATAATCCTACTCAATTCAAGAGACGATTTCTACCTTCAATATGGCATCTGCTTTTTTCGATCCTAAATCGATGTCTAACATCCAAAACCTAAGGAATAGATACCTGTAGCAGCACATTCCTCAAATTCTTTCATGGCATAGTGTTTTCAAGACACTATGACTATGCATTTGTTATTTGGAATGAATTACTTGAGCTGGTCAATGCTAAAAGGTTTCCGTCCAAGGCCAGAAAATTCATGCCATTTCAGAAATTTTTGCAACTTTTCATTAAGGCCATGATGAATGCGAATGAAGATATTCCGGCCAGACTGAATTCAGAACAAGGGCCAACATTCGTCATGACCAGAATTCGGCAACATAAAGAAGTTGAAGATTTGGATTCAATTATGCCAGTTCCACCAGAATTGATTGATCTAGCTGATCAGAATGCTCAGTGTGTCATAGACTATAGAAGAGTGATAGATCCTATAGTTCAACCAAAACCGGTTGAACTTGCCCAAGGATCACCACATGCCTCAGCAGAGAGAGAAATAGAAGTAGAAGAGAAAGTTCAGGAACAAGGGGTACCTGAACAGGGAAGTGTGCTGAGAGAAAATGTAAGTGAGAGGGGTGAACAGGTGGGGGAGCTTCTGATCAGCAACGAACTTCACCTGTCAGAGCTTCCACAACTTCATCTAGTTCGGAAGCTACTGAATCCGATAATCAAGCAGATTCTGGTGATGATCACAATGATGATAATGATGGAGCAACTGCTCAGAATATTCCTGTTGGAACGTTTGTGGATGATCTTGCTACGATCTTTTCTGAATATGCAGCTCAACAACCTTGTCCAAGTCTACGGTCTTTATCATTTAATGTTGATGAATGCGATGACTATGATCGTATTCTTCAAGGTTTATCTAATGAAAGAGGAGATGAGGGTGTTGAAGCTGAAAATGAAGAGAGTTTGAGAGAAAGGGAAGAAAAAGAAAATGGAGAGGGTGTGAGTGAAGCAGAAAAAGAAGATCAAGCTCCTTCCCAAACTGAAATACTTAGCCCGGCAACCACATCTACTACTGACATTCATGTGTTGAATGTTGGTATTGAAGCAGACATAGCTAGCCCAGCTATGCATTTGCACACCCCTCCTATCCACTCAATTGGTTCTCAACAACCAATTGTTTCAATTTCACATGGGGATATAGCTCATACGCTAACTACTTCTCAATCGGAGAATGTAGTTATTGAAACAAGTAGGCCGCTGCCCCAGCCTACGACTTCGATTCTGTGCACCTTGAGTCTAGAGCCGATACACTTAAGTACACATGAGTCAGGAGCATCTGTTGCTCCAAGTGCAGTTCTTAGTGAACTAGCCAGAACGACCGGAGTGATGTCTTTTGACATTTCACAAGGACAGGTCGGAAGTCCTACCAATGCTAACATTATGCCAACATTGAACGTAGGCACAGCAGTTTACTCAACTGTTGTTTCACCTGGTTTTCTAAGTGAACCAGGTGTGAGCTTACCTAACTTTGTGTCAAGGGAATATCTGGACGGCGCCCTAAAGGTTGGTCAAGAAAACTTTGACGCTCAAATTGCTAGTTTGAAAAGATTGTTGAAGAGTAAAGAAGTTGTCGAAGAAGAGCCACCATCTGCGCCATCACCACCAACTGTACCTGAACCGTCAGTACAAGATCAATCCGTGGACGAGCTGAAATCTCTCCTATATGCAAAGTTGATGGCTTCTCAAAGTGAAGATGCTGAAGATGCAGATTTGGTTGGTCTCTTACGCCAACAAATTGATGCTAACCCTGTTATTAGAGCCTCAGAGTTTTTGACTTTTCAAGATGTGATTAAAGCTAGTTTCTCTAAAGTTAGCAACTTAATCACATCTCATACCCAAGATCTGAAACACTCAATGGATGCTCTTTTTGAAAGGGTGTCTGTACTTGAAGAAACTTGCAAGTCTCAGGCCACATCTCTTAGACGAAGACATGACGATCAGGATGATCCTGATAGTCATGAGGGGGAGAGAAAAGACAGAGATTGGCTGAGACATCTCAACAAGGTGCAAGGATGGGTGAGGAGTCATTAGCTCAGGACGTAATTGCTGAAGGTTCTGCCCCGGAATCAGTTCGGGAAAGAATAATTGAGGTTGTTGTTATTAAAGATGAAGATGTGGAGACAAGTCCAAGGATCGAGCCAATGGTTGAAAAGTCGGCGGACTCCACGGTAGAAACAAGGTTGTTAATGGACTTGTCTGCCAATGTAGGATTCAACAATGTTTTCTCTACTACTCTGGGTGGAGAGCAGGATTTTGGAGAAGATTTTGATAACATTGACGAGACAACTGGAATTTATTTTGATTTTGAAGCTGATTTAGATGAAGAAGATCCAGTTTTTCCCGTTCAAGGTGATCGTCAGACTATTCAGAATCGTCTACTGCTGCTTTACCTAATGTACCAGAAGTCAGTGTTCAAAGAGAAACTGTTGATTCTACTGAAATCTTCACGAAGAATTACATTCCTTTCCACATCAAAGCAAACTTTCCTGGTTATGATCGTGAAAGAATCCGAGAGCCGTACTTAGAAGACGTCTACTTTGGAATCTTCATTCGTCACAGAAAAATGCTAAGTGGTGATAGAGTTCTTGGAATTCACAAGCAGCCAAAAGAGTACCGAATTGAATATCRTCATCTTCTGAAAGCCAAGTGTCAACCAATCAGTGAAGTTCGTACAAAACATCGGATTGTGACGATCAAACAGATAGATGCTCAGAAGTTATTGAGAATCTGGTATCCTGTGTTTACTGTTACCAGACAAGATGGCCAGATTTGGAGGTTCAGCGAAGCTAACTTCTCGAACTTATATTTGGATGATCTTGAATACATGTTCTTTGAACTCAAGAACATGACAATTAGAAAGGAATGAGAAATAGTAGCTCTTGAGGCCATCAAGAGATTCATTCGATGTCATGTGAAGTTGTCAATGGTCATAGATGTACAAATGGGTCTTGAAGACAATCAACGCATCATCAATCTCAAAAGACCAAATCAAGATTTAGAAGACATTGACGGCTATCCAGTTTACATGGTTYTAGAAAATCCAGAGTTCGGGGTCATCTACTTTGCTCAACTTCAAGTCAAAAAATTCATGAGGTTCAGTGAGTTGAATAAATATTCTGATGGTACGATCAAGCTAGTAAGGAGGGCACTTGATTTGAAGAGAGTGATGGACGATAAGGTTGCTGAATCTGAATGAATGAGTTCCAAAGAAAGATACTTATTGGTCAACGCCATAAATTTGCTCGAGGAGAAGATTCAGTACAGGAACGCTGAGAAGATTAGAGAAAATCCATGGACTGCGCAAAACGAAATTCACAAGGGTCCAAACTTGAATCCAAAGGGGGAGAATGTTGGGTTCAAGTTAGTACTTTAATGTTGTATTCAAGTTTCTCCTTAGTGTAATTGTTTTGTAATAGCTTAGTCTTTACAATTTCCTAGTATAAATAGTTTTTCTCTTGTAATTGTAATTACCTTTTGTCATTAGCAGAATTATCAAGATTAGTGCTGTAATATTCTCTCTCTCTCAATCTAATCATCCTTTGATCATATTCTTTCTATCTTTGATKTTCATCATGATTCTTGAAGATTGCTTCATGTTTGTATGATTTCTGGACTTATCACATCTTCATCATCATCACCAGCAACATGTGCAGAGGTGATGGGAAGATCATCATCCCTAGGGATGGCATCAACTTCCTCAGCTATAACAGCTTCACTGGAGGTTGGGATTGCTTGGGCAACCTCAGCTTCATCTTCAGCTCTACGAGCTTCAGCTTTAGCTTCAAGAATTGCTGGAGCAGCAGATGGTCCAGCAGCGTTGGACCTCATCTCCCCCTCTCTGGCTAAGACTTGAAAGTATAAGCCAGAGAGTTCCTCCACATGCTGATGCTGGAGAACCATCATTTTCTCTAGCCACGATAGAGTGCTGGATAGAGTTGTCGTTGCTTCACGCGCCTCATAGAGCTGAGCATGGTCATCAGTAGAGAAGGAAGGCGGGATCACTGGAGCTAGTTGACGGACAGCATCCAGGATCTGGTGGAGAAGCTCTGTCTGCTGAAGAGACTGAGCCTGAGCGTCATCAGCCTTGCTGGATAGAATAGCGATGGCTTTAGCGTTGGCTCGAACAACCTCTTCTAGAGTCGACAGCTGACTTCTTACTTCTTGAACATCAGCCTTGACAATTGAGAGGTCTGCATCAAGATCTACATTGCGAGGCATCTCTTGGTGAATTTCAGTCATCTTGTAAAAGATGTTATCGACGGCTGGGAGAAGAAGCTTGACATCAGACGCCATGTCATAATCCTCGTCATCTTTCCATCTTCTTCCTTCTTTTCCCCGTCTTCTTCCTTCTCTTCTACGTCCATAAGCTGGGGCGCAGAAGAAGGACCTGCAAGAGATGGATAGTGAGCATAAACAAGATCAAGGTTAGAAGAACTGAAGTGATAGGAAGATGGAATACTTGAGGGGCCATCAGTGACATCTAAAAGATTTTCACCGGTTTGCTCAAATATGTCCTCGAGATGATGGGCATCTGTATGCTGAGGAGCCTCGAAAGAAGCAACCTCAGGTCCAGTGGTGTGTGTTTCATCATCAGGAAGGATACTCACTGATGAGTCATGAACACGTGTAGAGACCAAAGAAGGGGGAGAAGAGAAGACGGTTGAGAAAAGAAGTGGGTGTTCAGTGGTGGTGATGCTGATATTCACACCTTCAGTGATTTGGGTCACTGAGGCGGTTGGGGTAGGAGCCACTGATACAACAGTGATTGAAGAGATCACTAAAGAGTTAGGGAGGGTAGCTGAAGGTGCCTCGGGGTTAAGGAAAGTTTCAATAGCTGAAACCTGTCAAGAGGTCTCAGCTAGAGATGTGGCTATCCCCTTTTTGGCCTTCTTGGCTCTTTGAGGAGAACCAAGAGTTGGTTGTGAAGGACGTTTGGAGGAGGTTTTGGTGGTTGGGGTAGACGTGGGGGGGGTTTTCCCTTGTCTTGACCGCCTGAGGAGAGGAGGGAGAGAAGACACAAGAGAAGAGAATGCAATGTCTCCATCCCTAAGGTTGTGATCCAGAATCCTGGATCCAAGCCTACACACCTGGAGGTTTCCTTCCTTGGAACATTTCTTTGCAAAGATTTTTGTAAGAACCATGGATAGGAACCTGGTGTATGGTACCACCTTTTCTCGCTAGCGCTTCTTCAGCTTTTGCACCAGGTCATCGAAAATGACCGCAACATAATTTAAATTATGATGTTGAATAGTAGATATGCCAATCGTTAGGGCTACCCTGGAGGCCTGGTCTTCTCCTCCTGTCTTTCCACCCATAGACTGGATGAAGTGAGAAAATAGGTACTGCCAGATCGCTGACATCCTGTTTTTCTCAATGTTCGACAAGGACTTCATGAGAGCATTTGAGTCCTTCTTCATTGGCCATTGATAGCCAATGGCATCGAGACATTGAATGATCTCCATAGTGGAGGGCTCGCTGTGAAAGGGGCCTTTGGGGAGGCGAAGAGCAGTCCTCACTATGTTAACACCGAATATCATGGTCATACGATTGAACGTGAAGGTGATCTGCTCAACTTGGCGGCCATTCTTGTCTTCAAGATCCACAACTTCAGTAGTGACCCAGAACTGATGGAGAGCCTCTTTAACCATAATGGGCTCACGGTTAAGTGCAAAGCCAAGGGGAAACCGTTTGAGAAAGGCGGCTGCTCCTAGATAAAATGCCTTGTTCAAAGGGATGTTTAACAAGGCAACATGATTGTTGGCCTTGAAAGACACTTCATCAATGGTAAATCCTACATTCTTGGCAGCCATCTATTTTTACTGAGAAAAAGAAGATAAAACAGTTGTTAGATAACCAAGATTTGTGCATAGTTTTAAGTTTTTTAACAAGAAAAACTTCTTTTGAAAAATCCTTGAAGAAAGGATTAGGGTTTTTCAAGTAGAGTGTGTTTGAAGAAATGTGATTACAACCAAGTAGGAGGTTGAGTTTATAATCATAAATGTTTACTATTTTAAGAGAACGAAGTTCGTAAAATGTTAAACACATTTCTCATAAAAAGAAAAGAACAATAGAAGAAGAAGTATATCGACCTTAGTTGTTTGAAGAGAAAGGTCTTACAAGAAATTTTGAGAGAAGTTCTTGCTTTGCAAATCGACAGAGGTTCATCGTTGATATTTGAAAGCGTAAAGAGAAAAGTCACAGAGAAGTCTCATATTTATAGGTAGGAGGAGAGAGAATGGATAGGAGAGAGAAAAATGCGATGGTTGAGGAAAGGAGCCATGATGAAAAAGATGGCACGTGCTCATCCATGATTGGATGGCATCAAATGAGGTAGCGTATGACAGTGCTTTTTGCGTGTCTCAAAGCGTTGCGCATTGTAAATAGGGAATGTTGTCATAAAGACGGTTCATTAACTATTTCTTTTAAAAATGAAAAGGTTTTTAAGAAAACGAAGAGTCATTTAGTGTTGAAAGACACTGAAAAGACCTTTTAAAACATTTTCATCACTGAAAAGAGAAAAACTTTAGTGATAGTTTTAAGACTTCACTGTCAGTGATAAGATAATCACTGAACCTGACATTTAAAAACATATGAATCACTGAATAGGAAAGATTCAGTGATCATTTTGATTTTTAAGAAGATAAAAGTATAAAGGAGATATACTTATATAAAAATGTTCAGCGAGCGAAAAGAATTATTGAACAAACTTTTAAAACGTTTTGATCACTGAAGAAAGAAAGCTTCAGTGATAGTTTTAAGATTTTAAGAAAGGAATAAGTAGACATACTTTAGAGAGAATAGATACATTTACTCAAGAGTTCAGTAACAGAGATAGAGCACTGAATCATTTCACTTACTGATAGATGGTAAAAGCTGAAAAATTATTCTTCAGCATTTAGCATACCCAGTTCGCTGATCAAGATGTTAAATCTTGTCTCGTCAAGAGGCTTTGTAAAAAGGTCAGGGAGCTGGTAATCGGTTGGAATAAAGTGAAGTTCAATGTCACCATTCATAACATGATATGTGATAAAATGATATCGGATATGTTTAGTCTTGGAGTGAAGTACAGGGTTGTTTGCAATTGCAATAGCACTAGTGCTATCACAATAGATGGGAACTTTTGAAAACTGAAGATCATAGTCCATCAGCTGGTTTTTCATCCAAAGAATTTGGACACAACAACTACCAGCGGCTACATATTCAGCTTTAGCGGTTGATGTGGACACTGAGTTTTGCTTTTTACTTGTCCAGCTCACCAATTTTCCACCTAAAAGCTGACAGCCTCCAGTGGCGCTTTTCCAATCAATTTTGCAACCTGGAAAATCACTATCTGAATAATCTATTAGGTCAAAACCTAAACCTTTAGGGTACCAAAGACCCAAATGAAGAGTTTCTTTTAGATATCTAAATATGCATTTTACGACAATCAGATGGGATTCCTTAGGTTCAGATTGATATCGTGCACACAAGCAAGTATAATACATGATATCTGGTCGACTAGTTGTGAGATACAGCAGAGAGCCGATCATTGCTTTATAAACCGTTACATTTACAAGCTTTCCATTTTAATCCTTGTTAAGAGAGAGTGGAGGAACCATTGAAGTCTTCATAGATGAACTGTTTGATAAATCAAACTTCTTCAGCATGTCACAAACATACTTACTTTGACTGATAAATATACCTTTATCTGACTGTTTGATCTGGAGACCTAAAAAGGTTATTTCTCCCATCATGCTCATCGGATATTCTTTCTTCATGCGATCAGCGAACCAAAAACACAAAGAGGGATTAGTGGAACCAAAAATAATATCATCGACATAAATCTGTACTAGAATGATGTGACCTTTAACTTTCCTAAGAAATAAGGTCTGGTCAATCTTTCCACATACAAATTTTTCAACGATGAGAAATGAGGAAAGGGTATCATATCAGGCACGAGGAGCCTGTTTTAACACATAAAGAGCCTTATCCAAACGATAGACATGATTTGGATTCTTAAGGTCTATAAACCCTGGAGGTTTTTCAATATAAACTTCCTGTTGAAGTTTTCCATTTAGGAAAGCGCTCTTCACATCCATTTGGTAGACTTTAAAGGTCTCTATGGGCAACAAAGGCTAGGAAGAGTCGAATTGCTTCGAGTCTAGCCACTGGTACGAAGGTTTCGTCATAGTCGATCCCTTCTTCTTGTCTATAACCCTGAGCAACAAGGGTCGAGCCTTGTTACGGGTTACCACACCTTCTTCATCCAACTTGTTGCGATAGACTCATTTGGTGCCTATCACTGTTTTGTCAGAAGAACGTGGGACAAGGTACCAGACTTTGTTCCTATCAAATTCAATGAGCTCCTCTTGTATGGCAAGGACCCAACTAGGGTCTGAGATATCATCATTGATTTTCTTGGGTTCAACTAAGAAGAGAAAGTTGACAAAGAGATAGATATTACCTAGACCACGACGAGTCTTGATACCTACATTTGGAACACCAAGAATTTGATGAATTAGATAGTCATTAGTCCATCGTTGAGCCGGTAGAGGATTATCATCCGAATAAGTAAGTTTAGGAACAAAAGATGAGGCTTCAGCTACAGTGTCTTCAATAATAGAAACAATTGCTAAAGGAACCTCAGATTCAGCGACTGGAATAGGTTCATATGTTGAAGGCATTTTATTCACTGATTGATCAGTGTTTGAAGTAGTAGGAGGAACACAGCTAATGGGCACAGCAGCGATCTCTGAAGAAGATGCATTAGAGTGACTAGCTGCAACTGGAATGGTAAATGGATCATCTTCAGCTTCAGGGTTTTCAGTATTGAGGGGAGCACTGAAGGAAACTTCAGGTTGTCCATAGTGAAAGAACATCTAGGTTTCTAATTCATCATCATCATTTAGGATGGGTTTTGAATTAGCTGACTGATATTTGTCAAATGTGACATGGATAGTTTCTTATATCGTCTGTCTTCATTTGTTGAATACTCTGAAGGCTTTGGATAATGAAGAATATCCAAGAAACATTCCTTCATTAGCTTTGGGGTCGAACTTACCAAGTTGGTCACTGTTGTTAAGAATATAACAAGTGCAACCAAAGATGTGTAGAAAGCTAATAGAAGGCTTCTTCCATGAAAAAGTTCATAAGCTGTCTTCTTGAACCTCTTTACGATCAACGACCGATTTTGAGTGAAACAAGCTGTATTGACAGCTTCAGCCCAGAATTGAGCAGGGAGATGGGATTCGCTGAGCATTGATCGAGCAGCCTCTATGATTGTTCGATTTCTCTTTTCAGCGACCCCATTTTGCTGAGGAGTTCTCACTAAAGAAAAGTTGTGAGAAATTCCCTTGTCCTCAAAGAAGTTATCCATAGTACTGTTTTTTAATTATGTACTATGTTCACTTCTAATAGATCGTACTTTGATGTTGTTAAGTACTTCTATTTTCTTAATGAACAATATGATATCTTCAGGTGCTTTATCTTTGGACCTGAGAAAGAAGACCTAAGTGTACCTAGAGTACTCATCAACAATGACGAGTGTAAACTTCTTTCCAGCGATAGATTGCACATTGACTGGACCAAAGAGATCCATGTGTAATAGCTGAAGAGGCGCAGTCACTGAAGAGATTTGCTTTGACTTAAAGCTAGCTCCTGTCTGTTTTCCTTTTTCATATGCTAAGCAAAGATATTCCTTTGCAAAGGAGTGTTGAGGAAGACCAGTGATAAGATCATTTCTAGACAACTCACTGAGTGTCTTGAAGTTAAGATGAGAGAGTCGTTTGTGCCATAGCCAGTTGATGTTTGGCGAGGCTTTAGAGAAGAAACAGCTGTTCTCAGTGGTAGTAGAATTCATATTGATGATATATACATTCTCTAGGTGAGAACCGGTCAAGGAAACCTTATTGTCTTTGTTGTAGACGCAACATGAATTCTTGGAGAATTTTACTATGTAATCTTTGTTACACAGTTGATTAATGCTCAGGAGGTTGTGCTTCAATCCTTCAACATATGCAACTCGTTTGAACGTGGTTGAACCATTGGTTAATATACCATATCCTCTGGTATATCCTTTACCGTTACCTCCAAAAGTCACGGAAGGTCCTCTTTCTTCTTTGTAATTGATTAGCAGGGATTTGTCTCCAGTCATATGTCTTGAGCGTCCACTATCGAGATACCATATGTCTTTGACGTCCTGCACAAGGGAACAATTTAAAAATGCTATTAGTACCCAGCTATTGGGGTCCATTACTGTTAGAGGCATCATCCACTGATGCTGAAGAGTAGCGTCAGCAGACGGCATCACTAAATCTGAAGAAGTTTTAGTGGAAAGAGGAACAACCTCTGACACTAGTAAGATAGAGTCAGTGGAAGTCTTTACTGAGCCTGATGAAGAGGCTTCAGTGATTGAAATTACAACACTGATGTTGAAGGCTTAACAGCAGTTATTGTCTTCACTGAGCCTGAGGAAGAGGCTCTAGTGGTTTGTTTCACTTTGGTTGCTTTTGAAACCTTAGTGGAGGACTTCGCCTTGGTTGATTTCTCAACCTTAGCTACTTTCTTGCCTTTAGCTAGTGGACCAGCCTTGGCGGCAGAAGGACACTTGCAGGCAATATGTGTATTTTCACCACAGTGTTTACACTTCCTATAGCTGAAGGTAGCTTTAGGGCCAAAAAGTATCAGATTAGAAGAGGGACCACCTTCAAGAATTCCCTTCTCATTAGTTCTTGGAGGAACTTTTGAGGCTTTGGAGTCCTTAGGTGAGGCATTCACCTTGAGCTGAGACTTAGACTTCTGAGAGGATTCAGATTTCTTACTCCCTGAAGAAGAAGTGTTACAAGCTGAAGGAATAGACCTAGATCTATTGGACTTGTTAGGACTTCTTAGGAAGAGGTGCTGTGACAATGGATTTACCCTTGTCTTTGCAACCTGAACTCGAAGAAGTTCCATCAAGATGACTCTCAGTAAAAGAGGACTGAGAGGAAGATGTGTCAGAAATGGAAGAGACAAAGGTACCAAACTTAAGCATGGACCTATCAGTGACACGTTCTTCCTGATCATAGGAAAATCCTAGACCATTCGTTATCTTGGTCGTGATCTGAGCGTTGATGATCTCAGAGGTTTTGACAGAGGCTTTGCACCACCCTTCAGTGGTAGCCTTCTCAGCCTTGAGTTCAGCGATTGCTCGCTCACGCTCAGTGATAGCCTTTTCACGTTCAAAAATGATGGTTTGGTTTACAATGACCTGATCCTTTATGTTTTCTTCAACCTTGGCCAACTCCTTGATCTTAGAATGACAAATCTTCAAGTGTTCTTGAAGATCAAGATTAAGCATTTCTGCTTTTGATTTGCCATTGAGGGCATTGTAAAGATCCACCATCAACGTGTCTAATGCAGAAAGGCTAGAAGAAGAAGAAGAAGAAGAAGAAGAAGAAGAAGAAGAAGAGGGTTCATTCAGGATACATACCTTAGCAAGAGAAGAGGTTGATGGTTCAGTTGAAGTAGGTGTCTCTAAAGCTTCTTCTTTGACATCCTTGGCCATCAAGCATAGATAGGCTGTATCTTCCTCATCAGATGAATCAGCCCAATCATGCTCTTCAACAATAAGACCCTTGGCCTTTCGTTGGTGATTCTTCATCTTCTTATACTTCTCCTTCAGCTTCAGGTATTTGTCATCTCTGGAACTGAAGGAGGATGGGGTTTTGGAAGATGGCGTCGCAGTCTTCTTTGATCTGCATTCACCTGCAAAGTGTCCAGTGCAATGACAATTGTAGTAGATTGCTGAAGCCTTGTCTATTTTATCAGACTTTGAATTTTCCTTAATGGTTAGCGAGGAAGATCTGCTGAAGTTGCTCTTGCTGGAGAATCTCCTAAAAGATTTAGTCAAAAGTGCCAGGGATTCATCAAAATCTGCAAGATCATATTCTGGTTAGGAAGAGGAGGACGAGGAGGAGGAGGACGACGACGAGGAAGAAGAAGAAGAAGAAGAAGACTATTGTAGATATACTGATATTTTGGGACCGTATTTTGAGACACGTTATCTCCGTCTATGGTTATGTAATTATCTTTTGGATTATTCCCTGCCTACAGTCCTAAGATCAATAAGAAGACAATTAAAACGTTGATGTACTTCAGACAGTGTCTCAGTCTTTCCACAAAGAAACCTTTCATAATGCCTTACTAAATTAATCTTCCTAAATTCTTGAACCTAAGAGGTTCCTTCATATTGAACACAAAGAGTGTCCCACATGGATTTAGAAGTCCTGAGTTTCATCACTGAGTGATAAATCTCGTCAGGAAGAGACATATATATTATAGACCTAGCGCGAGTCTATAGTAATTTTCTTCTTGTCTTCATCACTCCATTGATGAGGGAGTTTTGGAATCTACCGTTCAGGAATCGCGGTAGTTGTATCTGTTCCAGGAATAGCCGGAGAAATAGAAAATGGTACATATGGTCCATTTTCTATATAGTGTGGAATTTCAGGATCCACATCTTCCATAAAGAGGGACATCCGATTCTTCCATAGACTAAAGTTGTCTCGGATGATTCGGGGAGGTTTGGCAAGAGAGACATTGTCTTGAACGTGTGTGTTTGTGTTTTGTAAAGCCATTTTAAAAGCAATAAAACTATCTAATAAAGGAGATAATGTAATGCAGAAAAACAACCAAACAACTAGAGACGATAGAACATTGCTCTGATACCGCTTGTTGGTCTCGTTAGGGTCTACAAGATGTGTATAACAGTTTGTAGAAGGCGGGATGAATACAAACACAGTATTTTCAAATTTAAAATATATATTGATAAGAGAAGATCAATATAGATTTTACAAGATTGTTTGCGGAAAGATAAGGTATGAAAAACCTATCTAAACAATCTAAAGTTTACACACTTAATCTTAGCAAATAAGAAAAGATTTGTTGTTAAATAAATAGAAGAAAGTAAGTTCTGTCTGGGAGAGAACTTGTTTAGAATACAATGAAAAGGATTCTAACTTGTTCTTGAAGATGAGCGTATTTGTTCTTAGATGTGTGTTCTTTTACTTAAGCGCAGGAAAGCTCAGAGTAAGATTTTTTAGTAAGTGTATCTCTGCATGGAGATAGAACACATCTATTTATACATGTTGCATTAAATGCACATTTAATGCATCATGGTAGGGTTGGAACGCGTTTCAAGCCTTAAGAGGAAAGTTCGTCCTTTGCTACAGTGAATAGTACAAAATCCTATTCATGAGCAGACATCCTTTCACAAAGTTGGTGGGTAATAGAGTCAACTAGTCGGCTCCGTACTGTACTAACTTTTAGAAATGGTATGGGTTTGTCTTTTGTGTGTATAAGAACAGTACAACAACAATCGTGATTAACAAGCTTCTTTTGATCGCTGAATGCTGGAATAACCTAGAGGTCTCTTCAGCATTCGTCAAGGCTTGGGCAGTCTTCACACATATGTAGATAGGTTTGTAATCACTGAATACCGCTTCAGATCACGTACTCGCCAGTCTCTAATCTTCAGTTTCAGTCTTTGACTTTCGCTGAAGATTATTTGGTGTGAGTGTTGTCTTCTTGAAGTATCGCTGTCGTTGATTGAATTTACAATACAAGTTCTTCAGCGATCACTGAACAGACTCAGTGATGATCGCTGGAACTGAAAAACAGAAACATAAATACTTCGCATAAGGAAAAAATGATTATCATCAAATCAATGAAAGAGATGATCAATAATATATATATATATATAGAGAGAGAGAGAGAGAGGATCAATAATATATATATATATATATATAGAGAGAGAGAGAGAGAGAGAGAGAGGGAGAGGGGGAGGAGGTTTAAGGGAAAACCTCAAAAAAATGAAAAAAATCTGATGAATACTCTGGTAACTGTTCATTTGGACAGTATACCTGTACATAATGGTAATTGAAGTTGTTTCTTGGTTTTTATGCACGTGTGCATGTTATGCGTATGTGCATGCAAGAAAAATTACTTAAAATTACCAGTATGCACATGTGATTTTTTCACTTTTTTTCAATTACTAGGGTAATTAGTCATTTTTATTTTATAGGGCGTTAATTAAGGACTTTATCATTTTTATTATATTAATTTTAGAAAATAAATTTATCAAAATTAGAAATATATGAAATAGTTTCATTTTTACATGCAAACATAAACATATGAAACAATTTTATCAAGAAAATAACTATATGAAACAATTTTATCAAATTAAACAATTTAATGAAACAACTTCATTAAATTAAACAATGAAATCGACGAATGAAAATAATTTTTACGATTTATATAACTGGCTTGATTTACATATCATCCATGCATATATATATATATATACATATATATATATATACATATATATATATATACATATATATATATATACATATATATATATACATATATATATATACATATATATATATATACATATATATGTCTATTCAAGGGAGAACTGAGTTGTTTGTGGTAACTGTGAGAACCAATATTAA
>NC_037529.1:55236697-55243078 GCF_001531365.2 Cynara cardunculus var. scolymus | reverse complement strand
TATATATATATATATATATATATATATATATATATATATACTTGTCTCATATGAAGAAAATGGAGTAGTTAGAAAAGGTTGTTCAACGTCTATTCCTAATATTTTGTCTTTGTTGGTTCACTTACCCTTGCTAATGATATGATTTTTTATGTATGAAATTATATCTATCCATAATTAATAAATTCATTTTAAAAAGAACTTAGAAATCTTTTGTTATATTTCTATAGATTTGGTCCTTGTTTTTTCATATTTATTATGACTAGGATCCGTGTATTTTTTTTTAATTGTAGATTTGGTTCTCGTGATATTTAATCTGTCATGATCATGCTCATTTTAACTAACACTGTTAACTTTAGTTAAGTCGAGAGGATTTTGATTTTCTACACTTTCTTTTATCTTTTTTCTGTTAAAAAAAAATATAAGTAATATATATGCACCCTTATATACATACATGCATGCATGAGAAGTACAAATGGATATTGGGAGTTAGGAATCGTTGATCCTAACCACCTCCCTCCCTGTCGCCTCCAAGATGTGTTGGTCTTCCTCACTTTTGACAACTACCATGTGATCTCTCTTCCCGTTAGAACGTGAAATTGATAGCTCTCTCAGATACTTTCATGAGACCCATTTAGTTGTCTGTTCCATACAATAATCTCATAAGAGGATAAAGGACCATACGTTAAAAATCCCATCGGAGAAGACGTGTTTGTGATATTTTCACGTTTGGAGGGAGGCCGGTGAAGGGGAGGGAGAAGAGATGTTTCAGCGACTTTATGTGTGTGTATAGTTTATATAATGTAATTATTTTTGTATTTTTATTAAAAAAGAAAAAAAAAGCGTTTGGTGTAACTAAGTTAAGGGAGTCTTCTTTCATGATGTTAATCAGAGGCACCATGTCATTGACAAATTTAATACGGCAGGACCAAATCCGAAATGAACATGGTATTGGAACTCTACTACAAAATAAAGCAAATCATGTTTTTCGTCCTTGTAGGTTGTTAAAATCTATAATTTCCGTCTTTGTCATTTCGAAATTGTGGTTCTCAAATGGTTTGCAATTCAATTTTATTTTTATGGACCCTGAGCCTAATTCCTACCTTTAAGTATGAGGTATGAGAATAGAAATGAATTATAAATCATAAAGACGAAAATAGCAATAAATTGTAATTCATAAGAACAAAAATAACAATAAATTATAATTTATAAGAATAAAAACAACAACAAAATGTAAACCTTGAAGAGGAAAAGTGCAACTTCAAAAGTAAAAAAGAAAAAAATAGAAATTTATAACGAACCACAGAACGAAAACGTAACTTGGGGGCCGTTTACCAAACGTTTGACTGGGTAAGCGCTTAATGGTAAAATTCAACACTATCACTTATTTATTGGGTAAGATTTTGGTCTACCAAAATGGTGTCGTATGCAACAATTTTCGCAGTAAGCGCTAACCGTGGTATGAGTCGTCATTCTCACTTACTAGGTAAGACTCTTGTCCTTGCTTTCGATTTCTTGTTGTTTGTCATATTCATCCAGTAAAATAATGTGATTTGGTAAGTGGTATCCGAATAAGCAATTGTTAAACGTCCCTTGCTTTGAGAAATATTAAAACACATGACCAAATTGGTGATTCATTCTTTTTTATTTACAACCGACTATAATTTAATGGGTTTACCATCCAAGGGTTAAGTTCCGATGAGAAACGAAGTTACGGTGGGAAACATAAGAAAAGATCTCCACTTTTGAATCAATCATAATTGAATGTCAACATTAATGAGATGCACCGAGATGCCTTTAAATCAAATCTCTTTTAAAACGCAATTCATTAATAGACATAAAATTAAAAGTGATCAAGGTTTATCTCTTCTTACATTTCTTACTATAAGTTTCTTTCTCATATGATTTTCTTTCGCCTACCATCCAAATAGTTATTTATGGCTACAAAATTGGGAAAAGAGCCCCCTTTTAAGAGTTTTCTAAACTTACCCTGAATTCTGTCAAAGTATTTCGTCAATTGACGAATTCCTCTAACGTGACATTTGGGACTCATCTCCGGTTTCACTAACCAACCATGTTGCCATAAATGGCTATTTTGTGACTAAACCCTAATTTAAGTGGCAGAGCTATAACCTCAAGTTTCGAATTGAGTAGGGTTTTTTTTTTTTACCAAATCCGTTTTTACAGATCGAAGTTCGATCTGATAATAAAACCAATCATGATGTTTGTAGAAATTGAAGCATATCTATTTTTCCAAACATCATGGTCCCTTTTTTTATGAAATCGAATGACACAATCCATTTTTAGAAACAACTATTCCCAAATCAGTGATATCGTATGAAACTGTTTTTCTCAATAATGTTTTTGTAAAGACCGTAGTATGTCAAAGTAATTGGGATTTAAATGAATTGAAATAACATTGAATGTTATTAAATCACGCATTAGGTTGACGTGAAACAAAATCGACTTTATTTGAACTTTATGTTTCGTTTGCAGAATATAGATTTGGAATCGAAACGTAAACAATGACAAAAGAATTTACCCTTTATTGAATGAACGACAACCAATATAATACTTGAAAACCATCCGTGGTCGACTCCTGGTCGTGATGTTACTTCTTGGGAGCAAGTCTCGACTTAATTTTCTCCACCATTTTCGTTCCGATTTGGAATGTTTTAGTCAAGACAGCATCTTCCACCGAGGGAGATGATGCAAACAAAGCGTTTGGCACCCTCTGGGTTCCCGGCAACTGGCTGTTGAAGGCGGCGATGGCAGCAGCAGGAACTTTGCCGTTGTTCATCTGGTAGTGAAGTAAGCCTCTGGGGAAAGTGAAGACTTCACCCTTCTTGATGGTTTTCGCGTAGAGTTTGTTATCCGTGGTTATGAAGCCGACATCCAATTCACCCTCTAGCATAAACACCATCTCGGTGGCTCTTGGGTGGGTGTGTGGTGGGTTCAGACCGCCAGGTGCGTAATCAACACGAGCCATGGACACACCCAAGGTGTTTAGCCCGGGGATTTGTTGGACCGAGGCTGGTGTAATAGTTGAACCAAATGTGTTGTTGGTAACCGCAGGATTGGCTAACCCCGCGAAGAAGAAATCTTCTGTTGATATGTTGCTTTTGCAGGTGAATCCATTCACTTTTACACCTGTTCATGCATTTTGGTTGAATATCAAAAAAGATGAGTCGGTTTTTGGTTATACAACACTTTAACTGCTATAAAAACTATGATCCAAGTATTTTATAAACCTATCTTAATATCGCATTTTGATAGCCAAAAATCTTGTCAATAAGATAAAACAAAGTCATGACATGTAGCTCAGTTGTTGATTATCTTAAAATTTAAGAACGGTTTCGTGAAAATGGACCAAAACAAAAATTTCTAGGTCAAGTTAATTACGCCATTATAACATTTGACATATAGCTCAGTTGACAACAGGGTGGGATGATCACTTTGCTCAAATATGTTATAAGTTTTGGGTTTGATCCTGGCACCCGTTCATTAGCCTTAGTCACTGAATGAGCTAAAAAATACATCTTATATTAGTATTATTGAAGATGGTTTCGGTATATATTAGTTAGGGTGCATCTTACATTAGTATTATTGAAGATGGGTTCTTTTTTTTTTTTTTTTCCAATTATGCCACTTTATTTGGGGTGGTCTTATGCTACGTGAAATTAATTCCTTATGCGGTTTTCAAATAAGTGGAAGGACTTTTTTTTGGGTGAAATTATATATAATTCATTTATAAGTAAATATACATTAATTTAGCTATATATAAATAGAGAGAAATGTTCAAACGAGAATGCTAACTATTTAAGAAAATAATAAAAAAATCATTAATGTACAATATTAAGGGGTGTTTGGGATTGCTTATAAAAAACAACTTATTGACTTATTTCGGTGTGACACCGGTAATAAGCACTTTTGAAGAAGTTAAACTCTTTTGACTTATGATAAGTTGATAAGTACTTCTGTAGAAAAGCATATGTTGTTTCAAATAAACAATTTCAAACACTCCTAAATGTGATTTTACATCAAAGTCGAAAAAGTATAAATGTACAACTTTTGAACCGGTATGATTTTGTACGTGAATCTATATATATGAATTTTTACACTAACAACTTTTTTTCTTAATTTTTTTTAAATAGTTAGTATTATCGTTTTAATAAAAGTGTTGATGATGGATTAAAACTTATTATTGTTTATATTTGGACTACAAAATTTCTATAAATTTAAAAAATAGCAAAAAATTTCTAAAAATTTGAAAAATACGAAAACCACGACCACATGACTTGGCCAATGGAAATCAGAATAATATCTGCGAGCCTAGCAATATATCAGCCGATAAGCCAAGAACGTGGTGGCTTATTCAAACGCCACCGAATATATCTACATTGACTTTGACTTTTCTTAATGGCACCCCTTTTCATCAACTAGCTTTACTTTGACCAACAACTTGATGAATTATAGCCAAGAAATGAGCAGAATTAATTGAATCTAAACGGGTTTCTGTTCCAAACAATTTCAGTTGATATGATTATGGAACTCAAATCTATCATTTGTAGTTGTAACCAAATCTGGATGAAGATGAGAAGGCAGTACCTGACGCAAGATCTGCAACACAAACATCTTGAAGCAAATCAAAGTCTGCTGAGACGAAGGAAGCCAAGAAGACGGCCATCGTCATGCCAACCATCACCAACCCATGATCACGAGTAGCCATCGCAGATCTTGATATCTATTAATTCGTTGATGATTAGAATAAAAAATTGGACCTCTTTTTCACTTTGTAATGGAAAGGTGAAAGAATTATTAGAGGAAAAGAGGGGTTAGAGATGGAGGTGGAAAAGGAGGTATTTAAAGTGGGTGGTAATGGGAATGGGTTTGAGAGAAGACATTTTGACTCTAATTTCAATTTGTTATCTTATTCTTAATTCATTCGTTTCAGGATGAGTGGGAGTTTCAAGATCTGAATAGGTTTAAAATAATCATTAAAATTGAGATCTTTAAAATATCTTATTAAAATACAAAAATATGGAAGGAAAAGATATTCAACAGCAAGAAAAAAAAACCCAAAATTAAAATGTAAAGGAGAGCAAGATAATATTAATTATTTTCTTTAGAAGAAACATATATAAACAAAAAAATTGCTATAATTGAATATTTTAGTTATATATTTAATATCGAATAATCCAAAATAAAGAAACAATTATAGTTGAATATATAAAAAAAAAAAAGAGGGGGGTGAGTTATTATACAACTTTTTATATTTGTATAATTAAGACAACTCAATTTCAATCGTCTATTTAATTTGATTAATATGTGATTTTATAAAAAAATTGATTATTTTATAATATAAAATATTGATCATAATTAATGAACTTTATCATCTTCTATAAATATTCAAATTATAATAAATAAACTCTCGTTATATTCATAAATATCTTAATTGATTGAGTTGCATTGGTTATATAAATAGATATATTTGCATTTAAAATATAACATATATATATATATATATTTTAAATATAACATATATATATATATATATATATATATATATATATATATATATATAGGGTGTGGGTTAGATTTAAATAAAAACCAATTTTTCATTCTAAAATAAAGGACAAATCCTGACCATTGATTAAAATTAAGAAAACTAATCAATTGTTAAAATATAAAATGGTTATTTAAGAAGTGAGTAACAACAAAAATGGAATTAATTTTAAACTTCAAACACACGCCTATCATATTTGACTTTGTATTTTCTTTTTTAATTAAAAGAACTTTTACTTCATTAATTTATAAATTAAATTATCTTAAAAATAATTAATATTTTAATCAAACAAATTACATAAAAAAATAAGCATTTTATTCTCTTCAATTTGACATCCATTTCATTATAGTTTTTTTTTTGTTGTTTTAACCATTTTACGTAAAATGATATATATGTGTAATATTAACTATTAATATTTATGTATGTTCACTTGTATATAACAATTCTTTAACATTTATACATCAGTATGATGTTTATCATGAATATACAACTCACTATTACATTCATCTTAAATAGTTTTATATTTTCACGTGTATCCGACAAATCTCAGTATTCATATATCACTATAACATTCATAATTGATATACATTTTTACTATGACATTCATCATGAATATTCATGTATGCTTACGCATATAAAATAACTCTTCAATATTCATACATCAGGAGTATAAGTTTTAAGTTTTCACTATCATATTCATCAATATATATATATATATATATATATATATACTAGAAGCGTACTCGCGCAATGCAGCGAGATACATCATGATTTTAATATTTCATTTTCTTCTTTATCTCAGTCGATATTATAATATG
>NC_037529.1:55223393-55235123 GCF_001531365.2 Cynara cardunculus var. scolymus | reverse complement strand
GTTTAAGAGTTTTAAGAGTTTAAGAGTTTTTAAGAGTTTTAGTCAAATGCTTTATAATATAGTATAGATTAAGAGTTTAAGAGTTTTAAGAGTTTAAGAGTTTTTAAGAGTTTTAGTCAAATGCTTTATAATATAGTATAGATATGTGTGTGTGTGTAACAACCCACTTTTCACATTTGCATATAAACATGTATTTCATAAATTAAGAAATACAAATGCACAACTCCGATCCCAATAGTACAAAAACCCATAATACAAAATTTACAACTCAAAAATATTAAAATAATATTATTGTACATCACTTGTACAAACAACAAGCATTCCAAAAATTCATCAGATAACATGTTGATCTTCTTAGAGCAGTTAAACACAATAGAAAAATAATCACATTTTCTCCTTCACCTTATCCCTAGACATAGCCAGACCTGCAATGCATATTTTTAAACACAAAATGAGGGTTAGACCATGAGGTCTAGTGAGAAATCTCTTTTCTTTGCAATTACATGGTGAAGATCAACAAAACTTGTTATAAAAATCATATTTGAATACCCAACCACTTTGATAAATATAATTTCAGTGATACAACAAACTGCAAATTATAAAAACGTTCTTACCACAAAGGAAATATAACTACTCCCTCATTGACATTCAATACACAACTCTCAAAACTCTTAAATCTCATACAGATCAGAGCTTACAATTTTAACTTTCAAAAGCATATAAAGAAATACCAACCACCAGAGCTATTGGTTATTAATTACAGTTATTTAAGATAAGAGTTATTTTAAACTTAAATGAAATTTGAACTGAATAATAACTAAAGATCCTCCGGATTTTATTTCAAATAAGTACTCTTTTGAACAGTCAAAATACGATATATGATACCCCAAAACATTTGAAACACGGGCAATTAATGTCTCCGGCTATAAGCCATTTTCTCCTTCTTAATAACATTGTTGTTATCATTTCAATAAGAGCAATATTTCCAAGTCTTCATGTCACAAAGAAATGTTAACTCAAAGTTATCGTATCTTATGGATGTGACAGCAAGAACTATAATAGTAACAGATCTCACAATTGCCACCCTTATCTAATGTACACATCTCCTTGATATGTCACCCTTATCCCATAGTACACCTCTCCTTGATATCCCACCCTTATCACATGGTACACCTCTCTTTGATATATCACTCTTATTTCCTCATTAAATCTGTGGATAAATCTGTAGTTTTAGCCAATAATGGCCTCAAAAATAGTTTCATATCAAAAACTTTATCTCTAGAATCTTCAAGGTATCATTTCAACATCTTTCTCAAAAACAGTTTACTTTTCTCAATAGTTTTGAAAGAAACAATATCTTTCCTCAATTCAAAATCAACATTTGAAAGATACATAAATAGGTAATATTTGTCTTCATCAGACAACACTTGTCAGGATATCACCTTACTGAACAACACTCAGCCGATGACTGCCCTTCATCGGACAGACCTTGGGCGATAAACTACCCTTATCGGCCAACACTCTATCCGAATAACACTCACCGAACAACACTTGGATAATAAAAACATTCTTACCGATACATACTTGAAATCCCAAACTCTTAATTTGATTAATACTTGGGCGATAAGGTGCCTAATCCGAAAAACCCTTGTCCGATAAAGGTCTTCATCGGACAAAGCTTTGTCCGGTAAAGGTTCTCATCGGACAACACATAAAAAAGTACAACTTTTCTCATCGGTCAAGATATGACCGCTAAGGGACTTTTATCAGACAACACTATGTTCGATAAAAACCCTTATCGAACCATGCATATAACATAAGAATTTATACAACATACGTACAACAGATCTGTTGATAAATTTTTAACAGCATGTAAAACCAATATTTTTAATAGCAGTTATCAAATTAAAGCCTGGTGTAAAACTCACCTTTTGCAAAATTGAAGATGAATTCAACAGAGAACTTGAAGATGAAATCACACAGAAACTAGCATTAACTTTGATCACAGATTCTTCAACTTCACCACTTAGCATATACACACAGAATTCTCTTTCTTGCAAAACTTTTCCAAAAATGGCAATATGTTGATTCTCTCTCTCATTGATTTGATGATAATCCCTTTTTCCTTTCGATGTATTTTGTGTTTCTGTACTTTCAGTTTCAGCGATCAATACACTGAGCATGTTCAGTGATCGCTGAAGAACTTGTAATGTAATCCAATAAGGGACAGCGATACTTCAAGAATACAAAACTCACACAAAAGAACGTTCAGCGAAAGTCGAAGACTGAAACTGAAGATTAGAGACTGGCGAATACGTGACGTGAAGCGGTATTCAGTTATTACAACCTTGTCTACATATGTGTGAAGACTACCCAAGCCTCAGCGAATGCTGAAGAGACCTTCAGGTTATTTCAGCATTCAGCGATCAAAAGAAACTTGTTGAGCACGATTGTTTTTGTCTTGTCCTCATACACACAAAGGACAACACCATACCATTTCTAAAAGATAGTACGATACGAAGCTGATTAGTTGACTCTATTACCTACCAACTTTGTGAAAGGATGTCTGCTCATGAATAGGCTTTTGTACTATTCACTGTAGCAAAGGACAAGCCTTCCTCTAAAGGCTTGACACACCTTCTAACCCTACCACGTTGCATTAATTGTGCATTTAAATGGGTATAAATAGATGTGTTCTATCTCCATGCAGAGATACTTCTACCTTAAACTTACTTACGCTTAAGTAAAAGAACACACACATCTAAGAACAAATATGCTCATCTTCAAGAGTAAGTTAGAATCTCTTTATTGTATTCTAAACAGTTCTCTCCCAGATAGATTTACTTTCTTCTAAGTCTTTTACAGCAAATCATTTCTTTATTTGGTAAGAATTAGTGTGTAACTATAAATTGTTTAAATAGGTTTTATTTATCTTATCTTTCCGCAAACAATCTTGTATAATTTGTATTGATCCTTCTTTATCAATATATTTTTTAAATTTGAAAAGTTTACTGTGTTTATATTCATCCCCCCCTCTACAAACTATTGTACACATCTTGTAGACCGTAACAGGACCAACACAATACTCATTGCCTTCTCAAAATTTCCCTTTTTAAACCATCCCCAAAACATGTAGTGGAAAGGAAAGTATTATAAAACTCTTCCCCCCCCCCCCTTCATTCACATTATGCATATTCAAAGGCATATATACTCATATACACTTATTCACATATTCATGCATACATACCCACACATGCATATACACATATATACAAATGCACATATACCTGCATGCTTCATGAATCAACAAATAGTCATGTAATCAAATAATTACCTCAAGATATATAACCGGAACCCGGTTATCACACTATCTAGCCACAAAAGAATTCCATCATGAAATTCAATCAATCGAACAACCACGAATACTCGGCTTTCATTTTAGATTTCAATTCACAGGTTGCTTCTGAACCCTTATGGAAATGCCACTGAACTTTCACAAGATTTATCTCTTTGTTCCTTAACACTTTCGTTTTCCGATCAGTGACAACCTCAGAAGTTTCCACAAAGTTTAACTTGTTATCCAATTTTACCTCCGGTAATGGTATTGCCAGATTCAGATATGCTAAATACTTTTGCAAGTTAAAAACATGGAAAGTGTTATGAATCGAGCTGAGTTCCTCTAGTAGTTTTACCTGATAAGCAACCAATCCGACCCATTTGCAAATTCTGAACGGCCCAATATACCTCGAACTCTCTTTCCAAATCTGACGACACCCTTCCACGGAGAGACTTTCAACATCACGAAATCTCCTACTAAAAACTCCATTGGTTTACGGCGTTTATCGGCATAACTCTTCTGTCAGTCCTGAGCTGTCTTAATTCATTCATGAATCTGCCAATCTTTTTAGAGGTTATCTAAACAATTTCTAGACCAATTAACTGCTTATCACCCACTTCATTCCAACACAATGACGTTTTGCATTTTCGACCATACAAAACTTCGTAAGGTGCCGCCTGGATGCTGGAGTGATAACTGTTGTTGTACGTAAATTCAATTAAAGGCAGATGATCTTCCCATTATCCCCTGAAATCAATAATACAAGCTCTTAACCTATCTTCGAGAGTTTGAATTGTTCTTTCACTCTACCCATCCGTCTAAGAATGATACGTCATACTTAATCTGATTTAAGATCTCATGGCTCTTTGAAAACGCTCCCAGAATTTTGAGGTAAACCGACTATCCCAATCTGAGATGATGAATAATGGAACACCGTGACGAGTTACAATCTCTTCGATATAAATCTTTGCCAATCTTTCTAAGAATAATTCTCTTTTATCGGTAGAAAGTGCGCAGATTTAGACAGATGGTCTACGATGACTCGTATAGCATCATATCCTTTTGGAGTTCGCGGTAATTTCAAGATAAAATCCATCGTGATACGATCTCATTTCCACACAGGAATCTCCAAAGACTGCAGATTCCCATATAGTCTTTGATGCTCGACCTTCACTTGTAGACATGTTAAACATCGTTCCACGTACCTCGCAATATCTTTTTTCAATCCTGGCCACCAATAAAATGGCTTTAAATCTTTATATATTTTACTAGTACCTAGATGAATCAAATTTGTGACTTTCATCCAAAATTAATTCCCGAATATTCCCAAAGCGCGGTATTCATATCCTTCCCTGAAAAAACAGAATCCCCTTATCATTCTTTATCAAGATGGAAATCATTTTACCCACTCTTTCTGCTTTGTAATGGTTTTCTTTCACAACTTCCTCTTGACAATTAAAATTTCACTGTGAAGATCCGAAGTCAAATTCGTTCTCATTGCAATAGTCTTGATCGTAACACTTCTTTATTTCTACTCAGAGTGTCAGCTATCACATTTGTTTTCCTTGGATGGTAGAGAATTTCGCAATCATAATCATTGACCAATTCAATCGACCGTCCTCGTGTATTCAACTCTTTCTGGCTGAACAAATGCTGAAGGCTCTTATGATCCGTAAAAATCTGACATTTAGTTCCCACTAAATAATGTCTCCAAATCTTTAATGCAAAAAACCACGGCCGTAAGCTCCATATCGTGAGTAGGATATTGTTTCTCATGATCCTTCAATTGTCTAGATGCGTAAGAAATGACTTTTCCTCTTTGCATTAGTATGCAACCCAAACCTAGCTTTAAAGCATCACTGTAACCACAAAACTTCAGATCCTTCTGGTAGCGATAACACTAGTGCACTGCAAAGATGATCCTTCAATAACTGAAAAGCTTTATGTTGATCCTCTTCCCACTTAAACTTGATGTTCTTCCTAGTTAACTTGGTTAGCGGTGCAGCGATTCTTGAAAACTCTTGAATAAAATTTTGGTAATAACCTGCTAACCTCAGGAAACTACGGATTTCAGTAGGAGTTCTCGACACTTCCCATCTTTCAATTGCTTAAATCTTGACATGATCTATTTTTACCCCTGCCTTGGAGATAACGTGGCCCAAAAACTGTACTTCCCTTGACCAGAACTCACATTTGGACAATTTAGCAAATAAATTTTCTTTCTTCAAAAGTTCAAGGATCAGACAAAGATGTTTAATATGCTCTTCTTCAGATTTCGAGTATATAAGAATATCGTCAATAAACACAATAACAAATTTATCAAGATATTCCTTACATACCCGGTTCATAAAATCCATGAATGTTGCAGGAGCATTGGTTAAACCAAAAGGCATAACCAAAAAATCATGATGTTCGTATCTGGTTCGAAAGGTTGTTCTAGCGATGTCTTTATCTCTTACCTTAAGCTGATGATATCCCAACCATAAATCAATTTTAGAAATGTAACTAGCTCCAACTAACTGGTCAAATAAATCATCGGTTCTCGTTAAGGTATATTTGTTCTTGATGGTCAGCTTATTCAGTTCTCTATAGTCGATACACATTCTCATAGAACCGTCTTTCTTTTTAACAAATAGAACCGGAGCATCTCAAGGTGAGGTACTCGGTCTGATGAAGCCTTTGTCAAGCAGGTTCTTCAATTGTGTTACCAACTCCTTTTGTTCCGACGGTGCCAAACGATATGGTGCCCTTTCTATTGGTGTTGTACTGGTATCAAATCGATTTTAAATTCAATGGACCGAGCGGGTGGTAAACCAGTTAAATCCTCCGAAAATACTTCAGGGTAATCACATACTACAGAAATAAACTCTTGCTTGCCTTTCTTTTTCTTCAAATCAATTACATAAGCCAGATACCCACGACACCCTTTCTGAATACACTTTCGGGCTTTCAAAACAGACAATAGACTGGTACGAGGATCCTGTCGATCACCATAAATTACAATCGCTTCTTTCTCCGGCAATTTGATATTGATCATCTTTTTGTTACACATAATGTTGGCCTGATTTTCTGAAAACCAATCCATTCCCACCACAACCTAACTCTTTCATAGGCATAAAAAATAATAGGATTGGCAGCCCACACCCCTCAATTTCAATTTGGCAATTATCAAAAACATAACTAACAGATACTTGACTATTAGCAGTATCAACTATTAACATATTGTCAAGCGGCACAGAATTATGTATGCACACCCCGCAAATAATGGCGAAGCAAAAGAGTAATTCGCACTAGAATCAAACAACACTTTAGCATATACAGAGTTAACAAGAAAAGTATCTGTTACCACATTTGGTGTTGCCTCAGCCTCACTTTTTGTCATTTGAAAAGATCGGCCCCACAGCCCTCCTGGTCCTCCTCTTTGCACGTTAGGTCTTCCACGAGTACTCAGAGTATTTCCTCTCATAGTTAATCGTGGAGTTCTCAACTGAGGACAATTCAGTCTAATATGATCTGGTGAATTACATTGAAAACATCTTCGAAAAACCTTAATCGACTCTCATTGGAATGTAATGAAATTGAACAACTTAACGATTCTAAGCACATGTCACCTATTTATAGGTGACGTTTACAAGATAAGCTCATTTACCCTTAGTCCAATTATATGGAGATTACAATACAATACAAGTAAAAGAACTTCATCAAACTTTCTAATACTTAGGATTATTTTAATCCTAACAATCTCCCCCTCCCAAAAAAAATTATAAAGTAAACATATCTTGAAACCTTCAGGTCTTTTTTTTTAGATGAACCGGCCAGCTTATCTTTATTCATTGAAAACAGGAAATACAGAAATCTCTTTATTTATCATCAGCAACTAAGTCTTAGAATTCCTTCAATAATTCTTTGAATTATTTTGGGATCTTGGCATTAGTCTTTTTCGCAGTTAATAAATTTGACCATCTTAGGATAAAAAATTTGGCTTCCTTGATATTAGTATCTAGGACTTGCTCGTTAGTTGTCATGATCAAAGTTTTCACCTTTCTTCTGTATGCATTTCTCGAAATGGGAGACGTGTGCCACAACAATCTTCTGGTCACCCCATCAGAATAGCATCACATTGTCCCTTCCTTTATAGATAACGTCATTGTCATACATTCAGATTCGGCCTAGAAGAATATGTCATGCATCCTTGCCTAAAACATTGCAACAGAAAATCCTTTTTATAGTGCTTCTCGATTGAATGGGAACCTTGAAAATTTGTATAACACAGACTTGAGGTTGTTTCTTTACATCCAAAGGTACATGTTGTAAAGGTTTTATTTATAATCTTCTTGCAAAATTCGCTCTAACATAAGTTGTTTCATCCTCCTCCAAGATCATACTGGTCCTTTTGTTGTCGCTGTCTCTACATGACCAATTGATCTGCCAATCAAGGAATTATTCAACTTACATTGTTTCGTAGAAGTACATAATATATAACTTTTCTTATATTATTAAGAGTAATTTACACGTTTGGTCCCCATTTTGAACATCAACATCAACTAAAATTCCTTTTGAATTGTTTTCATGAAAAATCTCTACTGGTTTTAAATCAATGACACAACCACGTGATTTTGGATGATTTCACACCATCGTTCTTTCGATTTCTCTAATAATTATTTAAATGAGACTTTACCAACTTCGATTTTCAATGGCTTCGTTCTCAAAAGGTTTTATTTGTTCTCCTTGGGACTGTGTAATTTGGAGGACGTTAGACCAAAACATGTAATTCGATCAATTATTCATTATAAAAAAATAGAAGGATACTCACATAATGTAACGAGATATATCTCGATTTTAATGTTTCGCTTTATTTATTTTTGTCTCAATTGATATTATAATACAGTTTTATTTGATTTTGAGAAAGCGATAGTGTTTTTATTTTACTATAAAGATATCATAAAAAATTGAAAAAAATTATTGATATTAGTCCCAAACCGACTATTCAAAATTTCTTTTTTCTATATATTTCTTTCATTCATTTTTTTATTTTTGGTTTAATAATATAATATTTTATAAAGATAATAATTAAGTAATTTTTTAAAACTCAATGATTATTCTAATTATATTTCAGATTTATTATATTTAAAATGACATATTTATCTTCTATTTGATAATGTTTATCTATATTTAGCTACACAAATTCAAACATCAAGCCTTAATAAATTGTATTTACGCAAAATTTACTTGTAATCTTGAATTTTAAATAATATGCATCAATAAACAGTTGTACTTATGCACAATTTACTTATAATCTTAAATTTTAAATAATATACATCAATAAACAGCACTTTATGTATAAAAAAAGTTTCTAAATTTTTTTATTAAAGTTTTATAACATAATATAGATTATATATGTGAAGCATATGAGTATAATTTTTTTCACACTTGTTAAAACCAAACAATTCTTTTTATATTATGGACGTTAAGTTAAATAAAAGATTTTTTTAATTGTAAATCTAATAAAAAGAGGAGGGGGAGTAGTTTGAATCTAGAAAAGGCCCCACACGATGCCGTTTTCAATTTTCAATATTGGACATCCTATTTTACCAACTCTTTCTTAATCTACAAAACACACTCTTACACACTTTATAAGGAAACTTAACTCATGTCTTACAACATTCACAACGCTTTTAATTAATTGATTATTTAAGGTGATTAATTTTAATTATAATTTTTATAGAAATTTTTATTATAATAAAAAAGTTAGGATAAAGTCGAACTGAAGGGTAATATAAAGTTGGTCCTCCTCTTTAGGCATCATATCCATAGTTAGCTTATTCATGCTAATTAGAATTTCTAGCTCCATATCAAGGTTATCGCTCACTGACATCAATATCGTCAACACCAATATTGTAACAAACTCCAATATTGTCAATCTCATCAATATTGATATCATCAAAACCTTTAGACTTGTTATCCAGTACCTTGTTCAGAAATACCGTAATGAAATAAAGATTAGAGTTTTTTGTTAGGTATTTGACCAAATAAGATCGTCCAGTTCTTATAAATAACTAACAAATTGTACCATTTTAGAATTAAAAAAAATCCTGATGGAAAATTGTCCATTTCAAGGAATGGAAATTGAAATGAGAATGGAAGTAGGAATACCCATTATATTCACGTATTTGGTAATAACATATTTCATTACACCAAATCAGACAGTGTTAATGATTGTCAATTGCATCCCACGACGAAAGATCGTGTGAGAACAAAAGTTATAGTGAGAAGCGCAACATGAGATTTGAACCTTCGATCACTTTTATTCTTATGGTCACCCAAGAATTGTGCTTTAAAAGAAAATTGATTCGGTATATCTCGATGCACCTCATTACTTCCATTCTTACCGGAACCCAACGTCACACCCATTATTACCTTCACCATGCGGTACCGCTACATTGTTAGGAATAGGTTGAACATCTTAATAAAGCTCAAAAACTAAATCCTTGTATTAACATTTTTGTTGAACACATTAGAAAGTGTTGTACTAGGAAGTTTTGTTGTAGTAATGTTTTGTTCATATTGGTTGATGGGCCTATGATGGGTCACATCCAAGATCCATCTTGACCCATGGTCCGCCGCTCACCGTAGTTTTCATTTAGAGACGGACCTAAAATGAATTATGGGAGCTGTCGTAGTTTGACTATAAAAATAAACTTGCTGAAATATTTCACAATATTAATACAGATTAGTTGGTTGGTTACTTATCCTTACATAAAAGAGACCAAAGTTCAAGTCTATAGTTTTTTTTTCTATAACATCACCAACATTTAAGCTAAAAACTAAAAAAATTGACGTTGGTGAGCCTTGAACTCAGGGTTTTCGTAAAAGTGAACAACATTTACCAACATTGTCATTAGAGACTTAAGTCAAAGCTTTGGATTCAAAAAACTATATGGTTGCACCCAACAAAATAATACAGTGACACCCACTTTTTTTTTTCTTTATGACAGAAGCATGAAGTGGTGATCTGTGCCACCTTATGAGCCTATGTATGTCTATCCCTTTTTCATGGCACCAATATGCATGCCATTTTGCGATTTACGATAGTAACGAATTAAACCACATGCTCCACCGCTTGTACGACCCCCCGTTAATTCCTTTGAGTTATTATGCTTGTCAAAAAAAACAACACAAACGATGTTGTTAGATGCACAACCAAACATGAAACATCACTATAACAACATTAATTAGGTTTGTAGGACGCTTAAAATATCTAAGCTTCCTATAAAATGCTTTATAGGCTTAAGTTTATATGATAAAAAAAAAAAGTAGTCAATATAAAAGTGTTACAATAGATTTATAAATCGTTTTTGAGGGTTTTTTTAACAATTTTTTAGAATGTTTTTGAACTAAAGTATTATATTAGTTATTTTATATGACATTATTTGAATAAGTGTCATACAAAAATTGTGAAGACTTCTCAAAACTGTCCTGTAGAATAGGTAATATGACACTTTATTTAAAAACATCATAAATGGTGCGTTTGGTAGGCAGAACAAGGTGGAACAGGACAGGACAGAACACATTTGTCCCATGTTTGGTGTGGTTTTATGTGGGACTAAGTGGAACAAGGTGGAACACGCGTGGGACAAGTTAGTCCACCTTTCCCCCATGGAACTAATTGGAACAAGAAATAATTTACCTTTCTACCCTCTCAAAACCTTCATCATCTTTCCCAATCGTTCTCCTTCACAACGTCGCCTCCACAATCTGTCAATCGTTCCCAATCGTTCCCTTTCACAATCGTTCCCCTTCCTCCCGTCAGGTCTTCCCGTTGTTCCTCTAGCTTCAATCTGTCAAAAAAAGCCCTAGGTTTTCAACCCCATCGATAGCGACCGACTGTTGCTCGACGGCGAGTTCCAATCGACGGCGACCATCTCATCTCGACGGCGAGTTCCAATCGACGGCGACCGACTGTTGCTTCTCTTCTCTCCATACTCAGGTACGCATTATCGCCTTCTCTTCTCGAGTACAGTGGTGCAAAGGACTGGTTTGGGTTTTCTGAGATTGTTAATTATAGGTTTATGAAGGCTACATATTTCCATTCTAGGTATTTTTGAATTTGCAACATAAGCTTTCGTTCTAGATTTCATCAAGTGGGTTTCTTGCAATTTCAACTAATTGATGACTGTGTTCGCTGTTTTCTTGAATTCGTGAGCTGGGTTTGATGAAATCTGATGCATCTTGTAGTTGTTCATATCTGCTAAAACAGCACCTGATTCATTTTGTTTGCTGGTTTTTGATTCATGTTTCTGATTTTGTTTGCTACTGTTTTCGATTCATGTTTGTTGTTTTTTATTCATGTTTGCTGTTTTTGATTCATGTTTGTTGTTTTTGATTCATGTTTG
>NC_037529.1:55214601-55223278 GCF_001531365.2 Cynara cardunculus var. scolymus | reverse complement strand
ATTCATGTTTGCTACTGCATTTTGTTTGCTGTTTTTATTCATGTTTGTTGTTTTTGATTCATGTTTGTTGTTTCTGATTGCTGTTTCCGATTGCTCACTGGGGGTAAATTGGTCAATTTAACCAGTTCTGTCCTGTCCTGTCCTGTCTTACCAAACGCTGAACAGCTGTCCTGTCCTGTCCTGTCCTGTCCTGTCTGCGCACCAAACGCACCCAAAAAGTTTATTAAAACACTTAAAACCGTCCCATAAATCTATTATACACTTTTAGTATGACTTTTTATAGGTAGGTCTTATACATAGTAAGATTTATAAAATATTTTATTAGAACGGTTAGACATTTTAGGCGTTCCATAAATATAATTTTATTATAACGTATAGTTCTAGTTTAATATACTTATTTAAATATTAATTTCAGTAAATAATTTATAATCATTATCTATACTATATTACGAAGCATTTGACAAACACTCTTAAAAACCATTTTTTATGCATGAAGTACTGTTTATTGATGCATATCTATACTATATTATAAAACACTAGAAGGGTACTCGCACAATGCAACGGGATACATTTTGATTTTAATATTTCATTTTATTTGTTATCTCAGTCGATATTATAATATGGTCTTACTTGACTTTGAAAAAGCGATTATGTTTTTATTTTTGAATAAAATATAAATTTCAAGATATCATAAAAATTTGACAAAAATATATTGATATTAGTATCAAATTAACTATTTAAAATTCCTCATTTTTTGTGTAACTTTTTAATTGAATTTTTTGAATTGTAATTTAATTTAGGTTCAATAACGAATGTAATTATATTTCTTATAAATATAATAATTAATTATGTTATTAGAACTCGATAATTATCCTAATTATATTTTAAATTTTTTATATTTTAAAATGAGATGTTTATCCTCTTTTTGATTATGATTATCCGCAGTTAGTTACACGAATTCCAACATGGATCTTTAGTAAGTTGTATTTATGCATAATTTACTTGTAATCTTAAATTTTAAGTAATATGCATCAATATACAGTACTTTATGCATAAAAAATGGTTTTTAAGAGTTTTTGTCAAATGCTTTATAATATAGTATAGATTTGAAAAATACTCTTAAAAACTATTTTTTATGCATGAAGTACTGTATATTGATGCATATTACTTAAAATTCAAGATTACAAGTAAATTATGCATAAGTACAACTTATTAAAGTTTCATGTTTGAATTCGTGTAACTAACTGCGGATAAACATAATCAAATAGAGAATAAACATCTCATTTTAAAATATAAAAAATATAAAATATAATTAGGATAATTATCGAGTTCTAATAGAATAATTGATTATTATCTTTATAAGAAAATTATATTATTAACTCAAATATAAATTACTTCGTTATTGAACCTAAATTAAATTTAATAAAAAAATTGAATTAAAAAATTACACAAAAAATAAGTTAATTTGATATTAATATCGATATATTTATGTCAAATTTTTATGATATTTTCAAATTTATATTTTATTCAAAAATAAAAACATCATCGTTTTTCAAAATCACATAAGATCATATTATAACATCGACTGAGATAAAGAATAAAATTAAATATTAAAATCAAAATGTATCTCGCTGCATTGTGCGAGTACCTTCTAGTTCTAGTTACTTAAAATTCAAAGTTACAAGTAGTTTTGCGTAAGTACAACTTATTAAAGCTTCATTTTTTAATTCGTGTAACTAACTGCAGATAAACGTAATCAAATACATGATAAACATTCATTTTAAATATAATTAAAATCTAAAATATAATTAAAATAATCATTGAGTTCTAACATAATGTTTAATTATTATCTTTATAAAAAATATATTATTAAACCAAAAATAAATTACTTTGTTGTTAAATCTAAATTAAATTATAATAAAAAAATTGAATTAAAGAAGTTACACAAAAAAAGGGAACTATTAAATAGTTAATTTGATATTAATATCGATTTATTTATTTTTCAAATTTTTATGCTATCTTCAAATTTATATTTCATTCAAAAATAAAAACATTATCGTTTTCTCAAAACCACATAAAATCGTATTATATCTATAGAGACAAATAATTAAAACTAAACATTAAAATGAAAATTTTTCTCACTGAATTACTTACACAAATACCCTTCTAGTAATTATTAATACATGTTCCCAAGTATAACATGCCGTACGTAATCTAGCCATGTATTAAAGCAATGGTTATATATCCTCCTATAATACGTTTGGTAACCGAGGATAATGTGTCTGGTTAACCTACCTTCAATTTCGTGGCTTTTACTTCAGAATATTTCTTTACACTTACTTTGGTCTTTCCTTAAATTATAATTGTTATATTGATATAATTTTTTAATTTTTTTTTCATTATATGTGAAACCCTTTTAGGTTACTCTCGTAACTACCAAACCCTTAAAAATGGAAGGGATGCTCAAACATATATATAAAGGTTAAAGGAACTATGTCTAGTTGATGTAGACACCAATAGATCAGCCCCCATCCAATCGAGACTAGATGAAGACAGTGCATAGGGTGTCGAACCCCATAGAGGTGGTAGACTCCAACTTTGATATTATACAATGTTCAAAAAGGCACGTCATGACGTCTATCATGGCGTAAGACGCGTCTCTGCCGTGTCGATAAGACCCATAGCATTTTCATAAGGTGTGACACGCGCCATGGTGCCTCGTGTCGTGCCTTTTTTTTACAAGGCGGGTCATTTTTTTCAAAAAAAAATTATTCTTTTTTATACTGTTTTTACATTCTTAACTTTTAATATTACATTTTATAAGATTTATATAATCATCACTCGCAATTTCGCGATATCATACACGTTTATAAACTCATGATTAAAACGAAGTTGTAAAATTAGCTTTCTAAAATTCTATTTTTGAATATTTAATCAAAAATTATTTTTATAATAATAATCTATAAAAAATGTAATATTATTATCTGATTGAATTATATATAGAAAACATATGTGTATATATAATTCTATATATTACATATATATGAATTTGTTGCGTTATACCATGCCTTGAAAAAGAATACGTCCTCACCATTGCGTGTAAGGTTTGAGCTTGACCTCCCTGCCACACGGCTGACCCTTATATAGGACGAAGTGGGTCATCGCCCGTGGCAGCACATCCCAAGGGGCAGCAAAGTCGAGCACACATATTAGCTTTAGTATGTTCCGTTTATGAAATATTTTAAAAAGAACTTTAAAAGATTAGTCGCTTCTCTATTCTCTCCCTATCACATGCCTCCTTCTCAATTACTCGAATCTCATCTCCTTCGTTCTAATTGCTTGCCCTACGCACACCCTCTCAATCTATGATTCGTTCGCTGCCTACCACTCCACTAGGCACCATCGTGATTTCTTCTTGTCTGTGTCCGTGATTACTATTCGGTCACTACCCAATCTGATTTCTCATCATCTGCCCTAATGGCTAGTGGTGACCAATTTGATTTTGATCTCAATTTCTCACCACTGCAGATTTTTTACTTCTTATTTACTTATCTAATACCTAGTTATATGATTTATAATTTATCTTTTATTGATTTTCTTATTTTTCTTGAATCTTGATGACTTATTTCTAGCACTCTACATACATCCTCATTTAGTGGTTTTTCTATTCCTTTATATTGAGATCTATTTAATGAAAGACTCAAATCATATTTCTTATTAGGAGAAACGAGTGACCACGAAATATAGATCGGGGAATGAAAGAAGATAAGTATAACTAAAATATTGAACGAACATCTCTTTACTCCATGGTTTCTTGCATACGTTATTGGAGTGAAGGTTGGTCTTTTTTTTCCTTTGTTGTTATTACACAAGCCAGGAAATGTGGGTAGTTCTATAGGACTAAACTAAGAGACTTTTTAACATCATGCTTGTCAATATTGCCAATTTCACCAAGAGATCCTTAGTTTGCTATTCAAATCATTGCAAATACCACTAGACACCTCTCTATTAGTCCTTCCATCAAAGTTCTATTAGTGTATCTCATGGTTGTTTTGTGTTTGGGTCCTTGTTCCGACTACTTCAGATTGCTTATTTGTAATAAAGATCTGATATGAAGATTGTATTGGTGTTTGGTTGCGTATTAATTGTTCAGTTCTTCCTAGTCCTACATATTGTAAGAGCACACTTAATGAGTCAATCCAATTACAACTTATAGTAAAATAAAAATCCGCAATTTATAGTAATCTCAAAATAAGGTAAAAAAGATTCACAATATCCCCAAGATCAGAGAACTACGTTCCAATATCTAGATTAGGCTGAAATAGTTTGTAATGGCTAGTAACATCATATGAGCGTAATAATCAATAATCAAACACAAATAACGAAGATAAAGCAATACGAGAGAGTGACATCGGCATTGGGATGATCCTTTTAGTTTGACTAGGTTCTAAACTCCTTAATATTTGTGTCTTCGATTAAGGGCATTTTTTTGACTCTTCGCCCAAGGCATCCAGAACCATAGGACCGGCCCTATCTCACGCCATTTTGAACCTTGATATCATGTACAAGATATATGTGTTGATCCAAATTCTCTCAATGATTTGATGATGACACGCATACTTGGTGAGAATAATTTATTCTATTTTTTGTATTTAGGTTCAGCGAATGGTCTCAAACTGAGTCTGTTCAGCAATTGGTTTAAGTACCATCTTCAAAGACAAAATTCATATCAAAGAAACCTTTATCAATGTTAACGAAGTAGCTGAAGATAGAGACATGTTTGATTGTGATCTGAAGCAGGATTCAATGATATCAAGACGGTCTACATACATGTGAAATCTAACCAAGACTCAACTATAGCTGAAGAAGCCTTCAACTTTCAACTTTATGGCTGACTAGAGTCTTTTCAAGCAATATTAATCTTTGTATTATCCTCTTGCACAAAAAGATATACCCCATGCTTCCACCAGACAAGGGTAAAAGTATAGATTACTTTTATGTCTCTAAACGTGTTTACCAACTACCTGAAGCTACTATTCATATACGGCCAAAACCATGCCTGATCTGATGAACAAGGACAAGCATTCCAATCATATTTTGACACGTGGATTGTACCCTCTGAGGTGCATTTAATGTAGTGGATATAAATAGTTAAGAATAGTCTTCTTCTTAGCTACGCCTTCTTCTTCCTCTAAACTCTTTCTCTATTGTTCTTACTTTCTTGTGTAAGGAACTTAGTGATTCTCAAGATTGTTTATATTACGTATTACTTTATATTATTCCGCAACAATCTATACATTCATATATTGATTTATTTGATCAATAAACAAATTTAAAAAGTAAAGATTGTTTGTTTGTATTCAACTCTCATTCTACAAACTGTTATACCTATTATACTCTTGTAGAACTCCTTTGGGACCAACAAGTGGTATCAGAGAAGTTGTTCCTGCCACTGCTACTACTATTGTCTCAACACATGCTGGTAATTCTTCAGTGGTTGTCCCCACTGGTGATGAAACAATCACCACAGAACCTGATGTGACTTCTCTCGAGGTGCCTTAGTTACAGGACGCTTATCCTCACGAAGGATATTTCGAGACAACGAACGCCAATCCTTTGGATCATGTTGATGACCCCTCAGGTACTCTATCTCCCTACCCTTTCATTTCTTCTAACCAATAGTCTCCTTATGCTCAAAATCTTAATTCTTTTTGAGGTCGTGATGCTACAAAACCTTTAGCCATGGATACTGACTATGATATGGCTAAAGATGTCAAACTCCTCCTACCAGTTGTAACTGTCTTGGACAAGATGGACAAAGTCCACCAAGACATGCCTATCAAGGAAGACCTCACCTCAGGCCTCTCTACTGTCAAAGCTGAGATCAACGAGGTGAAGGAGTTGTTGTCTATGGTGAAATTTGATGTATGCACCAACACTGAGGCCATCATTGCTCTAAATAACAAAGCCGATAAAGTGCAAGTCTAGCTCGCCAAGAATGGTGAGCTGATGGAGAAGACTGATGCTTCTGCAACGTCCGACCCCCAATCCCTGAACCATCCTTCATAGATGGTGACCACCAGACTATGGATCGGGTGTTTGAGTTCAACATCCTGCAAGCAGAGGCGCTTTCAAACCTCGAGTTTCGCGATGATGTCATGCAGGATATTAATGACCTTACCTCTTCTCTTACTGATGACAAAGAGGGGGAGAAAGACATGCCTGCTGCTAAGGAACCTGTCGTTGATGCTGAAGCTGAGGCTCCTCAATCCTTAATCCCTCATTTTGAGAATGTCGTCACTTTCTATGACGTTGAAGCTGAGGAAGATGACGATGTCGTTATAGCTCCTGTTGATGACGAAGACCTTCCTATCACCTCTGCAGCTAATGTTGGTGATGAGGACAATAAGGAAGATGATGAAGAAGATGAAGACCTTCCTCTGCCTGACGCTCGAAATGATTTAGCAGATGATGATGATAAAGATGACAACGACTTCACTATCCATTATCACACCAGGCCTGCTTCAGCATAGAAAGGCGTCTTCCTCAGGGAATCTTCATCCCAGGGGGAGAAGGAGAAATATCAAGGAAACCAGCACACCCATGGTAAAAACAAGGGTGTCGCTAAATAGAGCAATCTATCCATTCTCTTCAAAGAGATAGGCCCTACATCTATTGCTTATAGCTCCAGGTTTGTCCCTCTATATTCTCAGCCTGACTCTTCTCTTAACTCCTCCATAATATCTTTTGGTCATCCAGATGAAAGGATACCTTTTATCCCAACATCTGGACCTCTTTTTTGACCAATAGATGACTCAGTTGAGGAAGCATCTCAATCAAACCAGAGTAAAAATTCCTCTTTGTATCTTTGGTTGTGGTGAGTTTAATTTCCTCATAGAAGCTTAAAGAGAGGAAGCTCTCAAGACCGAGGAAGAACTTTTTGATCCCTGATCTCTCAATAACACTAATAATCTAGTTAATAATAACCAAATTATAGTGATTTAATGAACAAAATAAAGAACACTCAAGAAGAAATTATGAACATCTAAAAACAATCTTGAGCGTCAAAGATTTCACTCTGTATATAAGAAACCGTAAAAGCTTAAAAGCCTAACAAGCCACTCTTTACAATAGACCTAATCACTTATTTATACTAATCAGCTAATAAGAAGATAACTATCTAATGAGACTTTTTAGCTAATCTTCCTATTAACAGATAACATTTATCTACTCTATTGATAAGCTTAAATATTAGAGATAAACATGAATTCTAGCTATCGACATGTCATCTCCAGCTGTCATTCAAAATGTGATGAATCATCCTTATCTTTAAATCTTCATCGCATGCTCCTGGATGATTTGCTGGAGAATTCTCTAATTATTGATGACCAGAGGATCGATGAGGATGCTCTTTCCATCGCATCCCAGGTCGTCCATCGGTCCTCTGGTTGTACTCCAGACTTAGTCGTTTTTGCCTTGATTTCTTCATCGATCTTATGGTTCTTCATCACTTATTGTTTTTCATTACTTTTTACATTATGAGTTATGGGTCCTCGTTTGTTAGTAGGGGATTTCACACTCTCTTCATTGCCCTTAGCCTTTGTAGGCTTGGGTTTATTTGCCTTTCCTTTGCCCTTGGGTTTGGGCTTTTTCACGTTTTCATTGGTTTTAACTTTGTATCGATAAACGTGTTGTGAAAAGGGGCAGTGATGTGTCACCATGTGATTCCTTAGGTTTTGTAAAAGAGTTAAACATTGACAATGATGATGCTTTGGATCTGTATGTCTAACTTTCTTTTTATTCGATGTAAACGAAGAAGTAAATGTAGGTGTAAATCTTGTCCTATGTGAGTCCAATATGATCAATCTTCAAGCATTCTTCTATGAATCAATGGCAAATCTAATATGAATATTCAAGAACATCATATAAGAGAGATGAGAGAGAAAGTCAACAATCAATACTTGGTGAAACCCTCTATTACGTATATCAGATTTACAATAAGCTCTCTCCTCCTTTTTACAAAGACAATATTCCCTATTTATAGGGTCAAACTACTAAACAAGGTCAAAGTCAAACTCCTATAAGAAAAGTCAAACACGATGACTTTTACAATTATAGACAATATTTAACTTTCAAGACGAATACAATTTAATACTGATTTTCAGTCCTAACATTCTCCCCCTTTGTATTCAGACTTGAAAGAAATTTTGCGCTTTGAGTCCTGTTTGAACTTTGAAATTTTAAGCACATTATGTCTTCTTTCAAAAGAATTCTTCAACTTGAAATCTTCAGACAATTATCTGTTGAGAAAGATCTTCTAGCATTCTCCCCCTCGAATGTAGAATCGCGATGATCTTCTCTTCAAAGGATCTTTATACAACAAATCACAAACTTTTTCTTTGGTAAACTTTTAAAACATTGATCTTCTCGTTCAAAAATTCTATGTCGTTGTAGCACATGAATAATCTTCCTGTGATTATCTCCAGTCGCACTTATTTTGAGTCTTTTGCCAAATTTGAAGTTACTCCCCCTTGATCTTTGCATCAGATTCCCTTTAAAAATGTTCGGAAATGATATTTCATTCATTATTACATACTCCCCCTTATGATGAAATGAGAATCATTCCATCATACACAAGAATGAATGAAATTTTCCGCGTAAGCCGTCAATTCATGAA
>NC_037529.1:55213410-55214546 GCF_001531365.2 Cynara cardunculus var. scolymus | reverse complement strand
GTATATATGAGACTTTTTGATGCTCATCTCACCAGGTCTTCCATTCAATCATCGATAACTAAAAAATAACATATATATGAATGTTTTGGCAAATTAACATATAAAATGTTAAATCTGTGTAGTGTAGAAAGATAAAGCAACGTATGCTTCTATTTAGGCTCAAAAAGATAAATCGTGTGGACTACACAAATTAATCAGACTTAATATATGATCAAAAAGACTTGAAGGGGGGATATATATCCTTCTGATTCAATATCAACTTTCTCCAAATGAGAAATTGATAGATGATGAGTTGCATTCCCCAAGTGTTATTGAAACACTTATTTGTTAAGAGATAAATGAGTAGCTGGTGGGGTTGTGACAAGAATTGGCCTGAACTTTGCCTTTTTCAATATTAGTTTCCAAAAAAAATCGAGAACTAATAGATTATGTGGTATGCCCGGATTTTAGAAGTTTAGAACAGGATTCTCATTTTCTTTTAATCCTGACACAACTCTCGTCAATTCTTTTAACTCACAACAACTACCCCTCTCTTTTTCATTTTAGTCTCAACACACAAACCCTTTTTTATTTAAGCTCACTCAGATATGGTTGTCCTCTTGGGTAGGTCTGTCGGTTTTGACATTCCATAGAGGTATTTCTGATAAGCACTCAGTCCCTCCTAAAATAGTATGCTCAGTGATCACAATGGTTGATCAAAATATTATTTCTTTAAAGCACAATGATCAGATAAAAATTGATCAAGAAATTTGGCTTTAAGCACAATTAACTAAAGAATGATGCGACAACGATCCGATTATCCAGTATATAGGAGAGAAATGAATGAAGATCTGTAAGAACGAGTTTACAGATTCTGATAAAAAAATATTGAATGTATATCAGTCAAAGAAAAAAAAATATCAGAAAAACAATATTTGAATACAAACGAGTGTATTATCACCAAAAATATTTTCGTATAAGAGACGTGATAATAACAGTTTGAATAATAGCTGAAACAGGTATTGAAGTTATGTTCGATGAGAAATTACACAAGTAAAAATCTCAGGAAATACTTGTTCAGAAAATATATTCGTTACAAAAAAAATCATTTTTCAAAAACATTTATTGAACTTTCTAGAGACTCCCCCTAGAAAGTA
>NC_037529.1:55209504-55212160 GCF_001531365.2 Cynara cardunculus var. scolymus | reverse complement strand
AAAGAAATTTAGCATTCAGCTCAAGAGAATTAATCTTATTTTCATAAGATTCACGTTCAGTACAAAATCTTTTCTCAATCTCTATAATCTTATTCTTTTCTTTCTCTAAAACTTTCCTTTCAACATTCAAATCCTTCTCCGCTTTCAAAACCTTTTCTTTCTCTAAGTTCAAAAGCTTTCTTAGCTCAATTAGATCACTTTCAGATTTATGAGATTTATCGGTCAAGTCATCAGTTTCTTTATTCTTTCTACCTGAAGAATTTCTTTCAACTCGTAATTCATTCTGAACTTCTTGGAGTTTGTTGAAAAGATCTTTATTAGCTTTACTCCATATTTTCAGTTCATCATCAAAATATTTTCTAACATTATCCAATGAATTTTCAAGTTTATTAATTTGATACTTTGAATCATCCTCAACTTTTTCCAATGCTCTTTTAAGATCTTTTTGCATATTTTCAATAAACTCTACATTAGCATGATTCTTAGAAAATATATTTATGTATTTTTCTTTATAGTTCACAATGCTCTTCTTCAGTTCAGCAATCTGAGTTCTCATCTCTTGATTCTCCTTCTTTAGGATATCTGCCATTAAAAACAATTAAGATTGATCAGATATAGGATCTATGCGATGAAATCAGACAAAAGAATATCAGGAACAGTTTATCTCAAAAAGAAAAACAGAAACACATTAGAACTGATGAGAAATTAGAAAATCGACGAAAAACTGTTAAAAATCAGTAAAAACAGTCAAAACTGTTGAAAACAGTTAAAAACTGTTAAAAACAGTCAAAGACAGTTGAAACTGATGAAAAACAGTTTACGCGACAGAAAAATAGTTCAATGATTTCTCAAACAGTTAAAACAAACCAAAACATATAAACAATGATCCAAAAATTAAAATCTAAACAAAAATAAAACTCAAAAAAAATACAAGCCCAAGACAAATACACAAGTTCAAAAAATACAAACAGAAATACACAAGACTCTATCAAAATAATTCTGCGCCTCTAATCCTTCCTCTAGGATTTCAAAGAAATCCTCAATCTTTACTCAAAGCTGTGAGGTCAAGTCGTCAAATCAAATCTTTAGTTGACTTGTACCTGTGTGCATTCCCTTCACAAAGCACCTACAAGAACAATATGTAGTATTTAATCCAAAAGAGTGGTAACCAGTTGACCTTTAGAATGACAGTTAACAAATTATAAAAAAGTTTATATGCTGTCAAAATTCAGAAATGTGCTATGCCAGAACAACAAATGATCAAATCTTAATACGAACTCAAAAACAAGATTCTGCCTATGAGCATAAACAAGAGTTGAACAGGCAAACCAGAGAGTTGTTCCAATTTACTGTCTTGTTCAACCTTGGATCTGTATCCTTAATAGCAGCATCAAATTCATGTCCGACTTGCAAAACAGCAACAATATAGAAACTGCATCTTATGTAAAACAGCAACTGGTTCCGGTAGTGCTCAAAGTCTGGTTCTAGTAGCACTAATACACTAAATGTGAACAAAGAATATCGACCTGTTTCTTGAACAACAAAGCAGTAATCCAACTGTGTAAGAGTTATGTTTGCAACAACATCAGACACAAGAACCTGTGTAAGAGTCTGTATATACAACTGTGGATTTAAGCTTGCAAACTTGAACAAGCTGAAATCCAAATTCGGTCAAGAAACAGTAATCAACATCAGATACAAGAACCTGCTATTAATGATAAAAAAAAACCGATTAACCTGTGAATATCATGAATCCGGCTGAATTTATCACTTGAAGCAACTAGATGTTATCAACAACAACATTTACAGTGAAATTCCATACAGCCTTGTACAAAGTATCCAAATACAGTCAAGCACTACTGTTATCCGATGAAGATGTCCGGACAATCTTGGAGATGGTGACTAAATCGGATACTCGATCAATTTAGGTAAAAATTGATCAAGCTGTCAAGTCCCTTGAATTTGATTAACCTCAAATACAATCAACCTTGAATGCAAATGAGTCTGTGTGCGATAAACACTAAAAGAGGAAGTAACTTGAACAATTTAAAACTAGATTGAATAAGGAATCACTCGATGAACATTAAGTCAAATACTGGTTTATGTCCTGTGAGCAATCAATATGAGTGAAACATGAACAGATTAGAAATCGATTAGGTCGAACACAACCTACGATTTACCTTGAAACACAGACAAGCTATCGATTTAGGATTGAGCGATTAAGAATCCGGTCACTTATCTGGTCAAGAGTTGTACGAATCCGGACACTTATCCGGTCAAGAGTTGATCGAATCCGGACACTTATCTGGTTAACCTATGAGATTGAACGATTTACTAACCTTGAATCCATTTTAGTGAAATCCGATTGAATCTGTGAGTGATATCCCGAGCGATTTAGAAATCCAGATAGATGTATTGAGCGATTAAGACCAGGCGATATATTGATCTTGTGCGATGAAGTCTCCGTATGAGTCTGTGTTAGCATCAATTTGATGCTAATAATTTTCTTAAAAAGTTTTATTAGGCAATCGGGGCTAAGGATGTACACCTGAAGATGATGTTGTGCCAAAATGTCCAAGTCTGGAAGAAGACCAGCCGCTGTGCTAAATCGTTCAAGTTTCGTCGACCAGAGCCTCTGTAAGAAACAACAGAGCCT
>NC_037529.1:55207757-55209089 GCF_001531365.2 Cynara cardunculus var. scolymus | reverse complement strand
TGTAATTTCCATTCAATAAAGAAAGCGGCGACTGTTTTCTATTTCATCTTCTTCTTCTACAAACTTCTCTTGAATTTCTTTATTAAATTGTTCTAATGTCAGATCTGGGATATAACAAGTGGTATCAGAGCCAAATCGATTAATTTCTATCGATACGATCTTTCTGGCAGTAGATTCAATTTTCTTGAAAAATACTCTCATGAACTTCTTCCTGTTCGACTGCAGTTTGGTCCCAAAAACTCTAAATTCATCATATGTTTAAACGTTTAATCAAATTTCTTTTAAGGGATTTGTTCTTGGATGAATTCGAACCTTTTTTTTTTTTTTTGATCTTGAATCTTTAGGTTTATAGARCTTCTTGGAGTCAGTCGACTTATTGAACTTTGATTTTGTCAAATCTACGCGTARACGGTTAGCAAGAGTTCATGGTACTCAGCCTAAGGCAATTGACGATCTATTTGCCAAACATATATTAATCATCAATATCTTGAGTCATATTTCATCTTCTCTCTTGTTATGGATTTGAATCTATAATAGCTTACAGTTTCTCGTGTCTGTATACACCATTCCTACATGTCTATGGCAGATTTCATCATGATTTGCCCTTAGAAGCACTAACAGCTAATMTGTCAATTCTCTTTRAATTTGACTTGCTGTTTCTTGAAGTTATAAAGCTTATTGATGAAATCTTCTCTCCCGTTCTCAATTTCAATGGTGTTTGCTTCGGTTTTTCAAGTTATCTCCAATTTAAATAAGCTCTAAAGTTGGATTCCTACTCAACTTGAGGTTCATTGAAAGATTCTTTGTCTTAAGACTGTTTGCATTGTTTTKTCAAGTAATTCACACAGTTATATGTCCCTTCTTGGATGAATTTGCTACTTTTGGGGTGAGTGGCTATTCTGTGCTTCAAAGTTTGTGTTGGTTTGTGGGCAGATTAATTAAAGCTGCATCGTGTGCAATCAGTGGTGCTACATTCACATTGAGTCTGATTTGAGCTGAGAGTTGAAACTAAAAACCACAGAGCTACATTCAGAGGGGAGCTTGAAAATTCCATTCATACCAAGCACACTAAAGCTTCTGTCAAGGAAGCAGATGGGAGAAGACCTGAAGACTTCATGAAGATGCTTGCTTCATAAAACTTTGAGGGGAGATTGTTAGCATCAATTTGATGCTAATAATTTTCTTAAAAAGTTTTATTAAGCAATCGGGGCTAAGGATGTACACCTGAAGATGATGCTGTGCCAAAATGTCCAAGTCTGGAAGAAGACCAGCCGCTGTGCTAAATCGTTCAAGTTTCGTCGACCAGAGCCTCTGTAAGAAACAACAGAGCCT
>NC_037529.1:55204966-55205712 GCF_001531365.2 Cynara cardunculus var. scolymus | reverse complement strand
TGTAATTTCCATTCAATAAAGAAAGCGGCGACTGTTTTCTATTTCATCTTCTTCTTCTACAAACTTCTCTTGAATTTCTTTATTAAATTGTTCTACTGTCAGATCTGGGATATATAACAGTCTGTCTAATGGAAGATTCAGAATGGGCCTTAACACTGGTTGGGCCTGAACGATTTAGAACTAAAACACAAACACAAAAGAATTTAAAAAAATTGGATCAAAAACACAAAGTTTTTAAAAAAAATCAAGAACACAAAAAAAAATTTAAAACTCAAAATCCGATTAAATCTTGGAATATAATGATCAAATTACAAAAGTTTGTGAATAGCAAAGATTCACAATGAAATTACGAACAGTTTGATCATGGTTTTAACATAAACACACAAGATTTTTTTAAAAAAAGGGATCAAACTTAAGAAAAAAATAAGAACACGAAGAACAAAAAAAAATTCAGAAAATAATCTTCGAAAATTTCTTCAAAATCTGATTTCTTTCAACTGATTTTGTGCAATCCTGCTCTGATACCAATTGTGAGTCCAATATAATCAATCTTCAAGCATTCTTCTATGAATCAATGGCAGATCTAATATGAATATTCAAGAACATCATATAAGAGAGATGAGAGAGAAAGTCAACAATCAATACTTGGTCAAACCCTCTATTACGTATATCAGATTTACAATAAGCTCTCTCCTCCTTTTTACAAAGACAATATTCCCTATTTATAGGGTCAAACTACTAAACAA
>NC_037529.1:55194644-55202471 GCF_001531365.2 Cynara cardunculus var. scolymus | reverse complement strand
GCCGTGGTGTTTGTTCCTAGAACTCTTGGGACAAGAGTTTGTGGGATGTAAGGACCCTCCATTACAGATCGAAGGAGGTTCCTGTCCATTCCTTCCAAGAAATTCACCATTCTGATCTTCCATTGTAGATATTCTTCTCGTTGAAGAGTTGGAGGCTTGGTGAGGGAGCCAACGCTATAAGCAGAATTCCAGTTGGCCATTGAGAATTTTGAATAGAAGGATTTGTGTATTGACGAGGGAGAAGATCAAAAATTGAGAGATTTTTGTTTGATCGTCTTGATTGGAAAATCAATCAATCGGCTCTGATACCAATTGTTGATCCCTGATCTCTCAATAACACTAATAATCTAGTTAATAATAACCAAATTATAGTGATTTAATGAACAAAATGAAGAACACTCAAGAAGAAATTATGAACATCTAAGAACAATCTTGAGCGTCAAAGATCTCACTTTGTATATAAGAAAACGTAAAACCTTAAAAGCCTAACAAGCCACTCTTTACAATAGGCCTAATCACTTATTTATACTAATCAGCTAATAAGAAGATAACTATCTAATGAGACTTTTTAGCTAATCTTCCTATTAACAGATAACATTTATCTACTCTATTGATAAGCTTAAATATTAAAGATAAACATGAATTCTAGCTATCGACATGTCATCTCCAGCTGTCATTTATAATGTGATGAATCATCCTTATCTTTAAATCTTCATCGCATGCTCCTGGATGATTTGCTGGAAAATTCTCTAATTATTGATGACCAGAGGATCGATGAGGATGCTCTTTCCATCGCATCCCAGGTCGTCCATCGGTCCTCTGGTTGTACTCCAGACTTAGCCGTTTTTGCCTTGATGTCTTCATCGATCTTCTGGTTCTTCATCACTTATTGTTTTTCATTACTTTTTACATTATGAGTTATGGGGTTGAACAAACTTCGCATTCAAAGACAACAAACTGAAGACAGCCTAAAGCTGGCCAAGTCACTCGCAGTCAAAGTTCTTGCCAAGGGAAAGTCGGAGAAGATGAACCCTATCAAATCCTAGGCTCAGTTGCTTTCTCAAGCTGAACGAGAACACAAGAGAGCATTGACATTGAAAGATCACGACAAGAAATGGAGTTAAGAGTGCATGAAGAAAAGGATAAGTCCCCATCGGATTTCAGATGTCCCCATCAATGGACGGATGAAAGATGGTAGAATACTCATTTCCATGGTCATCACCAGAGACTACCTTGAAGCGGTCACTGAATACCCTTCGTATCTTGAACAATATGGCTATGACGAATGAATAGAAATTCTTCAACACATCCAATGTTCAAAGTCCAGGTACTGGCCAATTATGGAAGACATTCTGAATGATCTTATCAAGAAGGTGTCCAGGTATGTTGTTGTTCCTCCATTGCCAGAGATGCTGCCCAAGCAAAGAAGAAATCCTTCAGATCCTAATGATGGACCTACTCTAAGTAATGAACATGAAACTAAGTTCTCCTTACAGGAAATCCTAGAGGACTTGAAAAAGTCAGATATCTCAATGTTGAACCTGACTCTGCCAACGAAAGGTCCTTATATACCCATCTGCATTTCAAGCTTGCGTATGGATTAATAGGGACAAGTATTAATGAGTTCCAGTTTACTCTTCCATTCACTGACAACTTTCAGTAAGTGAATACGCTTTCAGCTTCAGTTATTATTACTTGTATTTGGTTCCCTTAAACTTATAATCCTTTACAACTTAAGTAAATTGTATCACTGAAAAAGATCCCAAAATAGTTAAAAGGGACTTGTATTTTACTTGTACCTTTTCCTTACTATTATAACTTAGGCAATTTCTTTATGTTGTTTTGTCCTCATCAAATAGGGGGAGATTGTTGATTATCTCTCTAATTGATTTGATGATGATCCCTTTTACCTTACGAAGTATAGAATTTATGATGTTAGTTTCAACGATCATCACTGAGTCTGTTCAGTGATCGATTAACATGTATTGTAACTCCTTTAGAGACTGTTATACTTCTAGAAGACAAAACTCGCATCAAAGACTCTTCAGCAATGTCGAAGACAAAAATTGAATATTAGAGACCAGCGCGTTCGTGATCTGAAGCGACATTTAGTGATTACAAGCTCGTCTAATTTATATGTGAAGTTTGCACAAGTTTTCAACGAATGCTGAAGAGACCCTCCAGCGTAATCTCAACATTCAGCGATCAAATGAATTTTGTCTTGAATGATCGTTTTTGTTGTGTCCTCCTTCACACAAAGGACAATCTCATACATTTTCTAGAGTATAATACAATACGGAGCCACTCTGTTGACTCTTGTAACACCCCAATTTTTTTTTCCTAAAACAATAATATAAGGGAAATAAGGGAGTGTTACCACATTCGTATCCCTTACAGATGAACCCAAATGCGGTTGTATCGTGTCAGAAGATCACGACCATCTTTGACGAGATTCGTACTTTGGCCCTTGATAAGTTCCTTGTTATGGTTTTCAGGCTTGATGGCTTCCTCTTGCTCCTTTTAGATCGTCTCCAAAAGTGGTGTGACTATGGTTATTCTCATGCAAGAGATTGGGAGTGGTTCTTGATTGGGTTTTCGACTTAGGGCGTCGGCCACAACATTTGCTTTATCGGGGTGGTGAAGAATCTCGCAGTCATAATCTTTCACCACATCTAACCATCTTCGTTGCCTCATGTTGAGGTTTTGTTGATCTACGAAGTACTTCAAGCTCTTGTGGTCGGTGTAGATAGTACACCTTACCCCATAGAGATAGTGTCTCCAGATTTTTAGCGCTAAAACTAATGCTGCCAACTCCAAATCGTATGTCGGGTATTTAACCTCGTGGGTCTTTAGTTGTCTTGAGGAGTATGCTATCACTTTTTCCCATTGCATTAGTACAACTCCTAGACCACGATTTGACGCGTCGCAGTAAACAGTCATGTCTTCTACCCCTTCGGGTAGTGTCAATATTGGTGCTTCACAAAGTTTTTGAAAAAGTGTCTCGAAAGCGGTTTGTTGTTCATCGTTCCATTTGAAAGGGACATTTTTCTTAGTCAACTTTGTCAAAGGCAATGAGATTTTTGAGAAATCTTGTATAAATTGGCGGTAGTATCCGGCTAAACCAAGGAAACTTCTTATTTCAGTGGGGTTTTTTGTAATTTCCCACTTCATTACTGCTTTGATCTTCGCAGGGTCAACCATGATACCATTTTGATTAACAAGGTATCCTAAGAATTGGACTTCTCGTAACCAAAAGTCGCATTTTGAAAACTTTGCGTACAATTGTTCCTCCTTCAAGGTCTCGAGAACTTCTCGTAGATGATTCCCATGCTCCTCCTTCGTCTTTGAGTAGATTAAGATGTCATCGATGAACACGATAACGAATTTTTCAAGCATGGGTCGGCAAACTCGATTCATTAAATCCATAAACGCGGCAGGTGCGTTTGTGAGTCCGAATGGCATTACAACGAATTCGTAATGACCATATCTTGTTCTAAAGGATGTTTTGTGTATATCTTCTTCCTTGACGCACATTTGATGATAACCCGATCGCAGGTCAATCTTAGAGAAGCATGTTGCTCCTTGTAGCTGATCGAAAAGATCATCAATCCTAGGTAGTGCGTACCTATTCTTGATCGTAACCTTGTTGAGCTCCCTATAGTCAATGCACATACGGAGTGACCCATCTTTCTTTTTGACGAACAGGATAGGTGCACTCCATGGGGAGCTGTTTGGTCGGATGAACCCCTTGTCAAGAAGTTCCTAAAGCTGGTTAGACAGTTCGTGCATCTCGGGTGGTGCAAGTCTGTAAGGTGCTTTAGCTATTGGTGTTGCTCCTGGCATGAGGTCGATTTTGAATTCAACCTGTCGATGGGGAGGAATTTCGGGTAGGTCTTCTGGAAATACATTGGGAAATTCTTTTACTACGGGAACATCGACAATTTTCATTTTCGATTTTTCTTCTCGACTATCCACAACGTACGCAAGGAATCCGGTGTTACCATGTTGTAAATGCTTTCGAGCTTTTGCTGCAGAACAGAAAAGCGTCCTTCCTTTCTTCTTTTCTCCTTGGACAATCAGTTCTCTCCCACTTGGGTTTTGAAGATGGACTTGTTGCAGTTTGCAACCAATGTGAGCGTCATGTGCCCCTAGCCAGTCTATGCCAACGATCACATTAATTTCTCTCATCGGAATTGGGATGAGATTTATAGTGAACCTCGTCTTGCATAGCTCTATCTTACAATCTTTATAGACTTCGAACACATTCACCATTTTATCATCTGCGATCTCTATATTTAGGGGTTTGTCTAGTGGTTCAAGAATAAGTTGAAATTTTTTGCTGAATGCAAGAGACACAAAGGAGCGACTTGCTCCCGAATCGAATAGAACTAGCGCTGGTATGGAGTTAACAAGGAAAGTACCTATAATCCAATCAATTACTACTTGCATGCAACCTATAATAGTTTATTACGTTTAGATATGAAAAGGAAGTACCTGTTACCACATCTGGTGCAACCATAGCTTCCTCCGCAGTGAGCTGAAATGCTCGTCCTTGGGCACTTGGAGCCTCGGTCTTTCTTGACGCTCCACCCGCAATCCTTAGAGTTGCTAGTGCAGGAGTTTGCACTAGTTTACCCAATAGTTGGGGACAACTTGCCCTTATGTGCCCGAGCTTGTTGCAATTAAAGCACTGTTTTGTTGCTTCCTTGCAATCCCTAGTCAGATGTCCCTTACCTCCACATTTGTAACATGCCAGGTCAGTGCAGTTCCCATAGTGGTGTTTGTTGCACTTCTCACACAATGGTAAACTTCCTTTGTACCTTGATTCAGATGATTTGTTTTTGTTCTTTGGTTCAAAGGGTTTGAATTTCTTGTTAGATGCATTGCCTCATGGGATGGTGCGGTCTTTCTCTTTATGTCTAAGTCTAGCTCTTGGGCTCGTGCTATTTCTATAGCCTCTGCCAAAGTCTTGCATCTTGCTAGGGCGACAAAAGATCTAATCTCTGGTTTGAGCATCTCGGTATAGCGAAACAGCTTCATTGTTTCGTCAGCAATGTACTGGGGGCAGAATAGGGCTTTTTCCATGAACTTATCAGTGATTTCGTTTACCGACTCAGTCGTTTGCTTCATGTCGAGGAATTCCTTGGTGACCTGTTCCACCTCGATTTGTGGTACGAATTGCTTGGAGAATCGTGTTTTAAAGTCATTCCAAGTCATGGCATTCAGCTCCTCTTCAGGGATGGTCTTGCAAGTCAAATTCAACCAAATTTTCGCAGTTCCTTGCAGTAGGGTTGTTGCATAGAGGACTTGGTTTGCTGCAGGGCAAAAGCTGGTGCGGAATGCACCTTCAACATTAGTTATCTAGCGTGTACTTTCTAAAGGGTCCTTCTGGCCCTTAAAATTAGGCGGATTGCAGGCCATGAAGTCTCGAAGAACATTAGCTCTCCCCAGTCCTTTGTTGTGATTTGCTCCCAAGGTAGTGATCCTTTCATCCATCATTTGGCCCAGCTCAATCTTCAGCTCGGCTTTCATTTGTTCGAACAATTCAGGAATCATAGTTTGGAGTGCCTCTCCAACTTCGAACATTAGCACCCTCCTAAGGTTAGGGTCTTGACTGCTTTCCCCTGAGGACCTTCTTGTTGTTGGTGCCATTTCTATGTAGCGAAAGAATTTGGTTAAGAGTATGTTTTGAGTTTAGATCTTAATCCGATTTCAGATGATTACCACTGAATGGTAGAAGTATCTTACGGATTACTTTTGGTTTTTTTTTATTGATTAAGTTTTTATTCCAAAGTTCTTGGTGGTTACTCTAGTCTTAAATATATATATCCTGTTTTTATGATAACGTGGCCAGCGTTAACATAAAAACCTATACATATTTAATCTCAACATTCCCCACCAAACCCTTGTCGTTTGAGCTTAACCTAATTGGTTTTGTAGGATGGTTTCAGTTGATTATTAATCCCAATGTCATACATGACTATCAAATAAAGAAACGGCCAAACAGGTACAATTGGGAGGTAGGGCCCGTTTGGTATAAAACCTTTTGGTAAACCCAACAACCAAGCCGCATGTCCTTTCTAGGCACCACTCTCGTAAGTAGTCAGGGCGTATAACATTAGAGTTAATAACATCCCGAGTGTTTTAAGGATGTTCTTAGATCATTAGGGATTAATAGTACGTCTCATTAGGAGGTTTATTATACCAAAGATTGTTTTCAGGAAGCAATTTATGTTGTCTAGCAAATGTCTAAGAGCACCTATGATCCTATAAGCATAGCATAAAAGTGTAAGGGTATAACAATAGTATGAACTCACTACCCCGTCGGCGCCATCTTGATTACTCGTCTCGCATTTATCATTTCTTCGTTGGAAAACATTTTTCTTGTTGAGTTTATCCTCAAAATATCCAAATAGGGTTTCAAATGTTCTATTAACTATTTGCAAGCAAACTTTTGTTGGAATTTTTTGTAAAGTTTTTGCTTTGTAAATTTAGTTTGAGTTCAAATACACACAAATGCATCTTTGAATCACTCAAACCTTTGCTCTGATACCAACTTGCCACACCCCAATTTTTTTTTCTAAAACAATAATATAAGGGAAATAAGGGAGTGTTACCACATTCGTATCGTTAAACAAAAGGCAAAACAAGTTTTTCACTCAATACAATAAAACATGTTCAAAAGTAACATGATGTATAAAAACGGTTAGAACTAGTTCAACGTGATAATTATGAAATCATAATAACGTAGCGGAAGTCTGTAAATAAACGGCATCTCAAGAGACTGGTGATAAATGCGGCGGAGGTCGTAATCACGCCGGAGCCTTCCCCTTATCAACCCTAGAAGTACATGAAAAGGATGAACATGGGAGGGTAAGCTAACGCTTAGTGAGAAACACGGTCCTACATATATATTCATAGTGATCTTTATCAAGATCCAATCGTAGCAGCCCCTTTCGGACCAAATTGTAGTAGCCCTTCCGGACCATAATCGTAGTAGCCCTTTTGGACCAAGTCGTAGTCACATTTACGAGGGAGTCTCATGAAATGAGGAGTTGTGTTCATGCATATTGTAGACATAATCATACATACATAGGGGGAGTGAAACTCACTTGTTTGAAAGCAATTTTGGGTATTATCCAAGTTCAGATTTAAGGCTTGAAAACCTACACAAGTGTTTAATAATGTACTTAGCCTCTGGGGATAAAATCCTAACATATTAACCTATCTTTACTAGTTTTAACTTCGACACCTTTCTCTTCTTAGGGGTTTTTGAGCTAATTATTGACTTCTAGTCCAGAATGTTTTTAAATATTATGAAAATAGACTCTCTGGGGTTTTCGGAAATATAAAGCACATCATCCAATTCAACACGAATGATTTTATGTGATTTTTCAAAGTTCATACAATTCTGCAGTTACGGTTTCAGACCAATTTGTGGAAAACTTTGATTTGACTAATTTAAACTCAGTAATATTTTTTGAAACTAAAACTATACAAAATAGACACATCAAGGTATGTTGTATCCAAAAATCAGCCCCATAGGATAAACATGTGAATCTCAGTAAGATTCCAAAGTCGATGCTTTACAGCTGTCACCATAATACAAGTCACCTAGACAGACCTGTATAGATGGTGACTTTGGCTATGGTTAACTTTGTGTTTAGGAAAAGTGGTCTGAATTTAGAAGAAACTAGACTCACTTAGGTTTTCAGAAATGTAAGCCTCATTTTCAACAACAAGAAGAAGAAGAAGAAGAAGAAGAAGAAGAAGGAGAAGAAGGAGGAGAAGAAGGAGAAGGAGAAGGAGAAGGAGAAGGAGAAGGAG
>NC_037529.1:55160033-55194379 GCF_001531365.2 Cynara cardunculus var. scolymus | reverse complement strand
AAGGAGAAGGAGAAGGAGAAGGAGAAGGAGAAGGAGAAGGAGAAGAAGAAGAAGAAGGAGAAGAAGAAGAAGGGAGTTAAGTAAGTTAAATCATGACATTCAATATGTGTAACTCCTCAAGGTTGGCCAATCATCAACTAGCTACTTGCAACTTCTATATATTGACACTTTAGGCCCTTCTAATTTCTTCTCTTATTTTTAAAACACTCTGACTATTACTTGTAACATTTGGGTTATCCAAGATTCCATTTTAGTCTCTCATAATTAACCCTAACATTTTAATGTTACGAATGCAACCTATTAATTTTAATCATTTGCTAAGCCCTTAATATTTTTCCTAACAAAATAAATAATTAATTGTGTAATTAAAAATGGGGCGTTACAATTCTATAGTGCTTACCTACTTTATGAAAAGAGGATTGCTCATATACAGCTAAAATGACTGTTTACTGTAGCAAATGACAAGCTTTCCTCCTAAAGCTTGACACGTGCTTCGTACACTCTGAATTGCATTAAATGCAATGGGTATAAATAGTTGACTGCTCTCTATTCAGTTATAATTTCTTATTCTCTAAAAAACTTATCCAAGAAGATACTTAACTCCATCTCTACTCTCATCTTAAGAGAAAGATCCACTTAGAACAAGTGAAGAGCATTTACATTTCTTTATTTCTTTGTAGCAAATCTTTTCTCTTTGCGATCTTGTAATTCTATGAACCTTAAATTGTTTAGATAGGTATCTTTACCTTATCTCTTCCGCAAACAACAAAGTAAAATTTGTATTGACCCTTCTTTATTAATATATAATTTTTAGAAGTGAAAGTTTATGTGTTTGTATTCATCTCCCCCCCTTTATAAACTGATTACCTATAACTCTTCTAGATTCGATTGGGACCAACATTTTCATCACGAAAATGGTGGATTTTGGAAAGATGTTATTTTTATGATAAAGACATTCCATTTGAGAAATTATGTTTTAGATAAGTAGTCTTTTAATTGTAATGTTTTATAATTATGATGAAAACTGCTTGAACTCACTATGCGTTAAGTCTAACATTTTTTGTTTGTCGGCTAGTGATTCAGGTCTTTGTTGAGGAATTGTACTAGCGACACTGTAGTTGAGTGCTAGTTACATGCATGAGAAAGAAATATCTATCCAAGGGACATTTTTCATATGTTGTAGATAGCGACCGTTGTTGAGTTTTAGTATCGTCCGTCCCTGATATGTTGAGTTTTAGATTATCGTTATAGGTAATCAAATGTTGAATGTTAGAAAGGGATTTAATCTTTATTTGATGTTCTATTAAATTTTTTTAATTTAGTCGCTCTTTCCAAATTTGAGAGTGTTAAAATCTTTCTATTATTTCTTAATCGTCCTATTTTTCGGGTTTGTTGTTGTGTCTTTAGTGTTGGTGAGATGGATAAATTAAAGTGTGGGATTAAGATGAAAAGAGGGTTCAGAATATTGGCTTTAAAAAGGAAACATAGAGGTGTGCAACCTTCCACATAACATGTAAGTCTCATAATCTCGAGGAGTCAAAAGAAAGGTTTTGTACCGAGCCGGAAAGAATAAAATATTCTCAGAACTCTTAATTGATACGACATGCTATTTTTTCCATTCATTCCAAAGAACGTTCACAACCAATGTTGCGACTTAAGTCGCCTGGTAAGTAGTACGAGCTGTGAGACAACTTTTTTAAACATTTAAGCCCAAAACTATTCCTTTAGTTGATTTCACCATATATTGGTCATCTTGGAGATCTAAATTGTGCTTAAAGCATGAAAAAGAATCTACCTTTGGTTAGATTCCATTAATGGAAGCTAGAAGCTAAAGGAGAATTAGAAGATTTTTGGGAAATTGAAGACCTTGAAGTCAAAGTGGAGAATATAAGTTGGAGATTAAAGGAGGAGATAATAGGAGTCCATCTATCATTATTTCATCCTTGATTCTTGTGAGGAAATAGTTAAGTTATATGTTTGGGTAAGTGAATATTTGTGACAATCTCCATAAATTGGTTCATACAACTAAGGGGTTCTTAATAAATGATCATAAATGTTTTGATTAAGATTATCAAGTAATCAATGTATCATAAATTGATTTATAACAACAAGACTCTTGTATTAAAAGAGTTCTTGAAAAGGATTGTGGGTGTTAAGGGGTTACGGGTGGTATTAAAATTATAAGTTGAGAAAATGATCAATCATTGAATCTTAGGGGGTGTTTGGGATTGTTTATTTGAAACAATTTATGTTTTTCTATAAAAGTATTTATCAATTTATTATAAGTTAGAATACTTTAACTTTTTTAAAAACTCCTTATTACTGGTTTGACACCAGTATAAGTTATTTATCCAAACACTCAAAAGTGCTTATTACCAGTGTCACATCGGAATAAATCAATAAGTTGTTTTTATAAGCAATCCCAAACACCCCCCTTAATCTATATATGCCATCTAAAGGTAATATTTCAAACAACTTTTTGGGAAATTCTTCTAGAATCACCAAGTGAGTATACAAACTGTTAAACTAAGGACATATATCTAAACATGAATACGTATTGAACAGTTGGTTTTGAACAGTTGGTTTTAAACCGTTGATGTGTATTGACAAATGAATTATTATGTCGATAAGTTATATGATTGATTATGGTGAAATAGATAAGAAACTCATGCTAGCACAATGGTTTACTATTATGTTAGTACATTAAAAAATGGGTTTGATGTTAGGGTTGTCCATTTATACATTGGTAATTGTTATTTGTTACAATTTAAGTTTTTTTTATATTAATGAGTATAACATTTAATAGTAATGGATAAGTATTGAATAAAATAAAAAATAATCGGTGATTCGTTATTTATGACAGATAAAAAAGATAACAGTCAATATTTTTGTTAAGATAAATAATAAAGACATTATAGATAAGTTTTATAAAATAAAAACTCGTTGAGTTTACTGTTGAAATTGTATAGGTTGGTGTTTTAAAAACATATTATCATTGTTTTTCCTATTTTTGAAAACACTACAAGGAAAGTTTTATTAGTGACCAAAATTTTAGTGACTACTTGTATTTTGGTCACTAATTGTGACGTTAGTGACGATGAGAAAAGTCGTCACTAACTTGTGGTCACTAATATGAACTTTAGTAATAAAAAATAAATTTTTGGTCATTAAGTGGTCACTAGTTCTCATGCAAAAAAAAAAGATTTTTCATATCAATCTATTTTACTGACTAAATTTGTGAGGACTATATTTTTCGTCATTGATGTTATAAATTCATGCGTTTAATGACCAAAATAATGGTCATTGAGTTGAACGGTTTGGTGACCAAAAGATTATGGGCATTAAGTTGAAAGTTTTAGTGACAAAAAGACAAAGTAGTCACAAATTTGCAATAATTAGTTACCAAAAATAGTGGTAACTAATTTGTTGGTGTTACTTAGGAATGTTAGTGACAAAAAATAGTGGTCATTAAGTTGGAAGTTTAGTGACAAAAAATAATGGTTACTAAATTGAAATGATTAGTGACCGAAAATAATGGTAACTAAATTGAAATGATTAGTGACCAAAAGTAGTGGTCACTAACTAGTTGATTTTATTTACAAATATTAATAACAAAAAATAATGGTCACTAAGTTGGAAGCTTTAGTGACAAACACTACTAAAGGGCAGAAAGTAAGGGTGGTCGGCTCTTGTAAGGGAAAGGGAGCAAGAGTTTTTTTTTTTTTTTTTTTAATTTGGGCTCCTCTTAAAAAAATTTGGCTTTTGGCTCCATTTGAAAAAAATTTAAATTTCCGACAGAAATTTCAGTTGGATAAAAAAATTATTAAAATAAATAAGTAACTCCGTCGGAAATCCATCGAAACGTTTTTAAAAATTACGTTTTTCTTTAAAAATAACTTTTGCAAGGAAAAAACTTTTTATAAAATTTCAACGGATTTTTATGTTTAAAATAAAAAATTAAAGCCAATAGTATACGTTAAAATTCAATTGAACTGAATATGGCCACTAATTAACATCTATGAAAACTCAGTAGTATCCACTAAAACTCAATTGAACCGAATAAGACTCAATAACTCTATTAAAACCTAGTTGAACCGAGTAAGTCCAATATATCAATTTAAAGTCCATTAAGATACATTAAAGCCTAGTAGTACCCTTTAAAGCCCAATTGAACCGAATAAAGCACAATAATCCCCGTTAAAGCTCGATTGAACCGAATAGAGTCCAATAGTACCTGTTAAAGCTCAACTGAATCGAATAGAGTCTAATAGTACCCGTTAAAGCCCAATTGAACTGAATAAGACCCAATAGATTCATTAAAGTTCAATTGAACCGAATAAGGCCCAATAGCATCCGTTAATGCCTAATTGAACCGAATAAGGCCCAATAGCTTCATTAAAGCCTAGTTGAACCAATAAAGTCCACTAAGATTCATTAAGTTCCACCACCATCCATTAAAACACAATAATACCTGTAAAAGCCCAATTGAAAACCTAGTAGATCCATTAAAGACCAAATAGTACCTGTTAAAGCCCAATAATCCATTAAAGTCCACTACGATCTATTAAAGTCTAGTAGTACCCTTTAAAACCCAATTGAACCAAATAAAGCACAATAATACTCGTTAAAGCTCAATTGAACCAAATAGAGGCCAATAATACCAGTTAATCCAAATAAAGCCCAGTAGTACTCGTTAAAGCCCAATTGAACTGAATAAGGTCCAATAGTATCCATTAATGCCTAATTGAACCGAATAAGTCCCAATAGCTCCATTAAAGCCTAGTTGAACCAATAAAGTCCACTAAGATCTATTAAATTCCACCAATATCCATTAAAACTCAATAATACCTGTAAAAGCCCAACTGAAAACCCAATAGATCCATTAAAGACCAAATAGTACCCGTTAAAGCCCAATAATCCATTAAAGTCCACTAAGATCCATTAAAGCCGATTAATACCCTTTAAAACCCAGTTGAACCGAATAAAACCCAATAATACCCGTTAATGCCCAATAATATCCGTTAATGCCCAATTGAACCAAATAAGACCTATTAGCTCCATTAAAGGCCAGTTGAACCGAATAAAGCCCAACAATACCCGTTAAAGCCCAATTGAACGAAATCAGACTCAATAGATTTATTAAAGCCCAATGGATTTATTAAAACCCAATTGAACCAAATAAGGCCCAATTAGTACCTAGTTGAACCGAAAAAAATCCACTAAGATCCATTAAATTCCATCAAAATCCAATAAACCCAATAACACATATAAAAGTCCAACTGAACCGAATAAAACCAATAGGTCAATTAAATATAACTGAACATACGACTACTCCGTTGGTAATATTTAATAAAAAAGTTTATAATAACTTAAACTTGGAAAAAATTAAAAATAAAACATTTTTTCTTTTAAAATTTCCGACGGAATTTAATTTTTATTTAAAAAAATTATATTCCATCGAAAATCCTTTAGAAATTTTAAAAGAAAAAATGTTTTTTTTATTTTTTTTCTTACCAAAAAAATAGATATATATAAAAAGGTAAAATATTTCGAATTTAAAAAAAATGTTTTATTTTTATTTTTTTCTTACCAAATATATATATATATTAGTAAAATATTTTCGACGGATTTCCGACGAAATTTAATTTTTATTTAAAAAAAATTAAATTCCGTCGGAAATTTTAAAAGGAAAAATGTTTTATGTTTATTTCTTTCCTAACAAAGATATATATGTATATAAAAGGTTTAAAATTTCAGACGGAATTTAAATTTTTTTAATAAAAATTAAATTCCGTCGGAAACTTTAAACGGAAAAATATTTTATTTTTATTTGTTTCCTAACAAATATATCTATAAAAAAAGGTTTAAAATATTTCCAACAGACGACGGAATTTAATTTTTATTTTAAAAAATTAAATTCCGTCGGAAATTTCAAAAAGGAAAAATGTTTTATTTTTATTTCTTTCCTAACAAAGATATATACATATAAAAAGTTTACAAATTTCTGACGGAATTCGATTTGTTTTTTATTAAAAATTAAATTTTGTCGGAAATCCGTCGTAAATTGTTTTTGATTAACGCTAATTAATTTATTTAAATAAATTAGACAAATTTTGCAACGGATTTGTGACGGTTTTGAATAAGTAAAAAATCCGTCGGAAATCCGTCACAAATCCGTTTAAAATAATTTTAATATTTTTTTCCAAAAATTCAGTGGGGGATTTGTGGCGGATCTGGATAAAAGTTGACTTTTTTTGACTTTTTTGGGATCCATTGGAAATCCGTCGGGAATATTTCCGACGGAATTTCCGCCAGAAAAATCCGTCTGTGATACCCTTTTTTTAGTAGTGAAAAAATAGTGGTCACAAAATTTAAAATGATTAGTGACCAAAAATAGTGATCACTAACTAAACAAGACATTTTTAAAAATATATCCTATTAAGCATAATTACTAATTTAAACATGCTTTATTTTTAAATTCAATTTGAAAAGTCCATGTTTGATGACATTTATGTATAGAGATGAACTGAACATAAGTTGTGATCGAAGGAGTTACGATGAAAAATGATTAGAATTGTAAACGAATCAAACATATAACAAATCGTCTTATACTAAGTTTGATTATTTAAGGGTCGTTTACCAAATGTTCATCCATGTAAGACTTACTAAGTCACATTACCTTACCGGATGAATATGGTAAGGACCAATAATATTACCCGGTAAGAGGGAGACAATGACCGAGAGTCTTACCCGATAAATAAGAACCAAAAATTGTGTACGATGTCGTTTTAGTGGACTAAAGTCTTACCCGGTAAATAAGTGGTAGTGTTGAATTTTACCGGTAAGCGCTTGCTGGGTAAGTGTTTGGTAAACGACCCCTTAATATATAAACAATTTTTTGTTACAAAGTTTTAATAAATTTATAAAATAAAAAATTTATAATAATAAGGGCAAAATGCGTAAAACAGCAACTTACTTTTACAAATTTTCTTATTATAACATTCTACTTTCAGTTTTTCTTATTACAACAATGTACTTTCAAAATATTTTTTATTAGGGAATTGTATTTTCAAAAATTTACTCGTTATAGCATTAGGTAACTTGTTACCTTTTGAACATGTTTTTCTTTGTTGATGTGTCAAACTTAAAATGACATGGAAACATAACTTGTTCCACATGGATATCTTACGTCACAATTTAAAAGAAAATTTTAAATTAAAAACAATTTTTGAAAATGAAAAACTCCTCAATCCCTGTCAATTGCACTCCTGATGACTGTTCGTTCACCCTCAATCGCACATCTTGTTCCTCATTCACCCTAATCGACCCCCACCCTCTTCTTCCTAATCGAATCTAAACCCTAAAAACGACTCTCATCCTCTTCCTCATCGACTTTCTCATCACACATCATGTTCCAACAGGTAAGTTCAATATATTTTACAGCAATGTATATGTACATTTACAAAGAATAATTCAAGCATTTGTCTTTGATGAACTATGGTCTCTGTATTGTACAGTAGCATTTGTCTTTGATGTCTTCATCTGCATTTGTCGGTCTAATCTTGTGTAATGTGGGATTCTCGGTTAAAAATGAAGGTGAAACCATAGGCTAATTTTATCAAGAATTTCTCCTTATTGGAAGTTCTAGTGTCACAAGTAACTATAGGAAGGCCAAAACTTAAAAGAAAGAAGGGACGCAGTGGAAAGATTATTGACTTCAACATGACAACTTGGAAGACAAGGAAGAAGAATGACATGTACAAAGTGTAATGAAGCAGGTCATAAGAGTAGATCATGCAAGAATGAGGAAAAAGATGCACCATTGAAAGATGTCAGACCACCAGGCAGGCCTAGGACTAATTTTCATAGACAAAACAGTGAAGGGGGTACACGAGGCGGAACGGGTCACAAAGGGATGTTAAAAAGGTAATGTAAAATTTTCGAGTTTCATACTAGTTTTATATATCAATTGCATACTAATTTGAACAGGAACCATCTCAAGTGGAATCACAACCAAGGTTCATCTCGAAAAAAAGGAGGCAAAGTGAAATGATAACTTTGAATAACATACGGAAAAATACTGTTGAGAAAGATGGAGAAGGTGGCGGTTCTACTTGATTAAATAACATTGTTAAACGAATGTGAATATGATGATTTTTTTTGTTGAAAAAATGTCCACTTGTTTATGTTTTGACATTACAAAGTAAGCCATGAAATTTACGATGAACTCGATGAATGAATGGTTTTTTTTGAATATTTTTATTTATGAAATAGTGATCTTTTCTAACCATGTTTAATTTCTGATATTATAACTTTTAGTAAATATATTTGATTAAATTTACAATGTTTAAATGATAAAAATATTAAAATTAAAAGTATAATGTTGTAATAAAAATTGGTAACGTTATAACAAAGTAATTTTGAAAGTATAATGCTGTAATAAAATATGTCATGTCATCATTATCGTACATGTGGACAGCCTACGTGGACGATGAGGTGGCAAGGAAACCTGATATAATGGGTAAATTTATTTTAAAAGGTTACCCAATGCTATAATGGGTAAATTTTTGAAAGTACAATGCCCTAATAAAAATATTTTGAAAGCATATTGCTGTAATAAGACAAACTGAAAGTAGAATACTATAATAGGAAAATTTGTAAAAGTAAATTGCTATTTTGCATATTTTGCCATAATAATAATAATTGTTTGATAATTTTTTTGTGAAAATGGGCCGTGGGTTTTATGAAGAAATTTGGGCTTTATAATTTTAGTGTCATGGACCATGGTTATGTTCTTTGGAATTGGAACGAGAAAGGGGACGATAAACGAAGAGTCCATTAACACACAGCACCGTCATCGGACGCCGGGGAGAGTTTGGGAGCGGTTACCGTCTACGGTGACGACGAGCTTCACACCTTTGCATCATTGCCTCTACTTCCTAGGCTCATCTGTAAGGCAGTCTCTTCAAGGTATTTTTGTTTGAGCAATCAAATGAGATGTTAATCGCAAATGTATTATAAATTGACAACTACATATTAGCTTTTTGTTTCTGATATAATTTATATGATTACTCGATTTATCTTATCTGACTATTGATTACATTGTGGTGAAGTTATTTTGCTATTTGGTTGGTCTATCTAAAATTAGGGTTTCTACTTTGTTTTCAATGTAGAGAAATGTGTTGTATTTTGATCAAACTAGCTATTGGTTCTATGTATTTGGGGGATTGTTAGATCAAAGTTATAGTCAATCCAGCCACTAAGTTCTAACAATTGCATCTGAATCATCTCCACCAATTGCATTTGCATAAACTCCATTTCAGGTTTCACACTAGTGAAGGTTGAAATTGAATAAAATTTAAAAATGTTTGTTAAAAAGAAAATGGCCTGTTGATGGCCAAGTTATAAGCTGAATGCTTGCTTCCTGCCTCTCATCTTTTCTTCGTCATCATCTCATCGTGGTGGCCATTGCTGCTTGTTTTTTATGATTTGGGTAATGGCTGTTTTTTTTCCAGATTGTGCAATCAATTATTTTGCGGCTATTGTGTGATTTTTGTAAAATTGGGCTCAAATTTTCAAAATAAACCTGATTGCCCTAACCGGCCTCCTTCCTCCACCGATTCACGCACTGTACCTCACACCTCCATACACCATCAATCGACTTCATCTTCTCATCGGTTTCTCGTCTTCTTCACAGGTAATCGACGCATCCATTCATATCATCTCTTCTTCACAGGTAATCGACTTCATGTTCTCATCGTTGTAGTTCTCGATTTCTGCCTTTCACACAGCATCTTGATTTCTGTCTTTCACACATCATCTCGATTTCATGCCTCCATACCTCAACTCGATTGAACGGCATCTAGATTTCTTGTTTAGACCTGCGATTTCTTCCACACGTAATAAACTTTAATTAGGTTATTTGATCAAAATTTTGTCGAACTCTCTTCGCTTGGCAAAAGCAGCAACAACTTTCGGAGTTGCTCTCGCTTTGATGTAAATGCGTTTAGTTTCCCATTAGTTAAAAGCGTCCCAAAATACTGCAATAATTGTGGTGTCTGTCCAGCTTGTACAGGTAATCTCTGCAATGAAAGATACAGAGGTAATAAAGTTTAAAAAAGTGGAAAACATTTGATTAGAGAATATATCTTTTAGAGATAACAACCAGACTTGGTCTGTTTCCATGATATTATTGCACTTAATGGAGTATATACCTGAAATTTATCAATTGGTTAGAGGGTTTAATAATGGCATCAAGGTGAGTTTTGTAGTGGTTTTGATAGCAACACGTTAATTGGCTTTTTGCGGTTACATTATAGGTGATTTTCATGGTAGGTTTCAGTTTTGATTTGCTTGGTTGTTGGCTCAGTTCCAAGCCAACTCCTTACTTGTGGTAATATTTTACTTGCAAGTCCTCGATTTGGTTCCTAATAAACTTTCAAAATTCAAACATTATCCCACTGCTTCTTCTTTCTTCTTTCACATTTCAGTTTCTCTAGAAAATTCAAATTTCTCTCACAATATCACAAAACTTAGGTTTTGATAAATTAATACCGAAAGTGTCTCACTGAACAAATTTGGACTGGAGTGGATTGAATCGTTGGTTACATTTGCACTATACATTGGTAACTTGTCTTCGTTTTACATGGGTATTCCTTTGTTCCACTTTGTTATTTACATGGGAATACTTATGTTTTGGTATTTAGATGGTTTGCATTATGGTTTTTCGATGCATAAATATCTTCATTTGGTTAGGTCTTGAATAGATATGAGACTTTTTCTTTCTTCTGTCTTTATGTCTTTTATGGTTGTTGTTGCTGGTGTTTAGTTGGTAGTTGAATAGATATTTATTTTTGTTTCTATGTCTCTTTACTGTAAGAAAACCTCACCTTTTCTCGGATTTTGAGTGAAGTTTGAACTTTTCTTATTTGGTTTTTAGCTTACGGTTGGTTGTTTCTCTGTTACTGCTGCATGCATATTTTACCATAAAATGTATCTTCTTTTTCTAGATTCTAAGTAGAAATTGAACCTTTCTTTGGAAGAGTCACACGATACTATTGCAAAAAGGCCACTTTTTTTGCCACTGTTTCCCATGAGTCCAGCTTTTGGTTATCTTCTGGTTTGGCTTTCTAGCTTCTGTTGGAGAAATACTTAGCCATATGCAAATGCTTTTAGTTTTATTGATTACTTCATTTTTCTCATGTATAATTTTCTTTTTAAATATTTATTTGTTTTATAAATAATTTGAAATCTATAGGATTTGGGTTTGAAATGACACCTATCTCCAAGGCCCAGTTTGGTTTGTAGGATTGGATTGGATTGGATTGGATTACATTTGATGAAATTTGGAATTCAATTTCATTTCAGTCCCATGTTTGGTTTGAATTTTTTTTTTGAATTTTAAATCTCTGTATTTCTTTGAAATCCCATGGGGATAGTTGGTATTTTAATTGTATGATTTGTTTATAATAATGTTTTAAAATATGTTAAAAATAATTTTTCCATTAGTAATTATCATAGATGGTTAGGTTTAAAAGATCTAAGAAGATGATAACTTCAAAACCTGTAAATTTAATTTGGTGTGGACTATACCAATAGATTCTTTGATAAATATGTGATCAGTTCTATTGTACTGTTGTAATCATCTAAGAAGTTAATGTGTTTTTTTATATTAGTTGCAGTAGACTATACCTTCATACTTTGTGTTTTAACACAGATTCCTTTGGTACTGTAAAACGTTAATCCTGATTTATTCGTCCTGATTTATTAGTAAATTGCAAGCTATATGTACACAAATAAAGAAGTATCAACTAATCATCTCGACCTGTAAGCTTACTCTACTTTTTGTGCAATCCTTTTTAACTCCATTTCATGTTTCAGTTGTAAAAATAATTACGTTTTGTACATGGAAATTGGAGGAACAGAGAAGTTGAGTAGGAGCATTTGGTTCATTTTTTGTGAAACTCTACATTGTGAACACTTCGTGTTCCTTTTATTCCCTTCTATAGCAGATCAAGTAAAGTGGCACCCATTTATTTTCAAGTTATCAAAAACTTGCTACATTTATTTTCTGTTCACATCAGCGTTGTCACTAGTGCTCGTCTTCATTCTAGAAGCAAAATACATATGGTAGTAACTGAGAGATGGTTATTAGAATAAAAAGTAGAAAGTAAATGTAAGTTTGGGACCACAAATGGGCCAGGCATAGAAAGAAAATGTTGGAGTCGACATCGGCTAAATACGGACCATCGAATTTGTATATATGTAGGAACCTCCCTCTCTTTATAAAGGCTCTTTTAGAGAGAGATTCAAAGAGGTTCCACATATCTTTACATTGTATGAGAGCTGGGTCTACCACATCCACGGACTTGACATACTCTTTCGCCTCCATTCTAGGGGACTTTGTCTAGCCTCCATTCGAGGGCGCGTGTTGGAGGCCTCCATCATATCTCAACGAGCTTTCTCTATTGCAAGACCGTATTTCACCATTTTCTCAACGAGCTTTCTCTATTGCAAGAACGTATCATATCCATGGACTTGACATACTCTTTCACTGATTTGAAACAAATTTATCCATCTCTTTTTGTCCTAAGCTTAAACTTCTCTACTTTCGGTTCAAGCTTATATCAAGGTAAATGGGTTCTTACATTTTACTTTATATGATTATGTTATTTAACATATATATTTGTGTGAATAAGTTGAGATCTTTTAGCAGTTATGAATAAAAGTCATGTTAAGAAGCAAACAACGATTGAGCTACAAGGACCACTACAAAAATGCTATCAAGAAATCTATGTATAGGTGTTGAAGAAGGAATGAAGGCAGACGAGTGTTGTGAAATTGGCAATAAGAACAAGTGGAAGCTTGTGTGTGCTTAAGTTGCTAGAAGATGTGGTGTAAATGTTGATACTAAAATCTTTTAGGATGTATAGATAGACATATGTTGATGATATATAATAGTGACGTGCTTGTTTTTGTTTAGATCAAAGAATTTTACGTTATGAAAATGGAGTTAACATTTTTGATTTTCATTACTACAAATTAGTAGGTTTAAATTTTATTGCAATAAAATTGAGGTGGAAATTAGCATAATTTTTGTTCATATCCTTTTAGTTAGTGACTACCTTTTTGGTCACTAGAAGCCATTAATGGTTAGTGACCACATATTTGGTCTCTAATGGACATTAACACCAACTAATGGATTTGTTATCTTGAACTAACTAGTGACCTACTTTGTGGTGGTCACTGACTTTGGTCACTAAATGAGAAATTAGTGACGACTTTCACTGATTTAGTATGACATTTAGTGACCAGGTTATTCGTCACAAATGCAGGGACCACTCTGGTTGTCACTAATTTGTGACTATTTTTGAATTTGGTCACTAACGTAAATTAGTGACGGATCTTTAGTGATGAAAAGTGACCACCAAATTTTTTTCAATTAAAATGCAAGGAATGCTTTTAAGGAAAAATTTGTTTGTGAAATGATTATTTATTAAGCATGCACATATAATGAATATTGATACTCACATGTCCATGTAATATTTTGTCGACAACTTGTTAGAACACCTTTAGATAATTTGCTTTATATCTTGGTCTTAAAAATTAAGTTCTATAAAATGGTCTATTAAGACGCTTAGAACTAATGGTGTCCTATAAACTTAATTTTGTTGTAGTGTCTTGTTGTCAAGTAACTATGTGGTAGATGTGATATCCTCGAGATACGTCATCGAGTGAGAAGTTGCAACCACTTTGTGAAGATATCCGGGTGGGAATGTGGTCTTCTAAATCTGCATACATTTTGAATGTTGTTTCAAAGTGCATATTTAAAAATGTTGTTTAAACTACTGTTATTCAAAGGATTAAGTAGACCTTTTGGTCTAACTCTCCTTTCAAAATTAATGCATTTCAGGCAATTAGCCATGTTGAAAACTATAGCTAGGGCAAGTGTAAAATATATCCTCGGGGTGGAGGGTTGTATATATATCAAATTGCCAGCTAGTGGTGTTTGGTTTTTTTTTCATGTCAGGAGCTTGAGTTGTTGATTTATGTAGAAAATCTCAGTGGTGGTTAGTTTTATTGTGTTCCGCTACAGTAATTCGGTTATTTTTGTTGGAATTGAGGTCTTTGGATCCATGACGTATATTTTGGATAATTTAATACCATTGAGATGATTTTCAATTTTTCGGTCATTTCAGTCCGACTCAAATGATGGTTTCTAATCAGTTTAAACTATGATAGGGAAGAAACCGCTAAAGAATCAAAGATTGGCATATTATGGTCCCTGAAATCTATCATCCACGACCTGGTCACCACTAGGATCACGCGTCCCACCTGAGGCTTCTGGTTGCATTCGTTGACCTAATCACATGTAACTTGTGTGGCAAAACAAAGAGATACATGGCCTAGCCCATGACTTGGGTTGCCGGTAGGCGCAGGTGGCTTGGATAGAGACTTACATGGCATGGGTCACTTTGACCACTTTTGGTATTGGTTTGTCTTTTTTTTTTTGTTGACACACTTGTATGGAAAAATTAATGCAATGCGACACGATCCAGGTGTATAATACACATAAAATGATACTTTTGAGATGCTTTTGTGTGTGTAATCACCCGATCATCCCAAGTGTTCCATGCTTGTGGTAAACTTGGGGTCATGTGAGACCACTTTAGTTTTTGTGAGATCCGTGAAACCAAATATGAGCCCTCGGATGAGTTAATATAATCAAACTATTACAATAGGATGCCTTCACAACAAAAAAATACCAAACCTCTATAGTAAAACGCCAAACCTTCAAAGGACAAAAATCGAACCTTCACATGAAAAGCAAACATTCATTAGAAAAATGGTCAAAACCTTCAGATGAAGGAGACGAGTCCTTATGGTCTCACAGGACCTGCCCATGCATGTATTTTGTAGTATGTGACAGATAAATAATCGTTTCATACTTTCGTATATTTGTGATTTGAAGTTTGCTTGTACAAATATGCAATTTCAAATTAGCTTCACAATTTTTAAAACCAGTTCACCTTGTCAACCAACGTCAATGAAATATCCACTTTATAAAATACAATTTATTTTTAATCATTTAAAATTCAATAAACGTTACCATTTCCAAGCTCCTGTGTTCCATTTAATTAAAATGGAATAAAACAAGACCAATGATTTCTTTTTGGATTACGGATTCCTCACTTAAACCAACTAATTAAGAAGATAACACGTAGGTTGACTTCTAGTCTTCTTCTAACAGTTAGACAACTCATATCACTAATTAATTTGACTTGCTTAGAAAACGATGCATGTGGTTCTAGTTGTTGGATATATATAATTATGTCCCTTTAATTCATTTAATTATGTCCCTGCTTCAATGGGTTTTGATAAAGATATTCAGTTTCTTTTTCTAACATTAAATATAAATCGATGACTATGATGTATATTCATTAATGATTATAAATTATATGAATTTCATAATTTTGATTAATTCAGACTATATGTATATTCATTCATTGATGAATGTATCTGTATGCATAATACAACACACTCATAACTTTTGTATAATGCACTTTCATCCATCAAAATACTTATATATAGACATAATGTCGCATATTAATGAATTCCATATATGATTTTCATATTGTGTTTATTAAGTGATAAAGATATATACCTATTCATAGAATTAATATCACATATTAATGATTTTTTATACAATTATAGTCGTTAATGAATATATCCTATGAGCTTCACAAGTATATGTTATTCGGTTAATATGTGTGGTTATTTACTAACGAATATTCATTGTCATGAATTTATTTATTGATGAATACACATGCTAAAAGAATCAAACCGATACGTATAAAAAGTAAAAGTACATATATGTATATAAGTATTAGATTAAAAATAATAATATGTATGTTTTTTTCTATAATTTACTATTCTATTGTGGTGTGTATAACTTGATAAATATATTTGACTGTCGATACATCATCAAATAATAGATTGATATAATGGTATCAAGCGGATTAATTTAAATAAACATGTTATGAGATTGTAAAAATGTAAAAGCAATTTGTGGTGTTTTAAAATTTTATTAGGTTTTATCAAAATATTTTATACACAAAATTTAGAGTATATTAAATATTTCGTCCCATGTGGTTATATGTCAATTATGGAAAGGGTCCCCCGATTGATTGCGGATATTGTGGTTTCAATTTTGTTATGAATTAGGTCGTTGCCTCTAATTCCGTTAAGTTTAGTTCTGTTAAATCTAAGGTATTTTAGTCATTTTACCTTTTTATATAATATGCTTTTTTGTTGTATAACTTTTTTTTTGAAGTATATAATATTTATATACGGTAAATAGAACAAATAAACTCACACACCCTACTCACCTATGGTAAGGTTTGAACCCTTGACCTCCTAGAAGGCCAAAGACTCACATACCGCTAGGCCAAAGATCCTTTGGTTTTTTGTTGTATAACTTTCAATGCATTGTGTACAAGTATGTAAAGCATTGAATAATAAAAAAAAATAAAGCTTTCCTTATCCGGTCATCTTCTTCGGCTACTATACCATCTTCGACGACAAACCCTTGCACCAAATAAGACCATATTTGATTTACTAAATCATCGTGTATTTGGTTTACCTATACATGAAGAAAAAGATTGTAAATCTAAATATATCTTTTAGAAATCATGAAGATAATCTTTATCTTAAACTGAAAACTGAAATGAATGCATAATTGAAACCATGAGATGTGCAAGTTGTAATCTTTATCATATCCCCAATTCATATACGTCTCATTTCTATCGAAATCAAACAAAAAATTATAAGACAACAACAAGAGAAAATTCAGGATATTGCTAAAAGAAGTTGAAAAAAACAAGATCTGAAAAAGCAAAGAAGATAGATGACTTGGTAAAAGGATTGATCTTTTTGCTGTTTGATTACTCCAATTTCTTGATCTTGGTGGTCTTAAACAACACAAATTAGAAAACCTACTTTCCAAGATTTGTGAAACATGCTGAGAAATTGTAAGGTTTGTGAAAAACAAACCCTAGAAAAATTCAGAAGGGAGTCGAACTAAAACAAACGAGAGAAAGGGGAGTTAAAGATCTTTCTGAGAACACCCTACCCTGAGCCTCCTCCAGGTTTTGTATTCAACGCATTAAAAGCAAATGGTATGGGATCTACCATACACCTCTAAATCGATGTTGTGATGTCAAGAAAACGAATCTGGGTTCATCGAAAGTGTTGTTACAATAAAAATCCATTCGCTTTCTTCATCTAAATCAACATATTAAAAACCAATCTTTATGATTCGATTTATTCATTCAAACTCGATGATTGTTCGAAACATGATGAAAAACAAAACTAGATGAAATCTCTGTCTGTTGTTGCTACCTGGTTTAGTGGATTTGATAGAACTACGTAGATGGAGATCTACAACAGGGGGCGCTCCTGGGTAGCAAGGAGAACTAGTGGCCGAAGGGGATGATTAAAAGGGATGACTGGAGGTAAGGGGAACGATGAAGTGCGGGAGGGCGGAGGAGAAACCATAGAGGTCCCCAGGAGGAGCTATTGTTATCGAAGATGAAGGCAAGGAAGGAGACCGTTGTATTGTAAGGGGAATGAGGGAGAAGTTGTTTGGCCAAAGATGGCCTTCAACGGTGAGGATAATCTTCTGATAATCATTTTGATGAACAATCATTTTAATCAAGTAAAAGTTTCTTTCTCAATATATGGTTTACAAAAACAAATTTCTAACCTGAATGACAAGATTGCAGGTTATGAATCGAGACAAACCAACAACATGAAGGTTAATCAGAATTTGTCAGTGGAGAAAACTTATCTTCAAGATGATCTTAATAATTCAGAAAATGAAAAAAATGTTTTAGCTAAAACCAATCTCAAGCTTAAAGAAAAGATTTCTGATTTTGAAGAAGAGTTTGAAAAGAAAACAACATATTTGGAAAAATCTTTGAAAGATGAAAAATCTGTTTTAGTGAAAACCATTCTGAATCTTTCGAAAAGAATTTCTGATAGTGAGAAAGAGTTTGAGAAAGAAAAAAGGATTTTCCCTGATGAGAAGGAAAAGTTTGATTCGGATAGAAAATGTTTTTTGAAAGTAATACTAAATCTTGTGAGATAACAATTGTCAAGCTTTAAAAACAAGTTGTTTATTTTGAGAAAGTTGTTATAATGGAAAGAAGCAAGTTTGAGAATAAAAGTTTGGAGCTTAAAGTGAAAATTTCTGATCTACAGAAAACTTGCGAAAAAGAGAAGAAAGGGTTTGAGAGTGAACAAAAGGTTTTTACGAAAAGGGTGCTAGTCTTCTCAAAGAATTATCTAAAAATAAAGAAGAGTTCAGAAAAATATTTTAAAAATGAAAGGAAAGTTTTTGAAGAAGAAATTTGTAAACTTTCAAAGAAATTACCTGTGTTAGAAACAGATCTTGTAGCTTAGCAGAATATGAGATATGATTTTTCAAAGAAATATGAATTTATCTTTGGAGAAAAAAATGCTTTATTTGACGAAGTTGTAGAGCTTGAAGAGGCGATTTCCAAACACCAAATACTTAAAGAGAATTCAGAAAAAGTCGACCTCTTTGAACAACTTAGCCCTGTTACTACATATTGATTCAATTAATTTTGATTTTGTGTTTTCATATAAAATTGCTTCAAGTTCAATTCACAAAATTGACCCTTTCTCTCCAAGCAGTGTCTGTAAGAATAACTATTCTTCAAGTGTTGAATCATACAATTATTTGAACAAATATTCCAAATCATATAGTTTTTCGAGATACCAGACTTATAATTCTAATATGTTTCACAATGATTCTCTTGTTAGCTCAGATAATCATTCTAAAAAGGTGAATATGGTTTGAAGGAAGAAATCAACTACAGATGACTGTGCTAGATACAAGTCACATAAATCTTTTGTAGTTGATACAAAGTCATTTGTTTCTAGGACTAATTTGCCTTGTTTTGACATATCTATCAATAAGCTAATTAGTCCGAGCCAAGAGAAATTGTCTTGTTCAACATATGGAACAAATGATTTTGTAAATCAAAGGTATGTGAACAGATGGTATGGTACATACAGTATCCCTGATTCCTAAATGAATCGTTTGAAAGCTAACCTCCGAGGACCCAATAAAGCTTGGGTACTGAAATCTTTGTCATATGTTTTACAGGAAAGTCATGTGCATTCTCATCAATATATTCACATCACATGATTGTACTATTCAAAGAGTTATACTACTTTTGATGGGGGAGTACCATATTTTCTGTAAGTAGGCGAATATTGATTTTCAAAGAACCATGGTGGTTCAATATGAGAAACTTACTTGTGTTTGTTTCTTTTCCGGTTATAAATCAATCCTTGAATTGCTATGTGTTAAATTTTCTTGAATTTGTTATTTCCACGTCTCATATATTCATTGAAATTTTCGGTGGAAATACAATCGCTTGAAATCTTAATTATTTTCATTGTGCGTCATTTAACATAAATGATTCAATTCTTATATGAAATATCAATTGTGACTTGTTCTTCACAATTAAACATTAAATATTTGTTTGAAACACTGTGCTTACTTAGTCATTCTGTTTATCGTTTGAATTTGTTCATTACTCTTCTAATCATGAAAGCATCTTTTTAAAACTCGATTTTCATGTCTAGACTTATAGATAAATCAAACTAGAACTCGGATTTCAACGTTTTGATTTCTAAACATATCAGTTGAGGACTCGTACTTCGTATATTAATTTCTAAAAAATTTCAAAGTATAATATCTTTGAACTTATAGGATGTATTTCATAAAATCAATGTGTGAGATTAATTGTGCTTCAATGAGCTATCAGAACCGGTAGTTTCGCCCACTAGGAGGTGAGGGGTTTTAAATAAAAGAGTTGGGGAGATAACTCATACGGTTGAGAAATCTCATTGTATTGAGCGGAAAAATGTAAATGAGAATTTGGTTAGAAGTGAGGATTTTTATTAAAAACAGAGGGTGAGAGAACAAAGCTAAAAGAAAAGAAAATTCTTCCCTAACCACTTCAAGTTGGGCAATCACATTACTGTTGGTTCGTAATTCTTTCATGACCATCATTGAAACAGACAGTGAACCTATGCCAATACTTGATTTAACCCTACCAGCTACTCATTTTTTTTCTTAACAAAGAAATGTTTCAATTTTTCCCGGGAAAGCAACACATAATCTATCTATTTTTCATTTGAAAAACTTGGATATTGAAAAATAAGAAAGTTTGCCCCATCTTCGCACTTCAATCATGCACATTGAATCTATCTTGAGCTTTAATGATAATATTTCTTTTTTACACTTTCATATTCACGAGTCTTAGCGATTCACATTTCATGTCTTTGTGATATCGCCAAAACAGTTTGAGAATTTAGTTCTATAACATTACTTCAATCATAACTGGAAGTCTTATCAAAGACAAATCAATGCCAATTTTAAACATAGGTCACACAATTATTTTAATTGTTGTGATAATAGTTGCTAAATGTGCTTCTATGTTCGATGAATACCTAATTTTCAAGGTGGAGATATTGCTTTGTGATGTAAAAGATCTATTTTTAAGGGGGAGAAATTTGTTCTGATAGAGATATCTTTCTAAGGGGGAGAATCAAGGTTGTGTGACGATGTTTGAGAATAATATAAAGCTAATTTGTTTAAAGTCTTTGATTATTCATGATGTTTAAGTTTCTTTTAATCATAATGAGGGGGAGAAATAATATCAAAGACAAGAAGAGAAGAGGAAGACATGATGCATAGACACGAAAAGATTATGCAGAGGAACGGGGATTGAAGATCCACTTGCCTGACTCCTTTCATCAAGGAAAAATCTTTTGTAGGAGAGCCCATTGATGAGTAAGGAAATGGAGGCCGAACGAAGACACTCTTCTATCTAATTTAACCACTTCATCTCAAATCCCATTGACGCATTAGGTTTATTAGGGAATTTTAATTTAGGCTGTTAAACAATTTTCCGAAATCAACTTTAAACACAAAAAAACTTCCTCTTAAGACTTTAATGAATTCAACCATTTCATTGGTTATCACAACTCCATCAAGAATAAATCCACGTTTGACGAAATCATTAATTTTGAGCATCACCGATAACCTTAGAAATTATCTTCTTACATCGTTCCACCAGATCTTTTGCAATTTTATAATAACAACCGAGAAGGATAATAGGTTTGTAGCCTTGCACTCAAGGGCCAGTGTTTTTGGGAAACAAAGTGACAAAAGATGTATCACAACTTTACTAATTGAACCCGTAGCATAAAACCAATTGATGGCTTTCATAAGATCATCTTTGATAGTGCTACAAAATCTTTTGATAAAGTTGAAGTTGAACCCATCTGACCACGGGGCGTTGGAGCTACCGCAAGACTTGGCTGCTTCCTGGATTTCATCCTATGAGAAAACAACCTCTAATGAATTTGCATCATTCTTCGAGAGCCTTGAAATATGGACATTTGAAAACGAAAAAAAGATTGATTGACACAATATCATGCGACTTTTATTTTTTTTAATCCCAAATGATGTATATAGGTCGATGTTCAGGGGAAAACTCTAGATAAATGAAAACTAGAAAACAACTTATCAACCGTTACGCTAGATAATCAAATGGATGTAATTAGACTAGCGTTTACCACAACATTTGTTAAATTAAAAAATCTCAGCCCGATGTTTTATTCGAAAAAAGATAAAAATAAACATAATTCGAACCAAATAAATTACTCTAAAAACGATCATATTTTTCTCGTTAATTTGCAACCATATTGATATACTTTATTCATCCTCTTTTTTTGTGGTTTTCTAATTTACCATTTATTTAGGGTTTTCCCCTAAACATGTACCTCTCTCTCTCTCTCTCTCTCTATATATATATATATATGTATGTATATATATATATATATATATATGTATGTATGTATGTATGTATGTGTGTGTTTTTAATTGATCATTTGAGAACTTTAAAATTAATTTCTAAGATCCGTGAGAAATGATACATTAAGGTTTTGTTTCACATGATTTTTATTAATCTAAGTATTGTATTTAATATATTGGTTACATATATTTGTGTTACAATGTGTTTAATTCATATGTATTCGATTTACAATGTAAAACTCTTTTACGTGTATTTTTTGTTTCACAAACACGTCAAATGATTCATATTATGAATTGAGTACATGTGAAACACACAAATTGTGAATCAAATATACGTTATTCACTACATTGAACTTTGGTCATAGATGAAAAAAATCATACATGATACATTAGTTCTTAGAGATCTCACAATTTAAAGAGTTTGTATATCTATCTTTAATTACTTTCTAGATTTCCTAAAATTTCTTAAGTTTCCGACTTCTCCCGTTATAAGCATATGCCCTCATCATCATCAAGGATCCTTTTAATCTCAACCATAGACCCCTCAAGTAGTTCCCCGATCAAGGACTCATGATTCTCCCCGCTCTACAAGTTCATCCATTTATGGGTCAACGTTACTTTGAGATCCACGGAATTTGCCTATCGGTTTGGTGGATCCAAGATTTTTTTAGAACGGGTGTATCTTTAAGGTTCGTGAAATCTAATCCAGTGAAAAAGTCAATTATTTCGATTTAGAGATGAAATTTTTCCAAATAGAATCGAGATTTTGTGCAAGACGCATGACCCATGACTAAGGGGCCGTGAGAATAATGATAAAGATGAAGACTCTTACTCGTTAAGTGAGGGTGACGACTCTTACCCGGGTAAGTGCTTACCGGGTAAATTGTTGCATACGATACCATTTTGATGTACTATAATCTTACCCGGTACAATAAATTATAATGTTGACTCCTAACGGTAAGCGCTTACCCTGTTAGCATTTAGGTAAATGGCCCCTAAGTATGGTGTAAGCAACTCGATGTGTTTTTAGCCGAATTCCATAGTTTGAAGAATTTGTTAGCTTCTTTGGTTGATTTCATAGGACTTCTTCGGTTGATTTCAATTAACGTTTTTAGATATCCCCAAGCACCCATTAAAATTTAGCATGTGCACCTTTCATACCTCTTAAAATATTCCATTGCAAAAATCGATTGAGCCGTGGCCCAACCTTTCATATCTCTCTCTCAGGTCTTCATAGGTTCGCCCCTCCTCCACTTCACGAAACACCATCGGTGTCAACATTTATTTCTTTTGTACGATAGTTATAATTTCCACATATTAATTTTTCCATGGTCCTTCCAAAGCCCTCAATGGCAGGGCTTAAAAGCTTTCGTCTCCTTCGTTATGGACATAGACATTTACTTATAATACAATTCCCTTTTGTCTCTTTCTTTATGCCAACTAGACTTCATAACGACTTTTGGTTCCATGCGTTTGTAGGTATAAAAGAAATGGATACAATACGTATTGAGTATTAAACATACCGGATGACCTTTATTCAAAGCTTCCGTGATTTTTTTTCTACCGTTTTTGGTTCCAATTATGACCGTTATATATTATAATTGAGCAAGCTTTTTAAAGCTCTTTTTAGATCAGTATATATCTCTAGTTTTTATCAAACATGACTAGTTTAACAAGTAATAACCAACTTAAATAAACTAGGATTTCCGATAACCATACCTAAAATAAACTTGGCATCATGGTCCACATGATTCTTTCCACTGTGGGTGCTCAAAATATCGATCAACACGGCCAACCCAATACGGAAAAATCCAAAAAAACTTTACCTGAACTAACCGACACATAGTTGATACAAAATTAGGTGAGCCCGTATTTACTGGGTTAGGATTTTTTTAACCCAACCCAACCCGATGCACTTCTATACTACAGATTTAATATGATTTTTAAATCTTTGACTAACATATATACATTAGACATTAGACCAATCCATAATTAGCTATATTTAAAATTATATTACAATATCAACCGTAATTTTACTTTCTTATTTACATAAACCTTCAACTTTCTTTTTTGAGTTTAAGTCTTTTTTGTATGTTATCATTTTGATTTTACTTCGTTTAAACAAAAACACTTGCATAGATTGTAAAACAATATATATAGCAAAGTTTTAACCCGACCAACCCGACCAACCCAACCAACTCATGGTTTGGGTTGGGTTGGGTTGGGTTGTAGTTTTTCTTAGGTTGGATTGGGTGGTTTTTCTTAGGCTGATTGAGATTTTTTAAACCGTAAACATTGGGTTGGATTCTTCAACGCATTGTGTCCAGCGGTTTCACCAATGAGGAATTTTCCTAGAAACGAAATAGGTTTAAAGTCTTCCAATCAAAAGTCAATACTAATTGATCCTTATAATATATATGTGTGTATATATATAGGTTTATTTGTGTCTGATATGTTTCTGCATTCACACATGGTAGTGCTACAACATGACAAAGGTACGCTTATAACCTTCTGTTTCAATTTTTTTACTGGTATATCATATCATTTTATTATCTTCAACGTTTTATCGATTGATATGAACTTAATCATGATGCAGAAAATTGTGTTGAAAGTAAACTTCCATTGTCACAAGTGCAAGACTCGTGTACTTCTTGCACTCACCAAACTTATCGGAATCGATCAAGTGTCATTTGACGGAGATAAAGGAACCGTGGTTGTAGTTGGTGATGTTGATCCTGTGTGTGTTGCGACTCGAGTTAGAAAAACGGGAATGATAGCACAGATCGAAAGTGTTGGACCGAATAAAAAATCATCGACACCACTTCCGAAGTTGGTAAGAATGATCAACCCTCTCCCTCCTTGTGGATGTGAGGTTGTAGCTAATGGCTATTCACAACCATATGATGGTGGGAATTGCATGATTATGTAGGCATTTGTGTTTTCTGTAAATTGACTATTTGTAAGATCTTCCATGGAGCAGTTGGACGTATAACTCCTCATCTTCAATATTCATGTTAGGGTTGTCTGTTTACTTCTTAATAGTTTCGTTAGGAGGCAGCCTCCAAATCGCTAACAGGTGAATCATGTTTGACAAAAGAAATTTGTCTCTTAATGGTTCTAAAACTCTCCGAATGATTTTGCATCTTGAGCCTCCCTAAACCCTTCAGAGCCCTAATTTCATTTTGAACAATTACCAAACAACCATATTTCATTTTGTAATATATCATAAGACTATCTTAATCATTCTAAGTACTTAAGCATTTTGTACCAAACCATTTAGCAACTGCCAAACAGCCTCTTATATATAGTTGATCAACCAAAGTCAAGTACTACTAGGAAACTAACTTTCATTGATGGATTATTGGCTGCTCCGAGCCGCCGTTGATCTTAATTGACGGCGAGCCATTTTGAGATAGCTTGTTTCCGTCGGTAATAGGCCGTCGGTGGCTATACCAGCAGATTGATCTGTCGGTAGAAACATGTTTTGTAGTGAAGATGAAGACCACTACAAGAAACAAGGCAACAACGACGGGCAAATCCGTAGCTGAAAGTCACATCCCTAGCAAATTTGTAACAATAAGTCGTAGCTAATCAGTTGGTCGCAAAAATATTTTGTTATGGATTTAATGATGGGACCTTAACATTAGCAACGGAAGACCCGTAGCACACTCGTAGCAAAAAAGACGTTTATACGTTTTATTATTTCTCTCTTTTCAAGTAAAAATCCAACGGAAAATGATGAATTTGCTAAGAATTACGAGGAAACATATTTGCTACGGATTAGATAGGGAACGTATGTACCATGGATTAGCAAGGGAAATATGTATATATTTTGCCACGCATTAGCAATGGATTATACATTCATCACAAAAATGGGAGTAGAAACTAAAAAATTGGATTTGTAGCTGATCCGTAATAAATTATTGACTATTGATGTCCAGTTTTCTAGTAATGTATCAAATCAGTTGATAAGATTTAAATAAGACGGTTAGATGATAATTCCAATGGTTATAAAATATTATGCAAGCATTTCCACTTACTTATGATCATATACACTACGATTTTATATATGCTCTGAAATTTCTTAATTGCAACCCAATTAATTGCATTATACCCCGTTGTTTTAATCTTTCCAGACGACAGTGCCGTTGTGTTAACTTTATCTGTAAATTTTCCGACGTCCTTGATGGTGTAGCTAGCTTCCATCCCAAACCATCAACCACTTGTTCATTTCAAAAGAGTCTGTGTTTGAAGAAGGTGCTACCATTGTTACTTCGTTTACCAAACGCTTATCCGCTTACCAAGTAACATTACCCCACCGCATGAATATGGTAAAGACCAAAAATCTTACCCCGAGACAAGGACCAAAAGTCTTACCCGGTAAGTGAGGGCGACGACTCTTACCATGGTGAGTACTTACCGGGTAAATTGTTACATATGACGTCAATTTGAGTAAATAATAATATTAAAATTTACCGGATAAGCATTTGGTAAATGGCTCCTAAATTTGAATCCAATTGGTTTGGAGTTGAGAACTGATAGCTATTTGTTCATTGTATAATATATTTGTTTGTCATGGGTGAAAGCATGGGGCGGAGTTGGGATGAGTTTCAATCCAAATAGAATGGTGTCTCTAAGCTCAATTTGGTTGGAAATTAAATGTAACGACCCCGTCCCGTGTGATTTAGAACAACCTCCATCACACACACATATACATAAATTCAAAAGAACCTCATCCACAAAAGGAGGTCGGAAAACACACAGAACATGCCAAGTATTATGTACATTACACACGTAAATCCAAAAGGTTAACGTAGCTACAAGTTTATAACCAAAAGAGAAATCCTCAACAGGCAGGATTCTCCCAAAAAGTCGCTAACATCACTCCCTTCACTTTAGCCCAGTATCGAGTGTACGTCTTATACCTGCCGTGCACAAAAAAAGAAAAAGAGAACATGATTGAGCGACGCGATCAATGAATGGATAACAAAAGTAACAACAATTTCAAGAATAATAAAATTGAACGTAGTGGAAATAATGATTAGATATTAAAATCAAGTCGATTAAAATATAAATATTCAATGAATAAATAATCAGAAATCAAAATGATCCTAAAATTAACTCGAAACAATCTCAAGTCCAAATAAACAGACGTCAATAATTAAGTCTCAAAAGTCCAAAACCAAGTATCAAATCATTTAAATTTGCATTCCGTGCAACAAGGACTCGTCGTCCAATGGTTGGCGAAACCATTCGGACGGTTGGGAAATAGGGGTACGAGCACACACTGTCTAAGTCCCACTGTGGGTTTAACCATGACCTCAAGTTTTGGAACTAGTTCTAAGATCGATCGATACACCCTCAGGTGGCTTGTACCATTCGTTGAAGACACCATAGTCTTTGTAGCCACTATGGTAGCATCCCAGACAAAGGTGCCCCCAAATCCAGTATTTGGAAAGTAAAATTAAAGCAATGAAGTCAATTTCATCAAATCAAAGCACAAAGCCAAAAAAGGTTTCTGATTTCAACATATTTGAATTTCAGAATGTCACATAGAAGTTCATGGAACAAACAATTGGATTAAACAATGTAAATCTCAAATCCAATAGAAGTTCGGTTCCAAAAGAATAAAGGTTATCATGCTAAACCCATAATGGACATCACAAACAAGTCGAAAAACTTGTTTAATAATTATAACACAACAATTAAAACAAACTGATCAAGGATTGAAAACAATGTTCCGGCTAACCAATATACCCACTTTTATGGATATTTTTATTCATAATGAATCTCATGAATGCAATGATCATATAAATAAGTTATTCTTGTATCTAAGAAGATTGAATCTGTATCTGAGTTGGTCCCATTCTTCTCTTTTAATTCTCAGTGTTATTGACTTCAAAACTTCAATATCGCAACTAATCTTCTTTAATTTTTCAAGAAATTGGATGATTTCTCCATCTCTCTCTGTGTATACACGATTTAGAAAATGAAGAACAAATAAACCATTTGTTCTTTTATTTTCATAAAATAACAAGTTTGAACTATTTAATTTGGTCCCCTCAAACTTCTAAAATTTCAAAATCTACCCTAGCCATAAATTTGCTTAAATTTGAAGTCTAGTATTAAGTTTCAGTTGACTAGTTTTGGCCCCTCAACATGGTATTCTTAATTCTAAAGTATTTTAAGGTACAATGCAATGATGCATACGGTACAACTTAATCATTTGCACACATTTATATATAATCCGAAATTTGACGAATATGTGGTCACCTGGTCGAAATTTGAGGAATATGTGGTCACCTGGTCGAAATTTGAGGAATATGGATGGGTATCAATGTGAAACTTTGAGGAATATGTGGTCACCTGGTCGAAATTTGAGAGGTTAGCGGTGTTTATCTGCAAAAATCTTGTATCGAGATTATGCTTCCTTCATTTTCTGTCGGGTTACCTCAATATTTTTCAGTCGTAACTTGAATAATCTCAGGACCTTTCGATCAGTTTTTCTCCAACTTCATTCCAACAAGTCGGCGATCGGCATTTTCGGTCGTACAATGCTTCATAGGGAGCCATGCCAATACTTGATTGCCTACTGTTTTATAAGAGAATTCAATAAGAAAGAGATAATCATCCCAACATCCATTCGACTATAAAGCATAGGCTCAGAGCATATCTTCTAATGTCTAATAGTGCGTTTAGACTGACCTTCTGTATGGTATGAAAACTGTACTGAAATTTAATCGAGTACCTCAGGCTTTGTGCATACCTTCCCAAAATCGATAAGTGAAATGTTGATATCTATCAGAAGTTATAGAAATTAGCGTGTCATGAAGTCGAATAATTTCATGCTAGAAGAGTTTAGTCAATTTAGATATAGGCCAAGTCTGTTAGATAGGAAGAGTTTGGGTTGATTTCATCAAACGGTTGACAATCACCCAAATGGAGTCATGTTTAGAAGACGTTTAGGGCAACCCAACCATAAAATTCATTGTGTACAAATAGTTTATATTGCCCAACATCAGTAAACCTTCAATATTGAAAGTTAAACCAAGACAATACAAGTTCGTGGATCAAATTGATTGGGACAAATTTGTCGAAAACGCACTTTCAAATCAATTCGAAGTTATACGATGCACAATCAGTTTTATATTTATTGTGAATTTCTATTTTTTTTCTTATATTGCAATAATTATTTCATCTTTTTCTTGTTCCAAGGGTGTATCTGAGTCAACAAAAATATCACGTGCAAAGCAGGAGTACCCACATCGGTTGGGATGATCTGGACACGTGGAACTCAGAGAAAAATTGGTAATGCTCTTTTTAAATTGTTGATTTCATTACCCTTTATCTTTTTCTTATAAGCCAATATCCAAGACTGAAGTTTTACACCAAGGATGTGTATTTGATAATGACTAGGAAAAAAATAAAAAAATTCCTGATGATAAAGTTCCATTTTGTTCTTTGATGTGGTGCAAGGCACGTCAAACCAAAGACGAAGATTATGAAAATGATGATATCAAAGACAAGACAAATGAAATTGTAAGAGTCCATACTTTATTGGACCACATTCCTCCTTCTACGAACATATCAATGATATATGTTGTGGATAAGTCATTTATGAAAAGGAGATTCATGGTGGATCTCTAAAGCTTGATTATGGCACACATGCTCTTACACTTGCGTTTAGCAAAGAGCATTCTGGGCGTGGGGGTCAGCAAGGGAGTGACTCCAACATGCTACTGGAACATTCCCAAATACAAAAGGTCGTCCAAAAATTGCACTCTACAAAGACAATTGGATGATGAAAAATGAGAGAATGCTAAAAAAGTTGAGGGTTGTAGAAGATGTTCGAAGAACAAAATCATGTAATTAAAGAATAAGGTCAGAAGCTCCAAGACAAATATCAGCAGCTCGGAGATCAAGATCATGTGATTAAAGAACAAGGTGAGGTCATGATAGCTAATATTCATTAGCTTACCTGTCCTCTAAAGGAATGAGATTAACAGGTCTGGAAACTTCATTAAACATGAGTTTCGATGGAGAAGTAAGTAAATCGATTAGAATTTATGTTTGATAGAATTGATTTCATTGTTTAAATAATTTTCATGCAATATCTAATATTTGTATAAACACTTTTCAGGATTCTTTTATAAGTGGTCTCCCAACTTCACATGAAACTCCTGCAACAAGCAATCACTTTGATATATCTACACAGGACGAAACTATTATTAAATTGTGAAAGAGAACTCAACAATCTTTAGCGATTGATTATATACTGTATCTGGGAAGGACGCTCCTGTTTCTAAGACTACATCGTCTCAAATGAAGGCCTAATGGTCTGTTTATTAAACAGATTATAATTTTTTAGTGTTGACTTTGTTTCGTACATAATATATATTTGTAGAATATAAAATACAGACTGGAACATCCAAATCTAAGAAACATTATTGCACACGAGACTATCTTCCACTCATTTTCACAATAGAGTGTGCATGGAGTTCCACTTTGGGCTGATTGCTACACAACCTCAATTGACATAAAAATAAAACCAATTGCATTTTTACGCATCCAATCGGTTGAGCACAAGACTGTAGGAGCAACTTATGGAAGTTTTGTCGCTTGGCCAAAAGACCTTGGGATCCAAACTCGAAGGTTAGCTGTGTATCTAATTTAGCTCTTCATTTGTTTTAATGGAAAATGTTGCATGTCTTAATGTATACAACTATATCAAGATATTAAATATTTGATTACCATTATAACTTATATAACTTACATGTTGGGAATCCATTGCAAAGAGTTGAGCCTTTAGCATGACCGCTATCCACAAATACTTGATTACCATTTTATCTTATACAACTTAAAGCCATTTAACCATTCTAGGAAAGGAACCAATGGAAACATCCAAGTTGAATTTTGTAATCTGGCCTAGATAAGCATACTTTGTGAAAAGTAGACTAATTATGTTTAGCGTAGATGATTAATGCAAGTCTAATGAAGTTGGATGTATTAAGGGATTGGATAAACAACTATTACAATTACTAAGCTAAAGGTACTACATGATTGTATCTTGTCTTCAAGATTGAAAGTCAAACTAACAAATATCCTAAAACATTTAAAAGGGGTAAAATAGAAGGCAAAAAGATGTTAGAACGAAATGATGAAAGCCATCAGAAGGAATTGTTATATTTGATCATGTTTGTCGTATTTTGACTGCAATAACTTACTATTTACTATGACTTTGATCCTTATGTTCATTTCACTTCATTAGACCAACTCAATTGAAGTTATTCGCTAATTACTTGTTTTATGAATTTTCATAATGAAAGTTGTTGTGTTTTGGTAGTTTTCATAATCATGTTGAGTTATTAAAACATGATAAACATTAGTTCATGTTTTTGTTAGAAAGGTGGATTGGGCTTGCATTTCGTAATTTATATTGGGATTGTTTCTATTGGTTGCTTTTATTTTTTCAAATTTTATTTGGTTTCCTAAATTTTTTGTCCTTGTGCAAGTACCGCAACAACATCGATGAGTATAAAGAGAATCAAAATAAGAAGATAAAAAAGAAGTACACAACTATTAATCGAGGCCAAAGCATACAAGGAGTACGTTTAACAAGAAAAACACTGATTTAGCTGATGCATAAGCTTATTATAGGTACTTAGAAACAAACTTTTTGACACAGCTGATTTTTTATTATTTGTCTTTGAATACATTATTCATATAATTATCAAAACTAGTTTAATAGTTTTCTATATATTCATAATCATTTTGAACTTCTTTTAGTTTTTATTTTTGCCGGATATTACTAAAACCTTTTGCAAAACGTAGTCTATGACAATTGTTTCGAAAAATAAACGTAACTATATATTATACTATAGTGACCATATTGAATAATAAATGTCACCATACATCATGTTATGGTATGTTTTTCAATAAATAAACGTCACTGTATGTCATGTTACAATACCATGTTTTTGTTGATCCTATCTCTCAGTGATTTGATGATGATTCCTTTTATCTATCGAAGTGTATTATCTATGCATTCGGTTTCAGCGATCATCACGGAGTCTGTTTAGTGATCGCTGAACATGTATTGTAATTCGTTCAGAGATCGATATACTTCAAGAAGACAAAACACACACCACAGATCCTTCAGCGATGTTGAAGACAGAAGCTGAAGATTAGAGACCAGCAAGTTCGTGATCTGAAGCGGTTTTTAGTGATAACAAGCTCGTCTACACAAGTGTGAAGTATGTGCAAGATTCAGCGAACACTGATGAGACCTTCAGCGTCATTTCAGTGTTTAGCGATCAAATGAATCTTGTCGAGCAAGATTAGTTTTTGTCTTATCTTTATGCATACAAAAGACAAACCCACACCTTTCTAAGTATAGTATAGTAAGGAGTCACTCCTTTTATTCTAAATGTGGTTACCTACTTTATGGAAGCATATTGTTCATATACAACCAAAAAGATTGTATTATGTAACAAAGGACAAGTTTTTCTTTAAACGTTCGCCATATGCCATGTACCTTCTGAATTGCATTTAATGCAAAGGGTATAAATAGTTGAGTAGTTCTCCTCTCAGTTATCATCTTCCTGACTCAAAAGATACCCGAGTAGTTACTTCTTTCTTTACTCTTTGTCTAAGAGAAAGACCCACTTTAACAAGTGAAGAACACATTTCTTCTTACCTTATTTCTTGTAGCAAGCCTTTTCTTATTGTTATCTGTAATTTTGTATTTATCTTAGATTGTTTAGATATGTTCTGTATCCTATCTCTTTCGTAAAAACAATCTGTAAAATTTGTATTGATCTTCTTTATCAATATATAATTTTTAAAAGTGAAGTTACTGTGTTTGTATTCATCCCCCCCTTTACAAACTGTTACCTATAAACTCTTGTAGATCCGGCTGGACCAACAAGTGGTATTAGAGCAGTGTTTGTTTTTGTGTTGAATTGTTGTTTTATTGGTATTTTATTATCTCTTCTTCTTTAGATAATTTATTCCTTTCAAAATCGCTTTGCAAAACACTAGCACAAACTTTCACGATAATGACTCTCTTGCCAAATCTCCCCAGTTTATTAGAGACAATTTTACTTTTTGGAAGGTGTGGATCCAGAGATTCCATATTATATATAGAATGGAACTTATGTTCCATCCGCTATCTCTCTAGCAGTTCCTGCAACTGCTACGGCTTTCGCGATTCCTGAACGACAGATTCCAAAACTTCCTCCTCAATGGAGTGATGAAGACAAGAAGAAGGTGGCTTTAGACACTTTTGCGAGGTCTATAATAGCTATGTCTCTTCCTGATGAGGTCTATCACTTTGTGATGAAGCTTAAAACCTCGAAATCCATGTGGGCACTCTATGTGTTCAATATGAAGGTACTTCAGAAATACAAGAATCAAGGAAGATTAATCTAGTAAGACAATATGAAAGTTTCCTTTGTAGAAAAACTAAATATTTGTATGAAGTACATCAATGATTTAATTCTCTTCTTATTGATTTGAGGATAGTTGGAAGAGAATATTCCAACTCAGAGACACTGAAAAAATTCCTTGAATGTTTGCCAGAAGCATAGGATCAATATACCATGTGTCTCAAGATGTCCAAGGACATGTCCTCCCTTTCTCTCAGTTCTCTTTATGGTATATTGCTTAATCATGAGCAATCCTGTCAGTTGAAGAAGCATCTTCTCAAAGACTCTAGGGAAATGAAAAGCTCTCTGTTAGCTTTGATCTTTGATAGCCCTCCAGCTGACCCTTCTATTTCTTCTACTCCTTCTATTTCTTCATTTTTCTATCACTGAGTTAGATCCCTCTAACTATGAGGACTTGATAGATGCTGATCTTCTAGAGTTTGACGAGTCGCTGAACCTTCTAACTAACTCTTTCAGGAGATTCACCACAAAAAGCAACTACCGCAGATCTCCTTCGCTAACCATAGCTGAGAAGCCAAAGTCAAACCCCATTGACAAGGCTTCAGCGAGCTGCTACAACTGTCAATGCAAAAGTCAATTTGCAAATGAATGCAAGTCAAAGAAAACTTCGACGCCATCTTCCAACCTCCCATGCTCCTTTAGGCCTCAAAAGGACAAGTACCTAAAATTGAAGGAGAAGTATAGGAAGACGAAGAATCTTCAGCGTAAAGGCAAAGGTCTTGTCGCTGAAGAACATGACTGGGTTGATTCTTCTGAAGAATCATCCTCTAACAAGGAAGACACGATCTACCTCTGTCTTATGGCCAAGAATGTCAAAGATGAACCATCAAAGACATCATTCTCCAGTGATCTCTTGTCATCAAGTTCTACTCAGGTATGTAACCTGAATGATTCTTCTTCTTCTTCTTCTTCTTCTTCTTCTTCTTCTTCTTCTTCTTCTTCTTCTTCTTCTTCTTCTTCTTCTTCTTCTTCTTCTTCTTCTT
>NC_037529.1:55145089-55159613 GCF_001531365.2 Cynara cardunculus var. scolymus | reverse complement strand
TGATAGCTTATCTATACTAGATACACTGACGGTTGACCTTTACAATGCCCTGAATGGCAAGTCCAAAGCTGAAAAGCTTAATCTTGATCTTCAAGAACAATTGAATAAATGTCATTTAAAGAGCTGACAAAAATTGAGGAAAATCGTAAGGATCAGGTCATTGTAAATCAGACCATTAGCATCGAACACGAGCAGGCTACCGCTAAGCATGAGTATTGGAACAAAAATGTTGTATTCAAGTCCCGGTGCTAAAATTGGTTTTACATGCTTTGTAATTGTTTAGTTGTTGTTTCCTTTGTAATAGATAGTTGGTTTTCTTACTTTTATAGGAGCTGCTATAAATAGTGTATTTGGTAGTTTAGTTGGTTAACAACCTTTTGACATATTCATAGGTATACCAGAGAGAGCTTATTGTATCAAGAACACATGTACTTAAGTTTATAAAATCAACACTACAGATTCAAATCATCATTCTGTTCTTGATATTTACATGAATTGTTAATTAGACTTGAATTTTGTGATCACAATTGGTATCAGAGCGAGATCAGATCGACTTGATTGGATTTGAAGTTGATTTCTTGTTCGAATTTCTTGAAATTCTGTTTTCAAGACTTCTTGCTTACTGTTCTTGCGTATTTTTTTTGCTAAATTCATCTATTTGATCGATAATTGTAAAGATGGTTTGTGTTTAATTTGGTTATGTATTACTTGAACTCTGTAAGAAAATTGCATCAATTTGCCATTTTGAGCCATTTTTGAGTGATTTTCGAATTCTTGTATTAAGTGTTCATTCATCGGGTGTTAAATGTTCATCGTCTGATAAGACTCAACTCATCGGATATTGATTCTTGTGGTGAAGTGTTGATTCATTGTTTGAGTGCTTTATCGCTCAATTTGATTGACTTGGGTTTGATTTTGATTGCTTATCGCTTGTTTGTTGATAGATTTGTATTTGTCATCTCTCATTACTTGTGCGATTTAATCTTGGTTTATTTGCTCATCGGATAGTGTTGTCGGATAACTTTTGGTTATCGTTTAAAGAGTCATCCGGAGACCCCTTCATTGTTTTATTCTTGTGCGATTTCTTTTCTTATCGCTTAATAGACTTATCCGGTTACTCAGTTCACCGTTCATATTGTGTCCGGATACCTTTGTTCCATTGCACAAATTGTTTCAAGTATTCTTCATTGGATACTTCTCTGTTCGATATTCCTTCCGCATCGGTCACTTATTTGTTCGATAACTCCTTTATCGATTAAGTCTTGTCCGGTGAATTGTGTCCAATCAAGTCCGTCCGATAACAAGTCTTATCCGTAAAAGAGTTGTCCGATAACTTAGAACTCTGTCCGATATCCTTGAATTTATGTCCGATAAGAAAATTCCTTGTTGTCCGATATCTTGTTTCTTTTGTCCAATAAACATTCTTTGATGGTTTACTTTCTTGACAATAAAGATGAGAAACTAATGCAATCTATCACGAATGGACCGTATGTCAGTTACATGGATCTTCCAGAACAGACTTCCACTGATGGGATTGTTTTGTCTGCTTCAAAGAGAAAGAAAGATCCACAGTACTACACTGAAACTGAGAAGCAAAGGGTTTCATTGATAAGAAAGCTTTGACATATATGTTGATGGCTATTCTTAATGAACTTTTCAACCGAATTGATAGTAGAGCTTCAGCTAAAGAACTCTGGGATGAGCTTGAGAAGCAGATGATTGGAAGTGAAAAGCCAATCCAGATAAGGATGAACCAGTGCATCAGTGCATATGAAGGGTTCAAGGCTCAAGAAAATGAAACAATCACTGAATCCTACAATAGGTTCAATGTGATTCTGAATGACTTGAGAAGGAATGGTATTCAGAAATCAATGTCTGAGATTGATTACAAGTTTTGGAAGAATTTGAAGTAAGTGTGGAACTCTCTTGCAGTAAATCTGCAAATGAATAAGAACATGTCAGAGGAGGACATACATGATCTTTATGGCATTCTGTTTGAGTAAGAGGAAACTGTGAGAGAATTGATGTCAGAAAAGAAGAAGGTGGTTGACTCATTGGCTTTGCTGTATGGGAAGCAAGGTAAGGGTAAATCTGAAGCAAAGAGCTCCAAGTCTTTGAAGATAGAGTTGTCAGAGTAGATTGAAAGTGAATCAACTGAAGATTCCTCTGCTAATTCTGATGACGTCATTTGGGAGTTCTCAAAGAAACTTGTTTTGCTTACTAAGAAGTTTCAGAAGAGGTTTGACAAGAATAAATTTGTGAAGTTTGAGAAAAGAAAAGGAAAGGAGGTCAAGCCTAAGAAGTTTGTAAAAGCCAGAGACCGAAAGGAAGTGAAAGCTGAAGAGAGCAAATGTTACAGCTGTGGAAAGCCTGGTCACTTTATCAAGGATTGTCGGTTTAAAAAGTTTAAAGACTCAAACTACTATCTCAAGAAGGCTAATCTGGAAAAAGCTCTTGAGGATGCCAAGGCCTTGGTAGCCGAAGAAGAAAGCTGGTTGATCGATTCTTCAGATGATGAAGCTGCTCATTTTACTCAAGTCAACATGTGCTTAATGGCTAGGACTAAAGCTGAAGACTCATCATCTGAGAAAGAATATGAGGTAAATAATTCTTTAAATGCTGAATTGATAAAAGAAATTGAAAACATGAATGCTGAATTCAAAATCTTAAAATATAGATGGAAAGGTGAAAGAGCTTTGATGCTCAAGTTTAGAGAAGAAAGCTGCAAGTATAAGTGTTTAAGTGACGGTCTAAGGGAAGAGCAAGAAATTCTAAGATCTGAGAAGACAAAAATTGAATATGAATTTTTGCTACTTAAAAAGAGATTGAGTGAAAAAGAGTGTGAACGCGATAATATTTAACTAAAATTTGACTTATTTTTGCTGAAAGATTAAATTTTCATGACAAAATAAAACAGTTGGAAGACACCAATTACAAAAGAGGCCAATTTGAACTGACGTTAAAAATTTTAACAAAATATCCCAACGATATTAGATTTTATAATCCAAAATGGGTATGGGTTATTCTGAAAATGATACTTTGACAAAAGCCTCTAAATCTTTGTATGATTTTGAAAAATGGTGGTCGGCAAAATTTGCAATTCCTACTTTAAAGGAAATATTTGTCAAATCAGAATCAGAATAAAGAAAAATCAAATTTTAAATTAGTTGAGTTGAAATACGATGATCTTAATTCAAGATATGAGATAAGAGAAATCATTTTTTCACATACTAAGCTGGATACATTGTACCCAACTAAACATTTTCAAAACAAAACTTTATCTGTTTTTTAATCATATCCAAATAATTCTGAATTTTTTTTGAGTTTGTTGAATCAATGACTCCTGAAATGTTTGAATTTTTTTAAATGAGTCTGATTCTGACTCGGAAACAAAGGTGGTTTATGACTCTGACAAGACTGAAGAGATTACTGATCAGGACTGGAAAGTGCATTCTAACCAAAAATTTGATTCGAATTTAAAAATATCTTTTTTAGAAAAACAAATATCTGATCTTGAAGAGGAACTTAAAGCTGAAAAGGATTTACATCTTAAATCTCAAAATGATTTTCAGACCAAATCAAATGAATTTGAAAGTAAAATTTATGAGTTGACCATGCTTGTTGTATGCAAATATAATCTGTATGCGTCTAACTTGAAAAAAAATATTCTAATTTGAAAAAGGAATTAAGTTCGTGTTGTGATGATCGTACTCAGCTTATGAGTAAAATCATTAAGCTTGAGGAAGATCTTAAAACAACTTCAAGATCAGTTGTCAAAAATATAGAAGATGTTCAGATTGCCTCAAATTCAAAAACAACTGTTATTGATAATATAAATTTTTTTGAAAGTAAATTTGAAAAAAGGAGAGCATTCAAATTCTAAAAGTGAAAATATTTCTAAGGTTTCTCCAAAATCCGTTTAACATGCTTTTAATGTTAATGTTTCAGTTAATAAAAATAGTTGCAATTGTACATTTGTAAAGCCAAAATGTAATCTGGATGTTGATCTCAAGAATGTTAAAAAAAATTCACATCCGAATCTTTTATTTGTTGCTAAATGTCATATACATTGCAATTATTGTGGGTCAAACTCCCTTCCAGTTAATGCCAAGAATAAAAAGTCTTTAAGATTTAAGGTTTCTAACTCCAACTCAGACATTCCACTTAAACCAGAAGCTTTCAATTGTCCTCCATGTTCTAAAAAGAAAAATGCTTTAAAGAAAGATTTTTCAAAATCCAAAAAAGAGGAGCCATATTTTGTGAATGTATAGTTTGTATGGAAATGGGTGTCGAAAGCAAAATACGAATGGCGCGTTAAATCGATATCATCCAATGTCATTTCTAACGCTCAAGGACCTATATAGAAATGGGTACCTAAATCTCCGTGATTGTTTTTGCAGGACAATCATGTGTGGTATGTAGATTTTAAAGAAAAGCCTGGCAGAACAGTCACGTTTGGGAACAAAGAAAAAGATTTTGTTCGAGGGTATGGCACATTATCAAACAACATTGTCACAATAAAAATAGGTTTTGTATGCTGAGAGTTTAGAGCATAATCTTTTAAATATTAGTCATTTTTGTGATAATGGGTTTGATTTAAAGTTTTTCGTAAATGGTTGTGTAATAATTGACTCTGAAGGGATATAATTAATTCGTGTGGAACGCTATGGTAACCTGTATGCGGTAAACTTTCCAACCCTGACTGCTTCTAGGCCTATTTGCTTAATCTCCAAAGCAACAAAAGAAGAAAGTTGAATATGGCATTGCAGATTATCTCATCCGAATTTCAGAGCATTAATAAGCTTGTAAGCAGTGATCTTGTCATTGGTATGCCAGAACTCAGATTCGCTAAGAACTCACTTAGTTCTGCATGTGAAATGGGAAAGATTACAAGATCTTCACATAAAGCAAAATCTGCTTCTTCTTGTAAATCTCCTTTCGAGATGATTCACATGGATCTATGTAGACCGATGAGTACTCAATCGTAGGAGGCAAAAAGTACACATTGGTGATGGTCGGCGAGTATTCCAGATACATGTGGCTAGAGTTTCTTAGAGCCAAATCTGATGCGCTAGAGCTGATAATCTCATTTATCATGCGTATCCAAGTTCTTCTATAACTTCCAGTACAAAAGCTTAGTAGTGATAATGACACTAAGTTTACAAACGAGGCCCTTCAAAGTTTTCTTCAAACTGTTGAGATTTCTCAGAACTTTTTGGTTGTTCGAACTCTGCAACAAAATGGAGTTGTTGAAAGAAGAAACAGAACTTTAGTCGAGGATGCTCGTACTATGCTACCGCTTACTTCATGCAAAATAGAACGATCATCATCAAGCATTTTAATAAAACTGCTTATCGGTTAATAAATAATCGAAAGCCTAATGTAAAATTCTTTTATGTTTTTGGTTGCAGATGCTTTGTGCTTAACGATCAAGACAATCTTGGGAAATTCGATATAAAGGCGAAAGAAGGTTACTTCATTGGTTATTCGTTAAAGTCTAAAGCCTTTCGAGTCTACGTCAAACAATCAAAGATTGTCATAGAAAGCAACAACATTAGATTCGATAAATCTTCCACTTCTGAACAACTCAGTTCAGGACTCAAGCTACAACTGTTAGCTTCTACACAAAACAGTGTAGAATCTATAGCAAACAGGTCATTTAATTCTGATTCTTTAGTTAAATCAAATTTAGATTCTTTGTTTAAAGACGCATTTGATATAACTTGGGATATTTTTGTAGATTATGAAATATTTGATCTACCCAAGGTGAATGAACCAGTGGTCTCGATTCCGCAAGTTACTCAACTTTATGGACCATCTGAAGCTCGTTTGTTCAACCTGAATCTGCTGAAGTAACTGAATCAAAACCTGTTCAATATGAGGCACAGACTCAACCAGAGATTGTTTAATCCGACATTGATCCATCTGAGTCTTCTGTACTTGCTGATGAAGCTGAACATTCTGAGATTCAAGTTGAAGAAGAATATGATATTCAAGCTGAAGTGAATACTGAAATTCAAGCTGTAACTTATGAATATGATGATCAGAACAACTTAACTGAGGCATTGCAAGATCATCCCCTGCTCAAATAATTGTTAATGTAAATGATAGAGTGAAAACACGATCTACTACCGCTAACGAGTGTCTTTTTGTTAATTTTCTCAGCGCAAGAGCCAAAGAAGCCATCTGAGGCATTGCAAGATCCAGATTGGATTAATGCCATGCAAGATGAACTTCAAGAATTTGAAAGAAACCGAGTTTGGAGAGTCGTGCCGAGGGCAAAAGACACATCAATCACGGGTACAAAATGGGTCTTTTGAAACAAAAAGGATGAGATGGGAATTGTAGTAAGAAACAAAGCCCGATTTGTTGCTAAATTTTATTGTCAACAAGAAGGTATCGATTATGACAAAACCTTTGCTCTAGTAGCTCGTATCGAGGCCATCAGAATATTCTTGGCATATGCTACTCACAATAATTTCAAGGTATACCAAATGGATGTCAAATCGACATTTATGAATTGTATTCTTCATGAAGAAGTTAACGTGAGTCAGCCTGAAGGTTTTGTTGATCCACATAAGCCTGATCATGTCTATGTCCTAGACAAAGCATTATATGGTTTGAAACAAGCACCTAGGCCATGGTATGACACTTTAACTCAATTCCTACTGAAATCTGGTTTCAAGAAAGGTACTATAGATACTTCGTTATTTCTTAAAACACAAGGTAAGCACATGATCTTGATACAAATATATGTTGTCGATATTATTTTTGTTTCTACAAATCTTAAGTTTTGTAAGAACTTCTTAGACATCATGAAATCAAAATTTCAAATGAGTATGATGGAAGAGTTAAATTTCTTTCTTGGTCTTCAAGTAAAACAACTCCCCAATGGCATATTCATTAATTAGTCTAAATTTGTTAAAGACATTTTGAAAAAGTTTAACATGTTTAAATGTTCTTCTATAGATGCAGATTTATCTAGAAAATTTGTTGATCAACAAAACTACCATGCCATGATTGGATCTTTATAGTACTTAACTTCAAGTAAACTAGATATAATATTTGTAACATGTTTTTATGCAAGATATCAGGCTAACCCTAAAGTGTCACACCTTGCAGCGGTTAAAAGAATTCTTAGATATCTCAAAGGCACACAAAATTTGGACCTTTGGTATCCAAAAGAATCTGGTTTTCATATCAGGTATCATTTCATTAGAGGTAATGTAGAAAAAGGGTCAATTGAAATGCATTTTGTGCAGACAGATTTCTAGCTTGCTGATATTTTACAAAACCTCTCTATGAGAAAAGGTTTTCATTTTTAGTAAACAAACTAGGAATGCTTAATATGTCTGTATGAAAATCTAATCCATCTTTTTAGGGGGAGTCCGAGTCTGATTTTTATTTGTATTTGGATTTGATCTTTATGTTATCACTTGTTTGAGTTTTGAGCTGTATCATCAAGGGGGAGCTCATCATTTCATACATTTATGATCTATCATCTTTATCAGGTATATCATTCTTATCTTTCTATGAGTATCCATAGAAGAAGGACAACTTCTATGTGTATACAATGTTTTCTTAAATGTTCAAATCCACTTCTTTGAACTTAAATGTTTTCATTTCTAAGAAGTGCGATTTTAAATAATTTTGATCTTTATTCTTTTTTTTTTGGAACGAGTACCATTTTTGAACAGGTATTTCATTGGGATTATACTTGTGTATTTTCTCTTCAGTCATATTTCCATTACTTGATTCAACTATTTTTCGAAATGTTATTATCACGTCCCTAAAATGAAAAATCATTCGCGGTGATAATACATTCGTTAGTACTCAACGTTGTTTTTTGAGCTTATTTTGATAATGATTCTTTGATTGATACACATTTCTCAATTCTTTGATTTCTTTATCTGTAAATTTGTACTTACAGATCCTCATTCATTTCTCCCTACTTTTTTAATTTGTTTTGTATATCAATTCTGTTTATTGGGTCATGTGATTGATTGCAATATTATTCTTGATCAATTTCATCTGATCAAATGTGCTTCATTGCAATATTATTTTTGATTAAACTTTTGTAATCATGAGCTTACAATGTAAAAATTTTAGGAGGGACTGAGAGCTTAACAGAAATACCTCTATGGACTGTCAGAACTGACAACCCTACCCAAGAGGACATCCATATTTAAGTGAGCTTAAATGCAAAATGAGTTTGTGTGCTGAGCTTAAAATAAAAATGAGAGGGGTAGTTAGTGTGAGCTAAAAGAATTGATGAAACTTGTGTCCAGGATTAAGAGAATGAAAGAATCATGTTCTCTCTACTATAATGCGGACAATCACACAATCTATTAGTTCTCATCTCTTTCGAGACTAATATTGAAAAAGGCAAAGCCGAGGGGAGATCATTGCCAAAAAAATCTAAAGAAGTTGTTGTTTTGGACTTGAATCCAAAGAAGGGAATCGTTGGAACAAAAATGTTGTATTTAAGTCTCAGTGCTAAAACTGTTTTTACATGCTTTGTAATTATTTAGTTGTTGTTTCCTTTGTAATAGATAGTTGGTTTTATTTCCTATTATAGGAGCTGCTATAAATAGTGTTTTTGGTAGTTTAGTTGGTTAACAACCTTTTGACAGATTCATAGGCATACACAGAGAGAGCTTACTGGATCAAGAACACTTGTACTTACAGTTTATGAAATCAAGCTGAAAGATTCAAATCATCATTCTGTTCTTGATCTTTACATGAATTGTTAATTAGACTTGAATTTTGGGATCACAGTGAGCAAAAAATTGTTGAACTCAAGTTGAGAAGGATACCATTGAAGGATGGTGCAAAGCCTCTATCAAGGCCTCTGAGATCATAAACGCTCAGATCCCTGCCATTAAAGTGGTCTAGGATTTTCTTCTATGATTAGGAAGAAAGTGTCACTGACAAGTACATGCTGAAGTTTGGTACTTTTGTCCCTTCCATTCTTGACATCTCTTCCTCCCAGTACTCTTCCAATGAGACTCCTCTTGAAATAACTCCCTCGAGTTCAGGACGCAAAAACAAAGGTAAAGCCATTGTTAGCACTCCTCTTCCCAAAAAGGCCAACAAGTCAAATAGACTCAGATCTATTTCTTCAGCTTGTAAACCTTCTTCTTCAAGGACCAAGGTCTCTGAACCCTCTCAAAAATCTAAGCCAAATATAAAAGTGAATCTTTCACCCAAGGTATCTAAACCCTCATTTGTTCCTCCTCGAACGAATGAGAAAGGAATCCTTGGAGCTTGTCTCTCTTCTATTCTCTTCGACCCTTCTGGCCATAAAGCTACTTTTGGATTTAGGAAGTGTCGTCACTATGGTGAAACTTTACATATTGCCAGTAAGTGTACTTCATCTACCAAATCCGGTCTGCCTGCTAAGGAAAAGAAAGTAGCTAAGGCTGAAAAATCAGCCAAGGCGAAATTAGCCACCAAAGTTGTGAAAAAAATAAAGTGAAGAAGTCCACTGAAGCCTCTTCTTTAGGCTTATTGAAGACACCTGCTGACTCTGAACCTACAGTGTCAGTGGATGTCGCCTCTAACTCTACTGGACCCATTGAGACATGCGTACCAAAACAATCTTAATATGTTTTCTTAGCAGGAAGTCAAAGGCATCTAGTATCTTCATAGTGGATATTCAAGGCACATGACCCACAACAAATCCCTGCTCACTGATTACAAAGAGGAAAGAGGCCCTTCCCTGACCTTTGGAAAAAACGAAAAAGGATATACCAAGGGCTTTGGTTTGTTAACTAAAGGTGCAACCACTTTCAGACGTGTTGCATATGTTGAAGGACTAAAGCACATTCTTTAAGCATCAGTCAGCTGTATGATAAAGATTTCATAGTGAAATTTCTTAAGAAATCATGTTATGTCTATGAGAAAGATGACAACCTCTGTCTTGCAGGTTCTCATCTAGAAAACGTGTACGTCATCAACATGGATTCTCCCTTCACTGAGAATAATTGTTTTCTCTCTAAAGCCTCTTCAGATATCAATTAGTTATGGCACAAACGGATTTCTCATCTCAACTTCAAGACGTTGAATGAGCTGTCTCGAAAGGATATTGTCACTGGCCTTCCTCATTACTCCTTCGCAAAGGAATCTCTTTGCATAGCGTGCGAAAAGGGAAAACAGACAAAGGCTAGCTTCAAATCTAAGCAAGTCTCTTCAGTGACTTATCCGCTTCAAATATTGCACATGGATTTATTTGGTCCAGGCAACGTGCAATCTATAGCTAGAAAGAAATATACGCTCGTTATTGTTGACGAGTTTTTCAGGTACACTTGGGTCTTCTTTCTCAGATCTAAAAGTGGTGTACCTGTAGAAATCATCTCCCTGTCAAACGCATAGAAGTACTTAACAACATCAAAGTACAATCTATCATGAGTGATCATGACATTTAATTAAAAAAATACCATTGATGACTTCTTTGTGAACAAGGGAATCTCACACAACTTCTCAGTTGTGAGAACTCCACAATAGAACGGGGTCGCTGAAAGGAGAAATCGAACGATAATCGAAGGAGCTCAGTTAATGCTCTGAGAATCTCGCTCGCTTAATGCTCAGAGTATTCAACAAAAGACAACAAACATAGAGGAATCTATTCATGTCAGCTTTGATGAGTCTCAATCAGCTAACTCTAAACCCATCTCTGAAGATGATGAAGAGTTAGATAACTGGATTCTATCTTACTGGAGAAGCTGAAGCTTTCTTCAGAAATCAACCGAATGCTTACCTCCCAGAAGCTGACAATGATCCATTTATCGTTCCAGATGTGATTAGTAATGAAGCTGAATCCTCTTCAGGGATTGCTGCCATTCCCATTGGTCATTTACCTCCTTCTATTTCAAATACTGACTCTTCAGTCATTGAACCTCTATCAGTAAATGAATCGCTCTCTAAGGCTCCTTTAGCAATCCAACTTGTTGTTGAAGACTCTCAGGCTGATGCCTCATCTTCTATGCCTGACCCCCCAAGCTTAGAAGGTTATCTTCAACCGGCTCAGCAATGGACGAAAGACCATCCAATCCATCAAATTCTTGGTGATCCTATAACATCGCGATTACACTAAATAAAAATTGTCAGAAATATTTAACCGATAAAAAAAATTCACCCAAATCCAAGACGGGATACGATTTCTAATTATCCACCAAAAGTTAAGTTTAATTTGACCGATAAGTCAAACATACCTCAAAAATAGTTTAAACAACTTACAAACTAAGACTTTTACAAACCAAAAGTCGGGACAATAGTATAACTACCCAACATACGAGTAATAATTACAAACCCAAAACATCAAAAACATACGAAACATGTACCAAAAGTTACTTCCAAATCTTCTATGTGTCAATCGAAAGCTAACCCACCTTGCCTTTATCTCGACCCGTATCGATTTTTCCTGAGATTTTTGAACTTAAGGAGGTAAGCGAATCACTTAGTGAGTATATATCAAAGCATAAAATTAGATGCAATATACATATCTTAACAAAAGAATTAGGAGGCAAAACCGATTAATCTCTAGCTTTCAAATTTTGCGGAACATATCATGTATAGAGTTAACAAAACCATAACGACTCACTGATCCTTAATACGTCWAATGAACACTTAATGATTCATAATTAAACCAGAAATGAGTACATAACATACCTTACAAATTTGTAATTATAAATTGGAATCAACGGGTTACATGTATGATTTCGGTAACGGATCAAATCAACGTATCAAGAAGCCATACAACTCACAAAGTACTTAGCGTCAATGAAACCATATCGATCGTAATAATTCAGTAGCATGATCAACAAGAGTAGAGTAAATATGTGCACCACACCCCTTCTTGATCTACTGGGCCCGTGCAAAGTACCCATACCCGACTCCTTACCATTCGGGATACGTGAACACCCAACCTCCCTCTCCTTGGGATACGTGCACATACACCACGCTACGGCATATCACACAAAGTAATACCCGTAGATCATGGTTTACCTATAGACAAAAAAAAGGTCTCGGATCCAGACTCGACCGACATCTCGAAATGAACAACAAATACCAATTCAAGACCATGGGACTCGACACGCTCAAGATATTCGATAACACATGCAAATTTATCTAACAAACAGAAGAAAAATTATATATGTATAATACACGTAAATACGCGTTCGATATAAACTCACTATGTTTCGATATGATTCAAACCGACGCGGAAATTTCCATTTCCAACCCAAAAAATGGAATTAGCCCACGCCAAGCTCTAGATATCCTTTTTAATACCTCTGGAGTGCATATTTCAAATTGCACAAGCAAACATTAAATCATTTCCAAGTTATGGCTACACAAACTTTGACTATCCTAGATTGACTTCTTTATGTACCAAGGTCACTTGAAGACCTGTTTTGCATATCTTAGACCCATTTTCATGCCATGACCTCAAAATACCAAATAAACTAGACTCGCATATCTAACGAATGCAACTGACCATATGTCATTTGGAGTTTTCTACGATTTTATACAAAATTTTAAACTCTGTGCATTTATATTGCCATTTCACTCGAAAATCTTCATTTTTGAATGTTCTAAAAGCCCATACAGCTCCAAATTTCTTATTTTCTACGTAAACTAACAATTTTAACTATTTTTAGCAAAACTTCATGAAATCTTGCATAATTTCTCTTTCCATAACCTATACCCATGAGTTGTACCATATGTTTCAATACTTGTACATTTTGATCATAAGTTTATAAAAGAATAAATTACTTGAATTTATTCATCTTTACCCTTATAAACATGATACATTACCATATTCCAACAAGAAATACACTTATTTACTAAAATCCATACCTATCATTGATCCGATTTTACGGTAATAGCAAGAAAACATAAACTGATCACCATCTAACATCAATATCATGTTATACAACCATTTTATAACATGAAAATACCAAAAATCCCAACCACATGAAACCCAAGACTTCTCAAATCCGTAACAAAACACCGAACAAATCATGAAATGGGTTCAAGATAGTGTTTTACCTTTGCTTAATCTTTCAATTTCACCAAAAAAAACTTGTTAAATCTCCTTGATTTTGAGCTCTGATAAGTATACTATGTGAAAATCGCACCTTCTAGTGTGTGTGAAATTTTTGGAGATGTAAATACCATTAAAGAGTGCAAATCTCGTTTTTGTACAATTTTGGTCAACAAGTCAACCTAGTTTGACACTGTTGGCAGATTCAGTCCCTCATGCGTATCTTGGTCGTTTCAACTCCGTTTCACACGAAACTTTCCAGATCTCTTAATTAATCTATAAGAAGCTTAAGTATAAAATTTCTGCCTCTAATTCGATCCAGAAGTTCATATTTCAATCTAACTTTCATATTTTTCACTTATTTACTACAAGAACATGGGTTCCCCTAGACATTTTTTTTGTGCACTTTTATCGTTTGCACTTTTCATTAACATAAGTAAGCACAAACCCATAATATACTTTATTGATTTAGTTAAACATGTTTAGCAACATAAATGGACTTTTAATAAGTTGGATGTTACAAATACCCCCCCCCCTTTTGAAGATTTCTTCCCCGAAATTATGGTTGCGGAATTAATGATGGGTACTTATCCATCATCTCGTCTTTGCATTCCCACGTCCAATTTGGTCCACGATGATGTTTGCACTTCACTAATACCAAATCTACACTCTTTGTTGCGTAAATTCACTGTTCGCTCTTTCAAGATATTTTCGGGCTCTTCGACATTGAAGTTTTTCATTTATCTTAACTTCCGATAATGGTACAACTTTCTCATGTTTGCCCAAACATTTATGTAGATAATCGACATGGAAAACATCATGTATACCTGCTAGTTCTTTGGGTAGTTCTAAACGGTAAGCTTGTTTTCCGACGCGTTCAATAATCTTGAATGGACCGATGAAGCGAGGACTGAGTTTACCTTTCTTTCTAAACTGTAATACTCCACGCCACGGGGAAACCTTCAACATGACCAAATCTTCAACTGAGAACTCGATCGATCTGCTGCGGCGATCAGCGTATGACTTTTATCGATCCTGAGCCGCTTTCAATCTCTCTCGAATCACCTGTATTTTGTCGTGTGTGATTTTGTTGATCCTCTCCCTCAGTAATTTGATGATAATCCATTTTTCCTTCCACGTTGTATTTGTGTTTCTGTATTTTTAGTTCCAGCGATCATCATTGAGTATGTTCAGTGATCGCTGAAGAACKTGCATTGTAAATTCATCAGAGACAACAATACTTCAAGAAGACAACACTYACAYCAAAGAACCTTCAGCGAACGTCGAAGACTGAAACTGAAGATTAGAGACTGGCRAGTACGTGATCTGAAGCGGTATTCAGTGATTACAAGCCTGACTACATATGTGTGAAGACTGCTCTAACTTCAGCGAATGATGATGAGACCTCCAGGTCATTCCAGCATTCAGCGATCAAAGGAAGCTTGCTTAGCACGATTGTTGTTGTCTTGTCCTTATGCA
>NC_037529.1:55128823-55144989 GCF_001531365.2 Cynara cardunculus var. scolymus | reverse complement strand
TCTTCAGTTTCAGTCTTCAACGTTTGCTGAAGGATCTTTGGTGTGAGTGTTGTTTTCTTGAAGTATCGTTGTCTCTGAATGAATTACAAAACGAGTTCTTCAGCGATCACTGAACAAGCTCAGTGTATTGATCGCTGGAACCGAAAGTACAGAAACACAAAAATACATCGAAAGGAAAAAAGGGATTATCATCAAATCATTGAGAGAGAGGATCAACACAGATGCTACCTTAATTTTGTGGGACGTCTATGTATGTGAATATGTAGGCCAAAAATTGCACATATCGTGTTCATTTGTGTTCATATCGTGTTCATATTATGTTCACGGTTCATTTATGTTCAAATTGTGTTCACGGTTGTTCATTTTTGTTCAAACTGTTTTCACGGTTCATTTGGGTTCAAATTGATCAATACCGAAAATTGTTACTACCGTGTTTCTTATGCAATTTAGGAATTCATACAAGAATGAACATGGAAGATCAATAGTAAAAAAATAATAATAATAATATGAATGCATATTTTTTGGGATTTGGTTGTTTGTAACTCCCCATTAATTGTTTGGGGTTAGAAATGAATTCAATTTACTAGAATACTCTTCATAAGTGTATTTTTTCTTCCCCAAAATGCCCCTCTCATCATTGTTCACTAGGCCTCATTAAAATTCAAACTTTAAAATTTAATTTTTTTTTATTGATTAATCTTAATCGTTGATTATAGATTTGGATGGCCAAGATCAGTTAATAAGGTTAACACAAAAATGACGGTTAGCATTTGATCTTGGCCCTCTATATATATATATATATATAGATATATATATATATATATATATATATATATATATATATGGGACATTTAAGGGAGAACTGGTTAGTTTGTGATAACTGTGAGATCGAATCTCAACCACAAATCAATGATTGAATTAAGAAACTAATAATTTTGGTAATTTGACTAAAAATTTTAATTAAAGAGCATTTAGGTATTTTAAAAAAATTATCTCTCCTCTCTCTCTCCTACCTTCGGCATCCGGTAAACCTTATTCCAACACATAGTAAAGACAAGATACACAATATGATACCCAAAATATATAAAATGTGATACCTAGAATATACCAAGTAAACTTCGAGATTGTAAAAAAAAAATACATACAAACAATCCACGTTGTGATACCCATAATACATACAAGATGCATTGTGATACCCAATATAGTACCAACTGTGGTACCACTATGATACTTATTGTGATACCAAACCTTAACACACAAAACCTTCGATTTCTAGCCAATGACTTTACCAGAAAGAAATGATTCAGGCTTCCGATATCGGAAATTTTCTTTGATGTAGCACTAGGATTTTTCGATTCTTCAGATCTAGATTTTTTGAAAATTTTCTTTGATACAGATCTTCGATATTTGGATGTTTTCATTGCCACCATGTATATTTTCCAAATCTGGATTTTTTTTATCTGAGTACGATGCAGATCTGGGTTTAAAGAAAAGTCATGGTTGATCGAGTTTTATGGGAATCGATGCTTTAGGAAGGGCATATGATGAACAATAAGGAGAAGTTGTATGGCTGGAGTTGAGGGAAAAAGAAGGGTCCAGAGAAAATGGTGGCGGTGATGTTAAAATGGTAAAGGACGACGTCAGATGTTAAAACTTATGTAAGTGAAGGATGTGAATAAGGTGTTGTATAAGCTTGGAGGAAAAGTTAAATAACTATCTTATAGGTTTGGTGGTGAGATTTAATGGATGGTGGATGCAAAGACATGGTTGGTCAAAATAAATGGAAATTTGCATACGAAGAGAGAATGGGGTGATGATTTTTAGGGATGTTGATACAATTTATAGAAGATCTAATGAGTTGTCAACTTTTTAAAATTACTAATACACCCTTTTTGTTAATTAAGGTAATACAGTTAATATAATAAAATGATTGACCCATATTAGACCTCACAATTATCACAAACTAAACACAGACACACACACACACATACATATATATATATATATATATATTAGAAAATGTTCATTTGAGAAGTGGTAAATATTTGGGAAGTAAAGAAGTGATCATAGCCCTTCATCTGGTCAACATTTGCGGCTTTGATCGTGAAACCATGGATAATCCCTCGCATGGGTATGTGAAAGATTAAAGGGTAGTTTTATAATTTTTACAAATAGGCGGAAAAACGGGTTCGTATGTGAACTCATATGATTCACATATGAACTATATGCTCATATCTGAACTATTTAACTGATTCATATATGAACCAACATGTTTATATGTGAATCAATTAATTACTTTATATGTAAATCATACGGGTTCATATGTGAATCAATTAATTAGTTCATATGTGAATATCGCTGGTTCACATTCCTTTTTATCGTGCCCACGGTAAACGCTGGGTAGTCAAAGTGCGAAGTGGATCCTGTTGAAGCATATACTCCGGGGGTGGGTGCAGGGCGGATGATTTTAAAGCATGTTTCGGTCCTCTTCCCCATTACTTAGAAAAAGTGAGCCATTCCTTAGCCGGAAAGATATGTGGCCATGAACATATAGTTCATTTGTGAAACTGTTGGAACCCATATACTCTTAATTAACAGAAACACAGTTTATATAATATGAATTATGAACAAACAATGTATTTCAAAGATTAAACAGGATATTCAAAGATGAAAGTAAAGTAGTGAATAAACTTGAATATATCGAATGCTTTTATTTATAAAAGATGAACAATTGAAAAACAAAAGTAATATCACAGAAATACATGTATAGTATAAGTCGGTTTCTTCAGGTGCTTTGAACCTGAGGTAGAAGCCTCCTTATATACACCTAGGTCTAACAAACTATGCTATAAAATAGGCATTAAACTCTGAGCTGACTGGTCTGCATCCTTATCTATGACTTTTCTTGAATAGCGGAACAGACTTCGTCAAGCCGCCTTGAATCTGTTAGACGCTTACGAGAATGTCTGAGCTAACACGCGCGCGTTCCATGGAGAAGGTAGCCAGAAGTTCTGCATGTACTATGCAGAGGCTCTGCATATGCAGAAGCTCTGCATGTACTATACAGAGGCTCTGGGTCTTAGAGTAGTTGCTTTAAGTCAAGCGCGTATGCTTTTTGGCACACAAGGCTTGAGCGTTAACGGAGATAGAGTGCGAGCTCTGTATGAATGGAACCTTCACTCTGAGTAAGAGCTCTGGTTCTTGATCTTCTGCATAAGAGCTCTTAGCCAAACAACTTCTATAGACTAAGTCCTATTGACTAGAGTAAGACAATTCTTACTTACACTTTCATAAGTTGGGGTCTAACAATCTCCCCTAAGTGTAAATAAGAAGAGCTCTTACTTGAATTACAAAACATAAGTCTAATCGAAGACAAAGGTTAAAAGGAACCTCTGGTTTATATTAACTATCTAATGAAGTACAATATGATTGAAATGGAAATTACATTGAAGTAAAAATAAAAGAGTACTTACAAAAGATAAGAGGTCTAAACATTTTGAAATCTAATGAACTTCCTAAAAAGTTCACGAAACTCAAGCATATTTCGTATCGACCTTAGGATAATTTTGGCTCACTCCTTAGCTCCAGGGGAGTTGTCTCTGCTCTTGACTAGATTGTCTCTTATGTAGCGCAGAGTAGAGTTGGAGTACTTGTAATTTTGGTTGTCTCGAAAGAAAATCTTCTGTTTATGCTCGTTTCGAAACACCACTTCCACTTCTGGTTCCACCAAAACCGTCCAGGAGGGGATGTTATTGATACCATGCAAATCTTCATTTGGAGCAGCGACTGTCAGTTGATCCACTCCTAGATCCAGAGCTAGTTGGAAGTCGAACTTGTTTCTGAAGTCGAACTTGTTTATGAAGTCGAGCAGGTTTGTCATTGTTTGGCGAACGACAGAGTTTGCAACAGCGTATTTGACTCCTTTCTCCTTCTTGTGATCTATGAAATAGAACAGATGGAGAAGATCCCACAGATTCAGATTAATAAGGTCACAATCTGTGAACCTACAGATCTGTTTGCGAGACCTTTCCACAGTCTACTCGTGGAACATAATCTGATTATGTGTGAAGGTATGCTTCTTTATGTCAAGGATCTGCTTTATTCCATCAACAAAGTGGACTGCAGTGATGGGCTAAGTGTAGCAATTTATGAATCTCTGCCTAATGTGCTCTTGAACCATAAGATGAAGACTGATCTTCTGGACCGGTGTCTCTTCTCTTAGGTTGTAGAAGAACTGGTAGATCTCCTCGCTGTCTGCCTTGTCCTTAATGGGTTTATCAAGGGGAGTTGGCATGAACATGGCATCCATACTTTCCTTGATTCTTTGGACAAGATCAGAAGGATGCTTCCGTTTTTGCCCGCTGGTTGTGCCTTCTAAGTCCGTTCTGTTTGGCTTGACAGGTACCCGCTGCCTCATAGCAGGAGTGACAACCCTGATCCCTTGAGCAGGGACCTTATCTCTGTGTGTTTGTGGATGTGGTGGAGGAGCAACAACAGTGACTTCTTCTAGTGGAATGGCAACTGGAATGTGCAAAAGTGACGGATCAGCCACATTCACAGCTACCACTTCTTCTTCTTGTAATCTGGTTGTAGGAGCAGCCATGTCCATTGCATACTCTGTTGATGAGGACAGATTCATATCAGAATCAGACAAGTCATAAACAGATAGGAGATCTATGACCTCTGTGTTCTTTTGTAGCCCAGCTAGCTCTACCTGTGATGCCATGGGTATTTTCCCTTTGCGAAGCGCCTCTGCATTGTCTGGCACTGGTTCGCTTGGTGCCCTCTGCCTTGAAGAATCTTGAGCTGGTTGGCATGGGGCAGAGGACGTTAGTGCAGGGGGGCAGCCATAGGTGTTGTACTTGGAATGGTTGTAGGATAGTTCTCCCCCTCTTGACAATTTTGAGGACCAGACTCGTCTGGGTCCTCATCATCGTCAAGTCGTCTCCTCTTTGACGGTTCAACACAAGGAGATGGATCCATTCGTTGTTCAGGCCTCTGGTCCTCTGCTCGAGGCATTGACTTGATCGTCTCCTCAATGACTTTGAGGAGTTCTTCGACTGCAACTCCAACTTTTTGCATTTTATCATCTGAGCGGTAATTGAATCTGGCCAGAGTATCGTTAATGTCGTTTGCTGCTTTCGTGGCTTTGCTATTGAAATCTACAGTGAAGTCCGCCACCTTCTATAGAAGTCTGTCACCCGGAGCATTCATTGCGCTTTGTGTGACATAATCTATAGGTACGCTCAGAGGAATGAGGGACTGGATGTCATGAGATGTGGACACCTCAATCCTCTTTATTGATACAATGACTTGTTGTAAGGTCTCTGAATTGCGTTCCATCAATTCCATGAGTGTATCGATACGAGAAACATTCGTAGTAGACTCAGCTCTTAATACTGCCAAGGATGCTCGTATCTCATCTAGAGCAGGTGCAGAAGGGGACGGCTCTGCACGGGCCATGATGAGTTTTATCTCTTCCAAGGAGCACCGCAGAGAGGTGAAAAGGGAATGGAACTCTTCCCTAGTGACATATGCAGGTGGTGTAACCTCTGGCTCAACACATGGGCCAGAGTGAGTCCCCGTTCCAGGGACACCTTCATTCATGACTTGATTGATGTTAGTCGGGGAAGGACTTCCAGAGGATCCTCGTGGTTCTTCTTGAAGAGAATTCACTACTTCTATTCTGTCAGGGAGAGTATCAAAGGTTGGTTTAGATCCAGCCAGAGGACTCTCCATGAGTGGACTTAGAGACTGGTCGAGAGTCTTCAAGCCTTGTGCACCTATACCTTGCTCTAAAGAAGGGTGGGAGTCTACATGTACAGAGGAAACAAATTCCTCTGTAGGGGAAAGTGGCGTGATATGGGGAGACATATCACTTATGTTTTCAAAGGTTGCACCCTTTTGAGAGGGTGTTCCATGTGGTGAGGCTTCCTTTTAGCTAATATAACCAGAGGCAGATGCGACCTCTGGTTAGATAGGATGGCTAGGGTTCGAGGTGTGCACCTCTGTTTCAATGACTCCTGTGTCTCGACCACCAGAGTCAGATGATTCGTTTGCACTGGGAGTTGGGGTGGTAAATCGACTGTGCCTATTTGTCCTAGGCTGCTCTGGCTCGCCCTGAGGCAGAGCAGCTTCTGCACCTCCTCACTCTTTTTTTCTGGACTCTCTTCTTCTGTACTCTCTTCTTCTTCTTCCTCACTTTCCTCACTTGTGTAAGACCTTGCAGCATCGTTGTAGTGCTCTTGGTCATCCCCTTGGTTTGGACTAGAGGAGTGACCCAAGGTTTGACGAGCTTCTTCCTCTACTTTGAGTTTGGCCTCTTCCCTCAAACGAGCGATCTCTGCCTAGCGAGCTTTTAGTGCTCGCTCCTCCTCTGCTCTAACACGGCAAGCTTAGCCATTTTCGCTTGCTATGCTCGATCTGCCTCTTCCTTTTTCTTCCTCTCCCTCTCAACTTTCTCTTTCCTCGCCTCCACTCTTTTTCTTTCTTTCTCTCTGTCTTGCTCTACTCTTACTCTATCTCCCTCTACTCTCACCGTCTCTCCTTCTGTTTGAGGCCTTAAGGTGTCCTCAGTTCTCTCATCTTCATCGGCTGTTCCTATGCATACCGGGGTTCGAGACACTGGTTCTAGTGTCTCGCGTGTACGTCTGTACGCTCTCCTTATCTCCTTTGTCTTCATATAGGCCATTAGCTTCTTTGGGATTGGCCTCTCTACTGCGTATCCCTTTTTATTGACTGGAGGCTTGTATTAAGTGAGCACGTTCACCTTGTGAGCAGGTAGACGTCCCACATCAATATTGTTGTCTTCGAGAGCAGGTCTTAGGAGGAGACCCAAGAAACGGGGGAATAGCAGAGATGGCAATTGTCTTCCTTTGGCCACCTCTTGACACTTCTTGGCCACGACAGCCTTGAACTCTATGTAGATTATCAAGGAGTAGTCCAGAGAGAGATCGAAGAAGATACCATAGACGATTTGAAGTACGTTCGTTGAGCACATGTCGAGGCTCCCAATCTTCCCTGTCAACGATCTTTTGACCAATGTGAATAATGTATTTCACATTGGTGGAAGGTATTGTCGACGATATTGTGGCGGGTACTGGATTGCCCTGTTGTACCCCAAGAATTTCAAAAATGCCACTATCTCGTCCCTAGTTGGGAGAGGGGCATACTCAGAAAGCCCTAGGTTAGTTTTCATTGGGATTTCAAGAACCCGCAAAAACATAGACCTTGAAATGCAAACTGTAACAAATTCCTATGTGGTAGAGACAAAGAAATCGCCAATGATTCCTCTTTGAGATTCAGTTACGGTACAAGATTGCCAGTATTCTTGGATATACCTTTCAGGGACAAAGGTCATCCGTATTTGTCAAGGCTGGGTTTAGGAAGTGAATTTGGAGGATATTGATGATGGGATGGTATTTTGTGTCGAAGTTTTCAAGTTGGAGGTGAAGGGCATGGTTATTAGGTTTGATAGGAAGAGGAACCAGGTTTTGACTGGTGTCCTCAACAGTTTTATGGGTGGTGGTATGTGTTTGGGAGTTTCCTGACTATGAGGATGACATAGTTGCAGGTTTTGGGTGTAGAAGAAGATTTAACAAAAATCTAGGGTTTCAAGAAACAGTTCTTGATTCGAAAAATGGGTTGAAGGAAAGGATTTTTGGAACTTACTTGACAAACAGGATAAAATATGAAAGATTGAATGGGATTCCGATCACTGGTTTGAGAGCTTGAAAGTTTAACAATGGCGGTTGAATGTTAAAGACGACGGAAGTTCTTGAAGTTCTTTGTAGGCGTAAAAAATTAATTTGGGGGTAAAAATTGGTTTAAATAGCAAAAAAAATAAAAACACTTCAGGGTTTAGCGCCCGAAACGTCAGGTAAAAAAACTGAACTGATTTTTTACAGCCTGTGGGGGCGCGCCACGTGGACTACCAGCTGCAAGTGGCGCCTCCCACGTTTGAAAAGATAAGCTTACAGGCAGTGATGCTTAAAGTAGATGACAACTATTAATAAAAAAATTAAAAAGCAAATTGTATGCCTTCTTAATAAAATAATATATTTCAATTTTCAAAAATTTACCAAGTGTAAATACTCTGGTTAGTGAGAAATAGAGGTTTTGTAAATAACCAGAGTACTTTATGCAGAGAAAAACAACATACCTTAGGGTCTCATACAGAGACTCGTGATTGGACTATACATGTCCTCTGTAGAAAACTTGTTATGTTTAGAGGCAGAGGCTCTGTATGGTACATACAGAGGCTCTGTCCTATAATCATAGAGAGTTTTGAAGCAGAGGCTCTGTATAGTACATACAGAGGCTCGGTGTGACATGATTTGGTGCTCCCCCCTTGACTTGAGCTCTTCTTATCTGCTCCCCCTTGAACTATGCTTGGATCATTTGTGATAAGAATTGTACAAGCATAAGAACAAAGGTACATAGGCTCTGTATATACTATACAGAGGCTCTGTATCACAAAACAACTAGGATTTGAGCAAGAGGCTCTGCATGTACTATACAGAGGCTCTGTCTCATGGACAAATTACTAAAAACAACAAAACCAGAAGTATGCATGTGGGATGCAGAGGCTCTGTATAGTACATACAGAGGCTCTGGCTTAGTTAGAAAGATTGAGCATACCCAACTTGTTAACCAGAAAATTAAATCTCTTTTCGTCAAGAGCTTTTGTAAAAATGTCAGCAAGTTGTAAATTTGTACTAACAAAGAACATTTCAATTATATCTTTCTCTACATGGTCTTTGATGAAATGATAACGAACATCGATGTGCTTTGTTTTAGAGTGTTACGTAGGGTTGGCTGTGATTGCGATAGCACTTTCTAAATCGCACAGGATTGGAATTTTCTCGAACTCGACGCCATAGTCTTTTAGTTGAGTCTTCATCCATATCACTTGGGAACAACAACTGGCTACAGCTACATACTCTACCTCAGCTGTAGAAGTAGAGATACAGTTCTACTTCTTTAAGGTCCAGCTGATGAGTTTGTCCCCAAGTAATTGGCAGCTCCCTGATGTACTCTTCCGATCAAGTTTACAACATGCATGATTAGAATATGTGTACGTGATAAGATCAAAACTAGAATGCTTTGGATACCAGAGACCCAGAAATTGAGTTCCCTTGAGGTATCTAAAGATTCTTTTTACAACCGAAAGGTGAGATTCCTTTCAATTTGCTTGAAAATGAGCACAGAGACATGTGGCAAACATGATGTCTGGTCTACTAGTCGTGAGGTATAGTAGTGATCCAATCATTCCACGATAAGTCTTGACATCCACCGGTTTTCCAGATGGATCTGTGTCAAGATTGGTTCCCGTTGCGATTGGTGTTCTCATAGTGGAAGAGTTGTGGAGTTCGTATTTCTTTAATATGTTAGAGATATACTTAGCTTGGCTAATGAAAATACCATCCTCCCTCTGTTTTACTTGCAAGCCGAGGAAGAATGTCAATTCTCCCATCATACTCATTTCAAACTCACTATTAATCGACGCAGAGAACTTATCACAATGCCTCTAGTTCATTGAACCAAAGATAATGTCGTCCATATATATCTGTACTAAGAGCATCTCACCTTTATACTTTAATAAACAAAGTTGCATCGATTTTACCTTTTTCAAAACCATTAGATAACAGAAAAGACGAGAGACGTTCATACCAGGCTCGAGGTGCTTGCTTAAGTTCATACAGAGCTTTGTCTAAGAAATAGACATACTCTGGATGTATGAAGCTTTTAAAACCCGGAGGTTGTTGAACGTAGACTTCCTCCTTCAGCTTACCATTCAAGAAGGCTGACTTAACGTCCATTTGATAGACTCAGAATTCCTTATGAGCAGAGAAGGCTAAGAACAAGCGTATAACTTCTAGCCTTGCTACTGGCGCAAAGGTCTCATCATAGTCTATGTCTTCTTTTGCTACGAGCCTAGCTTTGTTTCTCACAACGATCTCATCCTCATCCTTTTTATTCCTAAAAACCCATTTACAGCCAATTGCAATTTTATACTTTGGTAAAGGTACAAGAGTCCATATGTTATTCCTCTCGAATTGTTGGAGCTCTTCTTGCATGGCATCGACCCAACTAGGATCTTGTAGGGCTTCATGTACTTTCTTAGGCTCTATCATGCTTAGGAAGTTTACGAATAAACATTCGTTACCAGTGGCAGCCCGTGTCTTTACACCACTTGAAGGTTCACCAATGATCTGGTGAAGAGGATGATCCTTTGTCCATCTTGTTCTTGGGACAGATACAGAAGTGGGGGATGTTTGATCACGTTCCATGGGCATGTTTGGCATTGAGATCGTTGATGGCGAAGAAGGTTCTGCTTGCTCCCCCTCGAATGATGGTACAAAGGAACCAGGTGTAGAGCCAGAGGTATTAAGCTCTGGTTCTACAAAACTGGGCTCTGATGCATAGCTTGTTTGCTCTGGTTGTGGATTGATATGATCACAAGAGGAAGCAGAGGTGTGTGAAGGACCAGAGTCAAATGTACTTGTTGTTTGTGATTCTTCACTGAGACTTGCAGATTCATCTCTTGGTGCACGTACAAAGATGTCTTCGTCACCATAGAAGTCTAAAAATAGGAGCCTGAGTTCCAATTCCCTTGACTTCATTTGAGATTTGGAAGTCTATGAGTCAAGCTCGAGTCCAGAGCTGAGGTACTCTGAAGTCACTTGCTCTTTATCATCAAATGAGACGTTGATGCTTTCCATGACCGTCTTGGTTCATTGATTGAAGACTCTGTATGCCTTGGCTTTTGTGGAATAACCAAGGAACTTGCCTTCATCTGCCTTCTTATCGAATTTGCCAAGTTGATCTTGATCATTTAGGATGAAGCATCTGCAACCAAAGATATGCATAAATTTAACGTTAGGCTTTCTTTGGTTGATTAGTTCGTAAGGTGTCTTCATGTGTCTCTTTTCCACCGTTGCTCTATTTTGAATAAAGCAAGCGGTCGAGATTGCTTTCGCCCAAAAACGGGTTGGAAGACCAGAGCTGGCTAGCATTGTTCGTGCAACTTCGACCAGAGTTCGATTCTTTCTCTCTACAACACCATTTTGTTGTGGTGTCCTTGCTGCAGAGAAGTTCTGAGTTATTCCCTCTGTGTCCAAGTACGCATCAATCTTGGCGTTCTTGAACTCTGTTCCATTATCACTTCTCAGCTTCTGAATTTTGCTTTGTAGAAGTACTTGAATCTTAGTCATCGATTTGATTAGCAGCTCTGGGATATATGATTTTTGCCATACAAACTCAATCCAAGTATATCGTGAGTATTCATCAATTAAGACTAAGATATACTTTTTACCAGACAAGCTCTGCACAGAGATTGGACCACAAAGATCTACATGAAGCATATGCAGAGGTCTGACACAGGACACATCTGTCTTTGTTTTGTGGGATGCCCTTTTGAGCTTTCCCATTTCACATGCAGAGCAGAGATGGTCCTTTTCGAACTTTATGGCAGGAAGTCCGTCAACCATATTATTCTTCACAAGCTTCTCTATATTTTGGAAACTAAGATGAGATAGCTTGTGGTGCCAGAGCTAAGCTTCTTCACTCTTGCGAGACACGAGACAGAGTTCTCTGAATTGTCTCTTGGTGAGAAGTTCATGAGATACAAATTGCCTTTTCTCTTAGCTCTTAGCAACTCCTGACCTGATTCTGACATAATGGAGCAAGCTTCCTTTTGGAACTTGACATTGTAGCCAGAATCACATAGTTGACTTATGCTCAAAAGATTATGTTTAAGCCCAGAGACATAAGCAACCTTAGAGACAGAAACCTTACCTTGTAGTAGATCCCCGTATCCCTTTATTTCTCCTTGCTTGTTATCCCCAAAGGTCACTTTTCTTCCAATCTTCTCTCTATATGAGGAAAGCAACCTCTTATTGCCTGTTATGTGTCTTGAGCATCCGGATTCAATATACCAAATGTCCACATGCGGCTTCTGCAGAACAAATTATAGGGATTTAGGTACCCATTTCATAATGGGTCCTCAATGATTAGGGAGAGAGGATAGCTTTTTAAGCTTTGGAAGAGGCTTCGTCTCTTGACCTGAATTAACAGACTTGGCTTTAGGCGCCTTCTTTCTCTTTTGGGTCTTCTTGGATTTAGACCTTGATGACCCAGAGATAAAACAGTTAGGGTCAGAGAAGTGATGTTTTAACTTAAGCAGCAGAGAAACACATTCACGATTATGAACACATTTTGAATGACAAAATGATTTATTAGCTTTAAAGAATAAATTATTACAATCATTCCTAGCATTGGTAGTTCTAGCAAACTTCATATCTAGATCTGATTGTCTTAACAGTGAATGAGTCTTCTCTGACTTCTTCTTCCCTACTCCTTTGGCCTTCAGAGGCCTCTCTTAAATAGAGGAATTAATGTTAGAGCATGCAGCGGGTTTTCCTTTCTGTTCCGGAGTGAATTTAATTGGCTTAGATTTGGAATTTGAGCCCTTTGATGCAGAAGAAACAGACTTTGCACTCTTTACCCTGTACTCAAACTTGGGATCGGATTTAGCACTTGTCGTCATGCTTGCACGGCCAGAACCTAGGAGAATCTTTTTCTTAATAGGGGGTTTTGCAACCTCTGGTTCTTTGGCAACGACCTCTGTCTTAACTTGCTCTTCAAACGAGTCCACCTCTGACTCAGAGTCAGAGTCAAGAAAATCCTTGTGTGAATATCGCGATACAGAGGTATCATTAAGAACTTGAGGTTCTCGTATGCATGAGCTAGAAGCTTCGTCCGTCTTTTGTTTTAATGGACTTTTAAAAGTATCCGAGGAGTTACACTCAGAAGAATCTGCATGACCTTTAGGAGGATAATTCAAGGCCTCAAGCAAGTCTTGCTCGAAAACCTGTCTTATCATTTCTGTAAAGCCATCCATTAATTTCAAATCCAGAGTTTTAAGAAAATTTTCTGTGGATGAACTCTTGATTTCATCTAGTTCAGGTTTGACAACCTCACTTTCTGTCTTAAGATGTTCAAGATTTGTATAGCCAAAACAAAAAATCTCGTTTGTCTTATGTATGTATTTTAAATCAACTTGTGGCACACATTTTGAAGAGTAAGAGATGTTTTTGAATTTTAACTTAGGCGTTCTGGCTCCTCTTTCAAGCTTACATCTTTTAAACGTTGAAGCTGTATACAAAATAGGAAAATCTGGTTTCTGTTTTTCACCCAACCTAAACACGGATTCAAGAGTATTTTTCTTCTTCCAGGTCAGGTCTAGGTCTATATATCCTATTACTGCTTTATCCTGTTGAGAATTGACTTTTTCTTACACCTGCTGAGCATCTTGATATTTCTTAATCAAGAGCTCATTTCTTTGTAAGCTCTGGTATAGGAACTCTCTTTCCTTTTGAAAATAATCTTTTAGGGCCTCAGAGTTTAATCTGTCTCTCTCTTTCTCTAGAAGCTCTGTTTCTTTCTTCTTTATAGCCGCTTTTAATTCTAAGCATTCTATTTTAAGACTTGTTTCAGTGGATAGTTTTGTTTGTAAAATCTTTTCGTTTTCCACTGACAACTCTTGTTTCTCTACAGTTAATAGCTCTGTCTCTCGTTCAAAAAATAGTTTTTCCTTTTCCAAGGATTTTCTTTTGGATTTTTCGAGAGAGAGCTTTTGCTGTAAATTGAAAAAATTGTTAGTCAAAGCAGAGATGCTCTCTTCCAGGTCAGAGTGAGAATAACCAGATATAGAACAAACCTGGGAGTCGGAGTCAGATCCAAATTCTTCTCTGTCATTCTCGACAGCCATCCCACAGAAGTTTGTTTGGTCTTCTTCTTCAGACGAGGAGTCAGAGACCCAATTCTCCTGTTCTRCCATGAGGCTCCTTTGTGTTCGATTATACTTGTACTTATTTTTATAGTACAATTCATCTTTCACTAAGGGGCCTCTGCACTCTTTGGAGTAGTGCCCCATCTTCCCGCATCTAAAGCATCAGACACCTTGCTTCTTCTGGTCCGACGGCTCTTCCTCCTTCTTGTTTGAAACAGAAAAGGGTTCCTTCCTTTGAAAGATTTTCCCCTGCTTCTATCATTCTGTCTTCCTCTTCTGTCGAAGACCTTCTTCCCAAATTTCCTTTGGAATTCCTTAGTGATCAGGGCCAAGGATTTCGCAAAGACGTTGATGTCATCGTCTTCAGAGCTAGAAGCTTTGTCTTCTTCATCATCACTCTCCAAGATGAGAGCCTTCTTTCCCTTTCTTCTATCTTCTTTGGGTCGTCGTTCTCTGTGTGGTTTGTTTGATCCTGTTTCTTTAGATTTAGAGATAAGAGCCAGAGGTCCACCAAGAGCGACCTTTGCCTTCTGCACCACTTGTTCTTGAGCCTGCAGAGTCCCGTACACATTGTGTAGCATCCATTGCTCCAAATCTTGGTTTTCCTTGAGAGACATCATTAGATTTCCCCATTCCGTGTTCAATTTCTTCAAGAAGAGCATGTTGTTCTCCTCTTGAGTTCTGATCACGTCACATTTGTTGATCAGAGTGTTGAAGCGATGATAAGTCTGTTCTAAAGACTCATCGGAGAGTGCTTGGAAGCTATTGTATTCATTCAGGCATTAGGCACGACGATTCTTCTTCATCTTGATGCTTCCTTCCAACTGGTTAGACAGTTGATCCCATAAATCCTTAGCTGAGTCGCACGCATTGAGTGACTGGAAGATTTCGTTGGAAAGTGCCATGATCAAAAGTCTTTTGGCCTTTTGATCCACTTCCACTCTTCGTTTATCTTCATCGTTCCAGTCGCGACGAAGCTTGGGTACTCGCCTGGCAGGTACCTCAACTGTATCACCAGCAACAGGAATCCGAGGTATGATGGTGGTAGGGACGTATGAGCCATTTAAGATTGACTCATATAGTTCTAGGTCAAGACCCTCTAGAAGTTTATCATCCGGATCTTCTATTGGGGATATTCTTCCCTAATGAGAGTCGGAGGTTTTGTCAAGGAACCGACACTATACATGGAGTTCCATGATTGAGAAGACGACATTTTAGATTAAATTTTTTGAGAAGAAAGCTTTGACGAGAAAGATAATCGACTGAAAAATAGTTTCCAGATTACATAAAAGCAAACGTTTTTAAAAATCGAGAGAAATAAGAGTGAAAATTCTTTTAAAAATGAATAATCAAGAAAAATTAAGAGTAGAATCCAGTCGGATATCGATCGACTAATCAATGAATTTGATTAGCAGGCTCTGATACTAATTGTTGGAACCCAGATATTCTTAATTAACAGAAACACAGTTTATGTAATATGAATTATGAACAAACAATGTATTTCAAATGATTAAACAGGATATTCAAAGATGAAAGCAAAGCAGTGAATAAACTTGAATATACCGAATGCTTTTATTTATAAAAGATGAACAATTGAAGAACAAAAGTAATCTCATAGAAATACGTGTATAGTATAAGTCGGTTTCTTCAGGTGCTTTGAACCTGAGGCGGAAGCCTCCTTATATACGCCTAGGTCTAACAAACTATGCTATAAAATAGGCATTGAACTTTGAGCTGACTGGTCTGCATCCTTATCTTTGACTTTCCTTGAATAGCGGAGCAGACTTGGTCAAGCCGCCTTGAATCTGTTAGACGCTTACGAGAATGTCTGAGCTAACACGTGCGCGTTCCGTGGAGAAGGTAGCCAGAAGTTCTGCATGAACATACAGAAGCTTTGCATGTACTATGCAGAGGCTATGGGTCTTGGAGTAGTTGCTTTAAGTCAAGCGCTTATGCTTTTTGGTGCACAAGGCTTGAGTGTTCACGGAGATAGAGCGTGGGCTCTGTATGAAAGGAACCTTCATTCTGAGTAAGAGCTCTGGTTCTTGATCTTCTGTATAAGAGCTCTTAGCCAGACAGCTTCTATAGACTAAGTCCTATTGACTAGAGTAAGACAATTCTTACTTACACTTTCATAAGTTGGGGTCTAACAGAAACACATAGGTTTACATATGAATATGTTTGTCATCTATTTATACAAGTTACAAAACTACCCCTCTATTTTTCTTTATAGCCGCAATTTTTGACCAGTCAAAGCCGCTATCTGATCTTGATCGTATGAAAGGATAAGATCACATCCTTACTTCTCAAATATTTATAACTTCTCAAAATAATTTTTGGATATATATATATATATATATATATATATATA
>NC_037529.1:55123625-55128583 GCF_001531365.2 Cynara cardunculus var. scolymus | reverse complement strand
TGTGAGAACCAATATTAACCACAAATCAATAGATAAATTAGGAAATTTATAAATTTGGTAATTTTAAATTAAAATCTTAATACAAGGATATTTTTGGTATTTTAAAACTCTCCTCTCTCCTCTCTTCTCTCTCCGGCCACCGTTCTCCGGCCACCGTTCCCCAGCCTCCGACCACCGTCCTCCGGTGATACCACTATAATACCACTGTGATACCTAAAAATATTGACTCTGTTAAACAAAAGATACATTGTGATACCTAATCATATATAAGATGCATAGTGATACCACTGTGTTACATCTTCGATCGATCACACAAACGACATCAATGTGATACCCAAGCACATATATATGATGCATTGTGATACCATTGTAGTATCACCGGAGGACGGTGGCCGGCAAACGGTGGCCGAAGGACGGTGGCCGGAGAGAGAAGAGAGGAAGGAGGAAAGTTGTAAAATACCAAAAATATCCTTGCATTAAAATTTTAATTCAAAATTGCCAAAATTATAAATTTCCTAATTTATCTATTGATTTGTGGTTAATATTGGTTCTCACAGTTACCACAAACTAATTAGTTCTCATTTGATTAGGCCTATATATATATATATATATATACATTGACACAAGGTTAGAATTCTAGGTTTTCGATAGACATATCTAAAAGATGGCTTAGACCTCCTTCGCCTTTTGCCTAGGCAATATAGGAAAGGCCGAAAGCCAATCTCGAGGGATTCATTATGAATGTGGTAAATTTCATATCAACCTTTAATAGTTTACAATTTTGTATTATGTTTCAAAAATTTAGTGGTTATATACGATAGATAGATTGATAATATATGGTGGTATGGAGTAGTATTTAAAAAATTGCATGCAAGTAAACATTGGATTTGATTATTGAACGAAATTCCTAAAAAAGATAGAATTCATCAAAATCTTGTGGATTTTCCATAGTTTGATTGCAACTTGAACAATTCTCATATCGTAGGAAGATAAAGGTTGTAATTGAAAGATTACACTTTAGAATTCATAGTTTTCATGTTTCCATTGTGTTCACGATGGACCTATTAAGACAGTAGGAGGTGTATGAGCTACTGTTCAGTCATTCCGTTGTAATGAAAAAAGAATTAGGGATGTTAAAAGTATTACTGTTTAATCTTTCAGGGATGCGTTAATTTTTTCAAAACCAAACTCATAATAGAAATTGGAAATCGTTGAGTTGGTCTAAATCATTAGATTAACAATTGCCCTTCGTGAGGTTGTTGCAACGATCAAACATTCACCAAAGAATTATTGGTCCAGCGCTACCCTGACTTTCCCGGAGTATGTGTGTCTGTATTTGATGTATATAATATAGTTTAAAAAATAATCTAATGTTCTGTGAGAAAATTTAGTGAAAACGTGGTTTTTGGCATGATCATTCATTCTCAACAGATCGACTATTGACTTTCGTGTGCCAAAATGTCGATTCTAACTTCAAAATCGACAATACGTTATGCCAAATTCTAAAGATCGACTATTGACTTTCGTGTGCCAAAGTGTCGATTCTAACCTCAAAATCGACAATACGTTGTGCCAAATTCTAAGCTCTCAATTTCTTGTTCTTGGAATCTTTCAGAGTTTAAAAGACTTCTACAAGTACCAGTAGTCACGATATTCTCTTGGTGTTTATGGGCACAAAGGATTGGAACCTTCAAGCTTCAAGTACACAAAAGCAAGCTGGTGTCCCACCTGTTGCTCTAATTGTAAGATATCTGTGGTGGAATGACAGCCTAAAAAGCCTCAAAAACAGCCTCAAAAAGCAAAGGACTTTTAGTAACTAAATGGGGTATAACAGATAGATATACAAAAAAGTGTATATATATATTATACCAATAAATATTCACATCCAACATGTTTTCTGTTCATAATTACAATACAAATTAACATATTATGAAACAAATAAGTTCGACTATGATGAAAAGAATATGACGAACCTATACAAGGACCGAAACCGAAATCAAAACCTGATCCAACTATCATACACACCAAGACAGTATGCATACTTCCTAAACAAATTCAAGCCAGTTACATAGGCACAAACATGACAAAGAACAAACCGAAAATAAAAGAATAATACTCGCACAACAAATACTTATACCATATATTCGTCTTTCGTGATCAAACCTTCACGTCGTCTTTGGTTTCCTGAGGAGGGGTCTTCGGGTTCTGGTTCTTCCCGATTATAGCTTTCTTCGCTTTTATGAATGATTTCTTCACCTTACCCATAATGCTACTCGATTGCTTTGGAGTTGCAGATTTCTCTTCTTCCTTATGATTAGATTCAGTTGATTTGGTTTCATCAACTACTTTTTCATCTTCCTTGGCTGCAGTTTCAGCTGTATTGACAGCTTTAGGGTTTTCAGAATCTGCTACTGTTTCCTTCACAGTTTCATTTTCTGCTCCATTTCCCTTAGTTTCAACAGCTGCAACAGTTTCTTCTTTCCCATTTTCCACCTCTTTATCTTCAACTTCATCCTTTTTCTCAACAGTTTTAGATTCATCTTCAACTTTGTTATCAATTTGTTCAGTAACAGTAGATTTTTCTTCTGGGATCTCTTTTGGCACAACGGTTTCGGTCTTTACCGGTAAATCTTCCACTTTATCTGCTTCTTTCACATCCACTTGCTCATCTACGTTCTTTTCAGCAATCTCAGTGACTGATTTCGGAACCGAATCTTGATCTGCAACTTCTTGTTTGTGTTCTTTCTCTTCAGCAATTATGGGCTCTTTTTTCTTTTCAGCAGTAGTCTCAGGATCAGTCTTTATCTCTTCCGATGGAGGTAAGTTGTCTTTCTGGTCTTCTTTCAAACCAGTGTTCTTCACTTCTTCCTGAACGGGAATCTCAATCTTTTCAGCAGCTTCTGGTTCTTTTTCGACATCCTTCTTTTCGACCTCTTCAATCACTGAGCAGTCCGTATGTTTATCGTCCTTCTTCTCCACAGGTTCTGCTACCGCTTCTTTAACCTCAGTTTTCTCTATTTCAACCGCAGGAGATTCGGTTTCTTTATCAACAACCGACACTTCAGGAGTCGGCTTTTCTTCCTTGTCCGTCTTCTTTACTTCTTCAACATCAATGGGTTCAGTTTTCTTTTCTTCTGTTTCAACTGCAGGATTCTTGGTTTCGTAATCGAGAGCCATCACTTCAGTCGTTGGGGTTTCTAATTCTTCTTCTTCAACCTTCTTCACTTGTTCTTCGATTTTTACAGGTTCAGTTTCCTTTTCTTCAACGGTAGGTAATTCAGTTTCTTTATCCACAACGATCACTTCAGTCGTCGGCTTTTCTTCCTCCTCAACGTTCTCTTTAACTTCTTCAATGGCAACAGGTTGATCAGATTCGTTTTGGTGGCATATTTCTTCAGTTACTGGTAATTGAACAGGTGATGAGTCTTTGATCTTTGGCTTTTCCTCATGGGGACTCGATGAATCCTTCACTTCTGTCCTTCCTTCCTCTGTAGGTGGATCGGTGTCAACAACCGCTTGTTCAACTGCTTTCACATCTCCATGAATCTCCTCCTTCACTTCCTGCAATACATCCCAAATTGGTTGTATTTAGATGGTCAGATCCATCCTATTTACAGTTTATCATGGGTTCAAATCCCTCCGTCGTTCCATTGAATAACCTTCTCAAAATTTTCTTTTAATTCTACGACCTTCTGATAGGTTTTAGCCGGGGGAGGATCTAGCCCCAGTCAAAGACCAAAAACATTTGTTAATTAACTTAAATTTTCTATTTTTATCCTCGGTCTTATATGGTTTTCCTCCGGTCTCATATGGTCATATGCTTGTCTCCCTCAAGTCCCATCCAACATGCTCTCACCCCATTAATTTCCTGATTTCGCCATTGGTTTTAGCATACCACTTTCATACATCAGAATGACATTTCAATACATGAGAATGCCACTAAACTTGTCAGAAATTTATGTTGTTAATAAAAATCTCATTTAAGGTCAATATCCTAAACAGTCCATGTTATCGTGGAGACTTTTAGGTATATAACGAAACTATTACGTGTGGTATTGTTTTTCTTAGTCACTACTAAGAAAATGACTTTTTTTGGACGGAAAAGGAAAAGATCCCCTCTTTTGTAGTGACTTTCAAAGCTTTATAGAGTATAAAGATCGAACGAAAAGCAGGTCTCCTATGAGTTGCGTGCCTGCCTTCGATAACCATTCAACTTCAATTCGTCAAAAATCACTGAACAACCTAGGCATTTCTAAAAGATTCCGATTCTCTAAATGGGCAGTCGAAGGAATTGATGCATAATTCGTGTTGTTTTCTCCATAAATTACTTGAGTATAGATATGCATAAAAACGGGATCACTTATTCTAAACTCCTTCTTCTGAGGACATGTTGTTACGGGATATGTGGTGTTGTTTGCTACTAGCTAGCTAGTCGCCGTATTCGGGTTCACGTCTAACGGTTTGAACGATACAAATGTGTGTCTATGTATTACAACAAAATTGAGTTTCCTAGGATACAAAAATTGTCTAAATGTCTTAACAAATTAGAGAGTAAATTCATTTTTGGTTGTTTTTGACTATCAAGTTTGGTCCATCTTTTAAACTAATTACAATTTCGGTCTTTGTAATCCTCATTTTGTTTCACTTTTGATCGCTCTAACTAACCCTAGTTAAAAAGGTGGGATAACTTATTTGTTTTTATTTTATTTTATTTTATTTTATTAGACCAAAAAGTAAATTATGATTTTTGGTCCACATGGGTTGTCGTTTCCATTTTGTTTTCCTACCAATTTATCATTTTATACTTCTTATTATATCAATTAATTAACGATATTTTTTACTAAAATTCATAATACATATTTTATTTTCTAAAATACACTATTGGAAAGTCTTGCTAGTACATAAATAAGAACAAACAATACATTTTATGAACCCAATTTAAAATAGAATTTTTTTTA
>NC_037529.1:55113322-55123430 GCF_001531365.2 Cynara cardunculus var. scolymus | reverse complement strand
TATATATATTGGATAAATTGCATAAAGTTTAATAGAAGATCCAATATTTAACTTATTTTATAGAGTATAAAGACAAAAAATTAAGTAAGTTTTTTAACTAAAGTTAGTTAGAAGGACCAAAAGTGAAACAAAATAATAATCACGATGACCAAAATTGTAATTAGTTTAAAATAGAAATCAAATTTGATAGTGATTGACAATCACAAAGATCAAAAATATAATCTACTCTAGACTAGACTGCTTAATAAGAGATTTATGTTTATATGACCGAATATGCGTTCTGTGTAAAAAAGTGTTACATGACGCTTTTGGTCGTCATAACTAGTTTTTTAGTACACTTTTAAAATAATAATGTCATATTAGCTATTTTATAGAATGTTTTAGATAAGTCCTATAACACTACTTATAAGATGTTTGTTTTTGTATGACATGCATTTTTTCGAAAAATGTCATAAAAAAATTAATAGCACGTTTTATTTCAAAAGTATTCTAAAACACTTGTTAATATGACCAAAATCATTCTATAAACAATGTCAAAGACATAATATATACATATCGTAAATGCAAACAAATAAACTCACTCATCCTTCACTCTCTTGAGGTTTGAAACCTTGACTTCCATAGAGGCTAAAGACCCAGATATCAACTTATTGTAACACTTTTACTTAAAACACACAATTGTATTTGGTTCTTTAAACTTAAATCCCATATAACAGTCTAGTTTATGAGATGAGTTATACATTTTTGCCATCCTAAAAACTCGATTTCATTATTATTTCACATGGGTACTTGATTAACTATCAAATAGAGATCATATAGAAATCGGATCCATATACATAATACATACATATGAACCAGATGATCAATTAACCAGCTGCTAAGCTAACTACTAAAACAGACTGTGATGAATCACATATCATCATCAAGAACACAAACAGGATACTGGGATTCATCGTAAATCGAATTCAATTCGTACCTGAGGGAGAGTAGCAGATACAGCAGCCATGGATGAAGATGAAGTGGACAGTTTGGTCTGATACGGTGAGAGAGAGAGAGAAAGAGAGAGAGAGAGAAAGAGAATTCAAAAATGGAAAAGAGAAGAATGAATGAATGTATGTATGTATGTGGTAGGCAGAAATAGGGGCTTAAAAGCAAAGGGGGGGTTATAAGGGGGAGTGACTGGCATTCACATGATGGTTATCTGTCAATTATGGGTGAGTTGGAGTCCTTAGAATTAATTATAAAAAGATGGAGGGAAAAAGAGAGAAATAATGAGGAGGAGGAGTTGTCAAAAGGCAAAGTGACAAGCTTTCCAAGGGACCATTTCATTTAACGGCTTTACTTTGTTTAAGCCATATAGTTGTCCTCTTTGTCCATTTGTGACCAACACATTATTTGCAACATCATTTTAAAAAATACATACATATATATATGTATGTATTTTACCACGACCTTCTACTTTTTTATATTATAAAAGATATATATATATATATATATGATTAACATGCTCTCTGGACATTCTTACTGTTACAATCACACGACGACCATGATGTATAAACAGGTAAATTATGACCCAAAAATAAGTGGATGATGTCTTGAGTCGAATATCTAATCTTTCAGAATATATTTGGTAAAAACCCGTATTTAATTTACTGAAAAATGTTGACGGGTTAACAAACTCTATCCTTTTTTATATCTATTATTGATTTATTAGGTATTTTTTATGTCACAAACTACTAATCATCCGACTTATAATATTAAATTCGATTATATATATAATGAAGAAATAACTACTTTCAAAATATTTTGGCATGGGGATATTGCAACAACCATCGCTCAAGGTGGCATTAAATACATGTAGCATATGGTTTTGTTAAGATTCTACACTTGCTACCTACTTTTTGGAATTAATTTGATTTTAATTCATTTAAAGGAAATATGTGAATAAAAGACTATACTAACCTTCTACTTTTATCTTTTTATACTAACATATTTATTGGTTTAAGATTAGCTAGCTACTCATCAAGTTATGTTTGTTTTTCCATTAATGTCTAAGTGATGATTCAACTGGATGATTTTGTTACCCTGTATATCTAATCCGTTACGCAAGCTGACTAATCTGTTTTGCAGGTAGCTCGAAGTCACCTTATTTGAACCTCGGTGTTCACAAGGGGATTTTTTATACCTCTTTAGATTTAAACTTGAGATTTCCAGGTACTTTTGATCTTTGGAATTCAAGTTTAAAGTAATCAAGCATCACCCTTATGATTGGTTTTAAAATATTATATATTTGTTGTGACAGATATTCCATTATGTTATTGAAAACAAGTATATGTTAATAGAAAAATAAACAACCCATTAAATGGATCGGTTATTATAATACATATGAATAAAATATGATGGTAATTCTTTATTGCATAAGTTAATTATTTGATGTCTTTGTCTATGCACTTATAAATACTTATCAGCATGGAATTTCTTAATTTATTTAAAGAATAATTAATTATATCATTATTGTTATGAACTTTACCAAAAGTTACATAACAACAAGCAAACTATACATATACATACATATATATATATATATATATATAACTTGATAATAGAACAATTAAATAGTATTATATAATATAAGGGATAATTTTGAGGTTGATGACTATGAATATTAATTTTGTTTTTTATGTTATATATATATATTAGTTTGATTAATGCATGCAGTTTAGCCACAAAAGGGTCTTAAATATGACTTTTGGGTGTTTTGAACCCAAAAAATGAAAGTATTTCATATTTTAATCTAAGGCGTAAAGTTTTGGATTTTATGTTTAGCTACTGGAAATAGGAAATTGTTGCACAAAGGTTCAATAAATTAATGGTTATAAAATTTCCATTTTGCCTCCATAATACTAAGGGGGTGTTTGAGATTGCTTATAAAAACAACTTATTGACTTATTCCGGTGTGGCACCGGTAATAAACATTTTTAAGTGTTTGGATAAACAACTTATACTGGTGATAAGAAGTTTTTGAAAAAATTAAACTTTTTTGACTTATAATAAGTTAATAAATGTTTTTGTAGAAAAACATAAGTTGTTTCAAATAAGCAATCTCAAACACCCCCTAAGAATGGTTAGGTTTTAGTCAAATGTGTTACAAGTTCTTATTTTTACAAATTGACCACACAAACAGAAAAACTTTATCATAAAGGTCTAAAGTAACTTCTAGGAATTCAATTGTGTAACCGAAAACACATAAATTATTAGAATACTACTCAATCAGTCCCTTTGGTACTCAGGTGCAAAGCAATTGGGCCTCTGAAACACGATATAAGGTTTTATGTTGTCTAAACTTAGTTTATTGAAGATATATCAAATTGATCAAAAAAAAAAAGACTTAATATATAGTATATGGTGCTAACCGATAACAAGTAGACACCATAAGTCAATCGACCAACAAGTCCAAGGATAATATTCATGCTTCATGAACTAGTCCAATTATCCCGACACATTTAGAAAAGTCACTCCTTCTAACATCTGAGGTGAAACATCATTCTTGAGCGAAATCCAATAACGACACTATATGGACAATTGTATAAACATTTTTTTTCTGGTACACGAAGTTGGGCAGCATACATTTTTACCCTGTTCGCTACAATATTTTACGACATATGAGACGTTTGATCACCTGTCAATTTTTATGTTTCACTTGTAATTAACTCACACTCGATGCTTGTGATTAATAAGCCAACACATGCACAATCTTAGCATTTATGGGAAAAAATGGGTCTTCAGTTGGGACCACACAATTTTATAAAGGGTCTTTTATAGAGCCTTAAGTAAGGACGACAAATTGATAGACTAATTCTAACATCAATATACACCATATTTTGCATATATTTATTGTCTTGTAGGTTAGACTTAATTACATAACCCTTCAATTAAAAGAACTTATTATCGCAACTTTTTGTTGAATGTATTGACGCCACTACAACAAAATTGAGTTTATAAGACACCCCTAATCTCTAAGCGTCTCAATAGACCGTTTTATAGGACTTCATTTATAGAATCAAAATATAAAGTGTCATATCTAGAGTTGTTGTAATAAGTTTATATGACGCTTTTGGACATCTTAACAAGTTTTTTTAGGACATTTTTAATAGAAAGTGTCGCATTAGCAACTTTATAGGACATTCTTGAGAAAGTGTCTTATAAACTCATTTTTTATAAGACACTTGTTTTTATAGGACAGTTTTTCAAATAATGTCCTATAAAATTGCTAATGGGACGCTTTATATTAAAAGTGTCCTAAAAAAATTTATTACGACATCAAAAAAGGTCATAAACTTATTACAACGCCTTTAGATAACACACTTTATTTTTTTGGTCCTATAAATTAAGTTCTATAAAGAGGTTTATTAAGACGCTTAAAAATGGAGAATGTTATATAAACCCAATTTTGTTGTAGTGTGCAATGACCTCCACCATGCTCAAAGGTCTCGGTACTGTAAACTAATGTTTAGATTGGAATAGTTGGGGATCTTGGATAAACTCGATTAGGGTTGAATGTGATGAATATTGTTTTCATTTACTATTTGTGTTTAAATTATGACAGTTTATCTTAATGTATTTTGATTGACAATATGCTTTAGATAGAACTTATAGACCTTTTCTTTTGAACTCATTAAAATGACACAAGTAACATGTTCTTTAACTTAATATTTGGGCCATTAAAAAAGAAGAAACTAAGGGGCAGTTTACCAAACGCTTACCAAGTCATATTACCTTGTCGAATTAATATGATAAGGACCAAGAATCTTACCCGGTAAGAGAAAGACAAGGACCGAGAGTCTTATTCGGTAAGTGAGGGTGACGACTCTTACCATGATGTCGTTTTGGAATAAAATCTTATTCAGTCAGTAAGTGGTAGTGTTAAATTTTACTTGGTAAACACTTACCGGATGAGTATTTGGTAAATAGCCCCTGACGTCCAAAATCAAGTTACACAAATTCTCTTTTTATAGCCAAAACTTCATAATATATGTGTCATAGTCCAGTCAACTTTTAGAAAAACATCCTTTTAGTAAACCAAAGTTAGGAAGCACGTGCTTGTAAGTTGTAACACACATGCCAAATTTACGTTTCATGTGCAACATGTGCGATCGGTTCGAGTGGGTAGTCGATTGAAACATGTATTTAGCTTTATAGTAATGATTTTAGGTTTTAATATGAATGTTCCATCAATATATACACAATACTCTATTTCTACCAACTTTTGTTCATATACCCACCTCAATAAACCTTAGGATTGCTCAACTAATAAGGCAATTGAGTTTATTCTCATATGGTCATCAGTTTGAATCTCGTCAGGATTATTAGAGGTTTGTTTGACTAGATTGGTCTATATATACACATGAATCTTGAATATATACACACACATATAGTGAATCGTCTATCGACGTTAGGTTAGCATTGTAAAGACAAAATCGTTACAAACCATATAAAAATCATCAAGTCGAAGAACATAATTAAAACATACCTCGTAGAAGCCTGTTTAATGCCATGGATGTTAAAGATGAAATTGCTGGGCTTTTTTAATATGCTGTCAAAGTATATAAGGATGGCGATCACAAAATCCTCATTTGTTTTCAGTTAATTGGGATGGAAATTTATCGGAGTTTGGTATGTTAATTGGAGGGTAATTAAATTAAGCTTTTTATGGTTTTAAATAGACGGTGAAGCAAAAAGTTAGAGTGCGCATTTATCCAACACACGCCTAAGGCCAAACCCCTACAAGAAAGGACGACCACAATGTCCCGGTATTGATTCTTGTGGATGATGATTATTATGCATAAGAAGTAAAAAATGTACATGAGCATCTTTAATAGTTTGCTGATAATCTATGAGTAAATTACAAATTTCATCCCTATGGTCATTGAAAATTTTGGACCGGGTCCTCCAAACGAAATAATTACATGTATGATCATCATGGTTTCACTTTTATTATGGATCGAGTCCCTAACATAACTTTGTTAACTCCAGGATATTTTGGTCATTTTATGATTTCCTTTATTTTTTCTTTTCAATAAATAAATAAAATATAATGTGTAATATATCAAATACTATTGTGTCTATATTATATATGGGTGTGTACATGAACAGATTGCACGTCCCCCTCAAGTCGATCTCAATATCTAGTGAACTTGCCCTACATTTGTCATCGTCACTTACTTTTAGCTCCTCCTTCCAAATCCCTTCTTACTGCCATCCCTACTGCCTCTTCACCCCTTCCCTGCAACGGTGAACCTCATTTGATTGACCCCTACCCCATCTCCAACCCAACAAAGTAACAGAGAGAACCAAGGTTGTTACATCCATGAAGGTTGTGCCCCATGGTTGTTCTTCAAAATTATGAAATTACTTCAATCAATGAAAAAAATTACTTAAAACCAACAAAAACTATATCCCCCATGGCTAAGGATAGAACAGAGAGAACCAAGGTTGTTCAAAATCGTGAAGAGTGAACATCGAGAAACTCGATTGCTTCTTCCCACTTTCCCTCCTCAACTCAGCGCGCTTACAACTAATGAATATGTGATTATATCTGACTGTAACCTCTTCTGCTTCATCTCGTGTGTGAGGATGAATAGTTGAAGCAATATTCTATTGAATATTGAAGAAGATGAGTGCCAAGCAATATTGGTCACATCTGTCTATTGATGGTATTATAGAAAATTCCATATACTGGAAAAGGAAATTACATATATACCTAAATAAGAATACGAAATAACACCTAGGCCCCTACATATATACAGAAAATACATATATGCATTAGTACCCCCCCCCCCTCAAACTCAAGATGGCGAAGGATGAACCAACTTGAGTTTGGAAACTAAGTCTTGAAACCGTCGAGGAAGATGTGACTTGGTGAAGATGTCAGCAGGCTGATCCGTAGTGGAGATATATTGCAAACAAACCGTCTTGCACACAACGTGTTGACGAATAAAATGGCAATCGATTTCATATGCTTCGTTCGCTCATGAAAAACATCATTGTGTGCGATCTGAATAGCACTCCGATTATCACACCAAAGTGTTGTCGAAGAGGCTTGAGGAGCTCCCATGTCAGACAGTAACCAACGGAACCAAAGAAGCTCCTGGGTTGTATCGACAAGAGCACGATACTCAGACTCGGTGCTAGATCGTGAAGTCAATGACTGCTTTTTGCTGCGCCATGAAATAAGAGAATCGCCTAAGAAGAAACAATACCCGGTGGTTGACCGACGATCTACCATATCCCCATCCCAATCAGCATCAGAGTAACCTTGAAGGACAAGTGATGATTTGGAGGAGAAGTGTAGGCCATGAAACATAGTACCTTTAAGGTACCTAAGGATGCGAAGAACAGTTGTGTAGTGGTCGGAACATGGGGCAACCATGAATTGGCTAACAGTGTGAACAGCATAAGCAATATCGGGACATGTAACTGTCAGGTAGACAAGAGAGCCCACTAGTTGGCGGTAGAGAGTGGGATCGCGAAGTGGAGCACTTGAACCAGGGATGAGATGTAGGTTGTGTTCCAAGGGTGTAGAAGAGACTTTAGTATCAGTAATGCCTGATCTCATAAGAAGATCAGAGGTGTACTTGGACTGGCATAAGTAGATACCCGATGAATCTCGTATAACTTCCAGACCAAGAAAATAATGCAGATCACCCAGATCCTTCATCTCAAAGTTGGATTGAAGAGACTGTTTGAGCTCAGAGATACCCACACTATCACTCCCTGTGATGATCATATCATCAACATAAAGCAAAAGGAGAATAGTACTGACACCTGTAGTGCGAGTGAACAAACCAGAATTATAGTCACTAGACTTGAAACCCAATGACTGAATAGTGGAACTGAATTTTTCAAACCAAGCTCGAGGCGCTTGTTTCAAACCGTATAAAGCTTTTCGTAGACGACATACATGTCCAGGAGGATGAGAAATCCCAGGAGGAGGTCGCATGTAGACTTCCTCAGATAAATCACCATTGAGAAAAGCATTTTTAACATCCATCTGCTTAAGTTGCCAATTATTAGTTGAGGCAATAGCCAAAAGAGAGCGAACTGAGGTGATTCAGGCAACAGGTGCAAAGGTCTCTTCGTAGTCAATTCCATATTCTTGATTGAACCCCTTTGCCACTAGTCGGGCCTTATACCTGTCAATTGTGCCATCCGAGTGGGTTTTAACCTTATACACCCACTTGCACCCAACTAAAGTTTTTCCTGGAGGAAGAGGAACAAATTCCCAAGTTTGGGCCTTATGTAATGCTTGAATTTCGTCATTCATAGCTTCCTGCCATAATGGGTCAATTGATGCTTCCTTATACGAGGTGGGTTCATGATGAGACAACAAAATGGTATAACAATGAAAATCACGAAGATGAGAGGGAAGTTGTCTTACCCGATCTGATCTTCGTTGAGGAGGCAGTGGTGAAGTATCAGAGCCCTCAAAACTAGAAGAACCTTCAAAGTCGACTGTAGGAGATGTGTCATCTGATGAAGCAGGATCAACGGGAATTGGTGATAGAGTGTGATTTTGTGGTGGAGGTGTATGTGAGGTAGGTATAGACGGCTCAAAGGAAGAATCAACTAACGGGATTGACATATCAGTAAAGAAAGGGGAAGAAGGAGGAGAAATAACCTGGAATTCAGGCATAGAAGAGAACATTTTGTGTTCCTAGAAAGTAACATGACGGGAGATACAGAGTCGCTTAGAAATGGGATCCCAACACCGGTAACCTTTATGTTCGATGCCATACCCCAAGAAACAGCATAAGCGGGATCGAGATTCGAGTKTAGTGTACTCATGAGATTGAAGATGAACGAAACAAACACAACCCCAGACTTTGAGTAGATCAAAARCTGGAGAGATGCCATAGAGTTGCTCATACGGAGATTTATTGCGAAGAATGGATGTAGGATGTCTATTGATGGTGTAAACAGCAGTGAATACAGCTTCTCCCCAAAAGTGTTCNAGTTGCTCATACGGAGATTTATTGCGAAGAATGGATGTAGGATGTCTATTGATGGTGTAAACAGCAGTGAATACAGCTTCTCCCCAAAAGTGTTCAGGAACTTTGGCAAAGATGAGCAAGGTACGAACTGTGTCTAGAATGTGACGATGTTTACGTTCGGCACGACCATTCTGTTGAGAAGTGGTTGGACAAGAATATTGAGAAGTGGTAAGAAATAAGTAAACACCTTAGTGGTTGTTTGACAATTGATGAATGGTTTGATGTAGAATGATTAAGTGGTTGAAATGATTAAGAAACTCTCATGATATAGTGCAAAATGAAATATAATTGTTTGATAATTGTTTACAATGAAATTAGGGCATTGAATGGTTAAGGAAGACCCAAGATACAAAATCATTTAGAGGGTTTTAGAACCATTAAGAGACACATTTTTTTGCCAAACAAAATTTATCTCTTAACGATTCAGAGACTGCTTCTTAATGAAACTATTAAGAAGTAAACAAACAACCCTTTAATCTCTGACGATGATTGTGCATGTTAATTTTTTTTTTACCCAAAAAAATACATGTATTAATTTTATTTTTTAATTTATTATTCATAAACGGAAATATACTAATTCATCTATTTTTATTGAACATGTCGATTTTTAAATGGTTAACACATATTAATCAAATATTTAAAATGTTATTTTAAAGCAAATAAGATAATAACGAAACTTATTAATTAAATTCAAAATGCCAACAATTGCAGATTGATTAAAAAAAATTAACTTCAAGATTTACCAAAAAAGTATTAAATATCACATTTTCATGGTAAAACCCAATAAAGAAAACAATGTTTTTAAATTTTATGGAAGAAATAAACTATATAAATATATAAATCTATACTATCTTATAAAATATTTGACTAAAACTCTTAAAAACTCTTAAAAACTCTTAAACCCGTTCATCCCTAAACGATTTCATCCCTATCCGATTTCATCTCATATCTGAATTCGTGTAACTAACTGCAGATAAACACAATCAAATGCAGGATAAACATCTCATTTTAAATATAAAAAATGGTCAATTGATGCTTCCTTATACGAGGTGGGTTCA
>NC_037529.1:55104275-55110967 GCF_001531365.2 Cynara cardunculus var. scolymus | reverse complement strand
AAAAAGTTAAATTAAAGAATTTACACAAAAAACAAAAAAATTTAAATAGTTAATTTGATACTGATATTGATATATTTGATATATATTCAAATTTATATTTTATTCAAAAATTAAAATATTATCTCTTTACCAAACCATATAAAAACCATATTAAAATCAAGATATATTTCGCTACATTGCACGAGTACTCTTCTAGTAATCTTCTAATTTTCATAGCATGTTGTAAATGTCTGTCAATTTTCTACCGTTCCACTTCCACAGGCCCATTAAAGAGATAATGGGGTTGTCAACAGCTGTTGGGCTCTCCACATGTGGTCTTGGATCCCAACAAAATGAGCAATCATGGTCTAGGTGAGAACTAGCGGACCAAAAAATGTTGCTATTAGTTTCTGAATATTAAGTTTTCCATTTTAAATGACAATAAATCTTTTTTTAATCAACAAATAATTAAAATTCATCATTTTAAATGATTAAGTTTTTGAACATTTTATATTAAATAAACAAACCATTAAACTTGTAGAAATTGGTTACCAACTCCATTAACGCTAAAAAGTTACATGTAACCGGCTAGCAAAGTTTTAAATAGTGATGAAAATTTTACCCGACAGGTCGGGTACCTACGAGTAATGAGTATACTCTGCTAATGGGGAGGGGACTAATATGGTAAGGGGACGGGAATGAGTACTGCTTTTCATACCCGAAGGGCGAAGCAGGTTCGGGTTCGAGGATGGTATTACCTACTCCTATAATACCCGATATATATATATATATATATATATATATTACATATATAAGCATTTAGGTCATTATCTTAATTACAACTTCTAAATCATAAGTTACAATGATTTTATGCAACAAATTCAAAAAACTCTTAAACACAAACTATTATGCATAATGTACAAGTTGTTTATGCAATGGTTTCCACAATACAAAAATTACCCATTTTGGGCCGGTTTCTTCTTCTTCTGATTCCTATCTCTGCGACCAACAAGACCAGCTTTTTTCTTCTTCTGTATCATATCTCTGCGACCATCAAGATCAGATTTCTTCATCTTCTGTATCATCTTTGTGACCACCAAAACCAAAAAACATTTTGGGTAAGAAAGCAGAGGTCTTTCTTCTTCACAAACCTCGTTTGACATAACAATGGTGTTGTGGATGTATCACCTCGATTACAGCTTCGATTTCATGTATCAAAGGGATTTGATGTATCACAACCTCATTGATACATATAGCTCCCTGCTCCCTGTTGATTTAATTTCACAGGTTCTTCAAAACCCTAGAATGTGGAGGTATGCTCTTCAAAATTATATATTGATTTCTATTTCAATTTTGATTTCTGCAACCACTTATGCTGATGAGATTTTAACCTTCTTTCTTCTTTTTGGTTTAACGATTGATGAAGCCAAGGTTATTTACAACTTAAAGGTAAGAATCCTCTTTTACATCTATTTGTTGTAATTGGTAGTTTTGTTGATCATGTTCAAGTTATTTGTGAAGTTTGGTTATAAACAGCTGCCATCCTCATTTCATTTTTGGATTTCATTTATGGGTATGTTTCCATTTCATCTTATTTGCAACTGAGTTTTCAATATCGGATGATTTCATTTCTGTTTCCATATCATCTTATATACACACACACACATCTGGCCACAAACAGAAAAAGTAAGATTACAACTGGTGATTTGAGCAGGATTGGTTCATTTCTGTTTATATTTCAGCATGTGATCTATTTGCTCAAGTGCGAAAGAAGCAGCCTTGGGCCGATCCAAAGATTGTCAAGGTGAATGACTCATATTTCTTGTATTTATCAAGTTATAGAGTAAGTTAATACAACATTCGATTAGAAACTTGTTTAATGAAATATCTAAAATGCAAGAGTGCGCATAAGAAACAAGGACTAGCACATGGTGTAACATAGAACAAGAAAAATAAAAAGGAGAAAAAAATAACGAKTAGGGTCATTGAGAAATACAAAAAAGTAAGGTATTACAAAACACATAAAGCAAGCAAGGATAAACATATCCTTAGAGTAAACTATATTATAACCCTTTACCATATATATTGAGAAGATGAATCATGAAACAGTAAGATGAGAGTGTACAGGGATAGATAGTTCAAACCAGAGGTTATTTTTATGGCAGCAACAGGGACAGATAGTTGTATGATAGACAGATTTGAACATACAAGAAAATATTTCACTAACTATCAACAATTTTTAAGCGAAATCATTTGGGTATGCAAGAGGTAGTGAATTGGTAGCAGTTAAGATGTGAATAACATTCAAACTTTTCAAAACACTCTTGTTATTGGCAGCTCCAACATAACCCAAATATAGACCCTAATAATTAAAAAAAATTAAAAACAAAGTTGGAGATGAATAAAACATCTATAATCATGAAGGCCATCAGATAAATTTTCATTCCAGATAAATCTCAACTTTGAATCAAGCTTCTTCCCTTTAAACTTGTCACTTGATAGCATATCCACCTCCCCCTTTGTAAACTCTAGACCTTCACTATTTATGTATAAACAAACAAGTTGACATCCCCAATTGCTGAAAATTGTCATTTTCCACTATCTATGTAGAGTTACAAAAAAATTGATGGGTGGTTTGCAATAGTGTTGTAGAATAGCTCTTCAAAGGGTATCAATGAAATGTAAAGAGAGTAGCTTATAAGTATACCAACAACAATTTTCCAAATGCCAAAAACAAAACTTGAACACCCTTAAAAGTATACCAGCTTCCAACCACCCAAACTCTAGAGGATTGTCTATGCAAACGTGTAATTGTAACACGTGATGAGACCATCACCAAATGGTTGGATCCAGAATCTGTTGCTGGTCAGCAGAGATGCTTTAGCAAAAATCGCATACTCGAGGTTATTTGACTGGTAAGCCTCAATTTTCGGTTACGAATAGTTTTGTGCTGTTAACTCAACTAGGCTCATAATACCGTCAAAATGTTTGTGAATTGCAAGCTTGATTCTGACACTTATAGTTATGTTATCCAATTTGTATTTGCAGGCTTGTAGATAAGATCAATAGTTCAATAGGTCAGGACTCAAGCTCAAAATACATAATTGCAGTACTAGACATATACGGATTTGAGAGTTTCAAGACAAACAGGTGCTTCACTGGTATGCCTTCTGTTTGCATTGTTGACCTTATCTGGTGTGTAGGTGGTCATTGCAGGTGGGTCAAATTTGTTAGGAAGTGGTTTTTTCTCTTCCCTTTCCTGGCAAAAACCTATGTAATCCCACCTTTTAGAAATCTCTCCTTAAAAGAGCTCAAATGCATGAATCTCTATGTCTCTAGCAGTTATAGGTATGTTGTTTGGATAATTTATGAATTCCTCTATTGCTAGCATCATAATCTAATAAATAAATTTCTCCATGAGCAATCAAAATCTGATGCACAAAAGCTTATTGTTTATGTAACAAGTTTAACTAAGATGGTTTGTTTGTTTTCATCTTAACGACCTTCAAGATTTTTGTTCATAAAGACTGTTAGTTATAAGGAATCACGTTGTCTTATGTTGACAATTATTAATAAAACAATTTTGTTATGGAAACTAAGGGGCCATTTACCAAACTCTTACTCGGGTAAGTGAACACCAAGTTACATTACCTTACCGGATGAATATATAAGGACCAAGAATCTTACCCGTTAAGAGCGAGACAAGGACCAAAAGTCTTACCCGTTAAGGGAGGACTACGACTCTTACCATGATAAATTATTGCATACGATACCATTTTGGTGCACTAAAATCTTACCCGGTAAATAAATAGTAGTGTTAAATTTTACCGGTAAGCACTTACTAATTTATGGGGCTGTTTTGTGGCTAAAAATCAGTAGCTATGGGGCTGTTTTGTAGATAAAAAATTAGCAACTCTAGGGACTGTTTGGATGTCGTTTCGAGACTGTTTTCGGCCTTGTTTAGAGGTTATTTAAAGCTGTCCTAGGGGCTCTTTACAAATGTTTTGGGAAGCAGTTATGACATGTTTAGAGGGTCCTTTACATCTTTCGTGAGACATGTTTTGATAAGTTTATATTCTATGATACATTTGTCCATCATTTGTTAAAGAAGATGTCAATCTTTAGAATTTGCATCAAGCAGAGAAGAACATTTGTTTAAGTCCTAAGCTTGCAACAAGCTTCTTTGTGACAAAAAATTCCCTCTATGTTTCCAACCCCAAGGTTATGGCCCTGCTGGATGTGCGCTTCTTGTTGCAGTTTATGTTGCCCTAGAAGTAAGCAATTGACTCTTTTTTGTTGCAGTTTCATTGTGCAAAGGTTATGGCCCTACTGGATATGCGCTTTTTGTTGCAGTTTATGCTGGCCTGGAAGTAAGCAGCTGACTCTCTTGTGTGTATCAATGAATTTCAGTTTCGTGTTTTAAAGATGGTTTTCTTGTGTTTGATCATTCTCAGTACCAAATATCAATACTTGTACTAATTTACAAACCACTGTTGGTTTCTTACATTTTCCTTTCATTTGTTTCCCCTTTTTTGTTTGATATTGGACATAACCGATGCAATAGAATACTGATGCAAATAAGCTTTTTCTTGGTAGGTACTTGCAATACCAGCCATTCCATTTACGATGTCAGCTGGTCTTCTATTTGGCCCTCTCAACGGCACAATCCTTGTCTTTATAAGTGGTACTGTAATTTACTGAACAAGATGTTTACAAAACCACTGATATTGTAGACAAATAAATAAATAAATGTGACTTTGCATCTTTTATAGGTAGCAAAAAGTGTCTTTCTAATCGCTAGATATTTTTCTCGTGAACGAATACTTAAAATGGTCGAAGGGAACAAGAATTTTCTTGCAATTGATAAAGTAATTTGTCTCTTCTCTTGATCTGATCAATGAGGCCATGAAACACCCGAAATGGAAAATGACAGTATAAGAGAAAATCAATGTTCTTGAGAAAAATGGCACATGGAAAGCAGACTGTTGGATGCAAATCAATCTTTACCATCAAGTATAAGTCAATGGGAGTATTAACAAATACAATGCTTGGTTGGTAGCCAAGGGGTTCACTCACTCAGAGAGCATTGGCCACCAAAAAACATTTACACCTGTGGCTAAACTTAACACCGTAGAAGTTTTAATATCACTTGTTGTCAATTGTGATTAGCCCTTATACAATTGGATTTAAAAATGCATTTTTACGTAGGGAACTCAAAGAAGTGTTTGATCGCCTTGAACTAATGTAAATAATGAACTTTTTTTTATTAACCTAGATATCCAACCCGCTATGCAAGCCGACTAATCTCAGGGCAACCACTGCTTTGCAGATAGTCCGAGTCATCGCATTTGAACCTTCGTGGCCACAAGGGGATTCTTTTATTCCTCCTGGGATTTGAACTTGGGATCTCCAGGTACTTTTGACCTTTGGAGTCTAGCTCAAACCAATCAGACACCACCCTTGTGGTTAAATAATAATGAATTTTTTGAATAGGTTTGTATGGAAAAACTACATTGGACGAACAACCACTTAATTATCTCTCAGTGTGGTTCCAAGGGATCCCCTATCAATATTAATAAGATGATTGCATATGTTGGTTAGCAATTAGTGGAGACCAACGTGCTCCAAATGGATTTATTAATCGAAGCCTTCCCCATTCTCAAAGAATGTCAAAGACCCCTGCTGTATGTCTTGTGGTCTCATGGTTTTTAAGTTGAATATTACTTGCTTTATATGTATTTCTTTGGTTTCTTAAGGGACATTTAGATTTGTTTTTTAAGAGACATTTATATTTGAATGTGTAGCTTCTCTTCCTCAAGATACTTTAGTCCCAATAAGTCCTCAAAATAATCATACAAACTCATGATTAAAGGTCAAACTAATGTTTCAGAATTGTGATTCACCCGCGTTGCATCGCGCGGGTACACCACTAGTACATATATATATATATATATATATATATATATGCACATACATACATATACACACACACACATATATATATATATATATATATACACACATATACATACATATATAGGGGAGCATTCAAATAAAAACCACTCAATTTGTAAAAACCGTGAAAACCTCATTGAACCAATAATAATTTTTCATTTTGTTCATTTTATTGTAATTATGAGAGGTTGATTAACCGTTTTTATTATGGAGGGTGTTAATCATGGATATTATCATCTTCATTATTTTAATTTTAGAKAAATACATGAAACAGTTTCATTAAATATTATATGAAACAATTTCATAACCATATATGAAACAAATTCATCAAAAAAAGTATTATATGAAACAATTTCACAAGATTAAACAATTTCATGAAAAATTTTCATAAGATTAAACAATGAAATCGACGTATGAGAATGGTTTGTACGTTTTTACAAATGAGGGTGGTTTACATTTGTATATAGGGAAGGGTTCAAACGAGAACCCCTGTGATTTACGAGAACGCAAGAACAACCCAATAACCTCATATTGTGATTAAAAATAAAATTAAAAAATTTTTAAAATTTAAATTTAAAAAGATTCAAAAAAATTTAAAATTAAAAGGGTAATAATGGAAATGATATCATCAAATCTTTTAAACACGATCATTATCTTTTAAACACGATCATTATCTTTTAAACACTCATTATTATCATTAGTCTTATCATTATCTAGTAAAACGGTTACGAAATAGGTTAGGATTATACTAGGTGTGA
>NC_037529.1:55102471-55103705 GCF_001531365.2 Cynara cardunculus var. scolymus | reverse complement strand
TTGAGGTTATTGGGTTGTTCTCGCATTCTCGTAAATCACAGGGGTTCTCGTTTGAACCTCCACCTATATATATGTATATACATATAGGGGTTCATTCAAGGAAAAATTGATTAGTTTGTGGTAATTGTGAGATCCAATCTCAACCACAAATCAATGGATAAATTAGAAAATTAATAATTATGATAGTTCAAGTTAAAATTATAATTAGAGGGCGTTTTAGGTATTTTAAAAAAACTCCTTTCTCCTCTCTCATCTCTCCGACCTCCAATCTCTGGCCTCTGGTGAACAAAAATCTGGCAGGTACCAAGTAATCACAAAGATACACAATGTGATATTCATTGTGATACCCATTGTGATATATTGTGATACCATTGGGGTACCACTATGTACCACAGAAAAGGAGTGGCACATCTTCGGAGTTACATCTCCGACGAGATCTGGTTTACATCTCCGGTGACATCTGTGCTACATCTCCGACGACACCTGTGCTAATCTACCATCATCATCATGGCGACCGATGATCGGAGATCTCCTGTGGATTTCCCGGTTCGAGAAGATGACGAGCAGCACTGACACCGATCAGGCGAATGTTTTGGCGGCGATACTCAGCCGGAACGCTAAGACTGAGTATCTCAAGCTTTACAATCTCGACGGAGCCACCAATCGAGAAACTTTCAAGTCGAAGAATCCAATGGTCACTTACAAGGATCTTCAACCTCATATTCAACGCGTCGTCAATGGTGATCGTTCTCCCATTTATATAAAAACTCTGGTACCTGGTTTGATTGATTTTCCATGTGATGATGCATGATGGTGTGATGGTTGTTGTGCGTGAGAAGGGGGAAAGAAAGGAAGAGAAGCATGCTGACTATGCTGGAAGACGACTCTTTCATAATGAAGGATAAAGTAGGGTTTTAAGATTATAAAGATTACCGATTTACCCTTTATGTATTTTAGGATATAACATTAATTATTTAAATGATTGGCTCACATTGGACCTCACATTTACCACAAACTAATCAGTTCTCATTTGATTAGTCCCCTATATATATACATATATATACAGGGGCCTAATCAAATGAGAACTAATTAGTTTGTGGTAACTGTGAGAACCAATATTAACCACAAATCAATAGATAAATTAGGAAATTTATAATTTTGGCAATTTTGAATTAAAATATTAATGCAAGGATATTTTTGGTATTTTAAAACTTTCCTCCCTCCTCTCTTCTCT
>NC_037529.1:55100379-55101791 GCF_001531365.2 Cynara cardunculus var. scolymus | reverse complement strand
TATATATATACACACATATATATACATATATAAAGGTTTAATCTTCTGATAACAAAAAAGAGGTTAAGAACCGTGAGAAATGATCTAAGCCTTAATTTGGTTTTGATCGTACGTTTTAATTAAAATATGTTTTTAAATTAAAAAGGGGTCATTTTGGTAACACAAGTTCACCATATGAAACATACAGATTCATTCACGAGATGAAACACATATTAACCATGTTATTTCACCTAACGAAATAAACCACAATTTTCATAAATAACCTATTTCTCCTAATAAAATCCAAACATCATGTTCATGTATATCATAATTCACCACATGAAATCAAACATAATTTTCGTGATTAATTTATTTTCACCTAATGAAATCAAACATATATATTCTAAAATAGCGAAAGGTAAAAGTCATGGGTATATACACAACTGAAAAAACAAAGCACCAAAACCGTAAACCCTAAAATCAAGAGTCTCACCTGCGTCTTCCTTTCTCTCCTCCAATGGCGGTGGATGAACGATCAGAAGCAATCATCAAGACACACCATAATCAATAATTAGAAATCCTCAAGCCCAAACAAGCCAAACCCTAGTTTCATCCATAACTTCGGTTGCATTTTCTATGACACTCCACATGATTTTGCAGCCACACACTCCGCTGCTGTAACCATCTCCTCCTCGCACTGGTGCCCAAATCATGTTGAAAAATAATTAGAGTTAGATAGATGATTACAACAAAGTTTTAACCTTTATAAAACCTTTAAATATTTAACCGGAAAAGATTTTAAGATCAAAGATGGTAACTTTTTGAGTCCGTAATCCACAACACCCTTAAAACATGCAATTTCACACAGATTGAATCTATCATCCACGATAGATTCAATGAAAGAAAGAAGTAGAAGCAGAGTTGTTCACTTAGTGAACATAAATTAAATACAATGCATGAAATTTAAAACCAACCTGATTAAGCTGTCAATGAATCGTAATCTGCACGATAAAAACTGTTCTTAAAGGTTTTATACGACTACTCTTTTGATGCTGTGAGTCTGCTAGTCGCAAAGTGTAACATACACTTTCGCAAATACGTTGCAATTATCCCCTTTATACGTGTTTATGTGATCACAATGTAAAATTTGGAAGTAAACCCGAATGCAATAAACTATATATGAAATAGTCGGAATCATCGTACGAGGCCTGGGGTAAAACAATTGGAAAGAAACGGGTCAAAAACATTAACATCTACGTTACGGATACATAAAAACTCACTTTTATTGGAAGATATTTTTGAGATATTTCTATTGTAAGTTGTATATTATCTTTTTACGAACGCGTGAGCGGAAACCACGTCAAAACCGGAGGTCCGAGCGAAAAGTTATGCGATTTTTAGTGATTAGTGGTCAAACCGAGTTTTCAGCCGAG
>NC_037529.1:55097945-55099619 GCF_001531365.2 Cynara cardunculus var. scolymus | reverse complement strand
CGGATCTTTATGAAACTTTGGGTACATATTATAGGTGTTAAATAAGCTCACTTGGTCCTTCCAGAGTGACCGTTGGACGATGTTTAGACGTATATGGACGTAGAGCCTAAGTTGGCTCAATGTTTGAGTATCGAAAAGCACTGAGTTTATGAGGCTACTTAACTTGCTATTTGCTAGACATGTGTTATCTATTTGCTACTTGCTTCCACACTCATCCATGTTATGTCTCCTTATCAATTTCAAGAGATTATTGGCTATTGTACTCTGTCCTTCCATACATGCTACTCGGTGGTTACTTTGTGTTTCACCCGGGGAGGCATGCTTAAGCCCATATCAGCTGAGATTATTCGAGTATGGTGCGTATTTGATCGTGTTAGAGTCCGGTCATTTTCCCCGCTGTCCGGGATAGCTCGGGTGCAAAGATCATTACACTGGTCGGGATAGCTCGGGTGGTATGATATCTATGATATATATTGTTGTGCTTGCCACGACCGGGATAGCTCGGTGGCAGTACATATCAATTATTGGCTTTTACACAATCTATTTGTTGCATACTTTGATATTCAGATGTATGATTCTCGAATGATGATTACTTATTACATGATTTACATACTTCGTGATCATTGACTTCCATGGATTACATTTGTGATGCTTTAGTAGTTAGTAGTTCCCGGTTACTCACTAAGCATTATGTGCTTACCCTTTTAGTTGTTCACATTTTTACAGGCCGTGTAGATAAGGCAAAGAACAAGCTTGATTAGATTGAGATCTTTGCTTTTGGTGCTTCCAGTAGCACAACTCTTTTGGTATTATGTAGTTAGTCGAATACAACTATGGATTGTAAATTATTAGTTGTCTTTTGGTTGTAATTAAAGTACCTAGATAACAGGTAGCTAATATCCTCCGTCTTTTATATAGTTTAAGCTTTATGCAAATCTATTAAGTTTATTTTGTCCGTTTTAGGATAATTTGGAAAACAGGTGCTTATAGAAACGTCCTGTAAACCAAGCGGACATTTTGAATTAGAAACTCGTAAATATTATATCCTGTTTGTTTTCTAAAGGTTTAAAAATGTAACTTTTGGTGGTTTGTTTATCATTTATAGAAATGAGGTATTACAAACCTTTTATCATTTATGTAATCTGGGTCGTTCAATTTGGTATTAGAGCGGTGGTTTAAGTGAACTGGATACCAATGACGATGTCCGAACTTAAACCTTGTGTCGGTATCATGTAGTAAGTATGTTTTGATTTAAACGGGATATGAACTTAGGAGAAACCTAGGTGGGAATTGGGAATTTGTTATAGGATTCTATTTAATGTTATGTATACGTCGTAACTTTCAGAAAGATGGCCGATGGTGATGAAGCTAGTCACACCCCATCTAACGACAGTGTAAGAGAAAATGCTCCACAGCTGGAGATTTATGATGATGAGGCACCGATGTCTCCTCGAAGCGAACGTTTGATGCAACGTATGACTTTATTAATTCAGCAAACGTTAGCCCAACAATGACATGACGATAGAAAGTCTGAAGATGATAAAAGTAAAGGTAAGGAGAAAGAAAGGGCTGACACCTCAAAACCCAAAACCGACCGAGTCTCTTTTAAAACCTTTCGTGGTAGCGGTGCTACTGAGTTCTCTAGGAAGGTTGATCCGTTGGAGGCACTTGAAT
>NC_037529.1:55094434-55096350 GCF_001531365.2 Cynara cardunculus var. scolymus | reverse complement strand
AGACAGTTGAAAGATTATGAAAAGAACTATCCAACTCATGATCTTGAGTTGGCAGCGGTCGTTTTTGCACTAAAATTATGGCGTCATTACTTATATGGTACCAAATGTCAACTATTCCCAGATCATAAGAGTTTGAAGTATATCTTCATTCAACAGACTTTGAACATGAGGCAACAACGAGCTATGGAACTGATTAAAGACTATGAATGTGAAATTCTCTATCATCCAAGTAAAGCTAATGTTGTTGCAKATGCTTTAAGCCGGAAGACTTATGCAAACTCCATGTGTTATGCTATTACACATACGTCCATGACATCCACACTAGTTGACAAATACGGAAATGGCAAGTAGAGGCTTTGAAGCCTGATCGTGTGAAACCAGAGCGTATAGTTGGTTATGTTTCGTATATGACAGATGATAGTCGAGGACTTAAAGTCTTAAAGGACCGTGTTTGGATTCCAAAACTCGGTGGTATTCAGGAATTGGTATTATCTGAAGCACATAAGTCGCGGATGTCCGTGCATTCAGGAAGTACAAAGATGTATTATGATTTGAGATATGAATATTGGTGGCCGGGAATGAAGCATGATATCGGCCGATATGTGGAACAATGTGTTACGTGTTCGCAGGTTAAAGCTGAATACCAAAAACCTTATGGCAGCCTTCAACCTCTCGATATACCGGTGTGGAAATGGGAGGAACTTACAATGGATTTCGTTACAAAGCTACCGAAGATGTCTCGTTAGCACGACAACATCTAGGTTGTCGTGGACCGTTTAACCAAAAGTGCTCACTTTCTTCCTATTCGAGAGTCTTATTCTATGGATAAATGGGCACAAATTTATATCGACGAGATTATTGCACGACATGGTGTTCTTCTGAAGGTAATTTCTGATCGAGATTCTCGATTTACTTCGAAATTTTGGGCCAGTTTACAACGAGAACTAGGGACACGTATGGCATTGAGCAAAACCTATCATCCCCAAACTGATGGCCAGTCCTAACGAACGATACAGACGTTAGAAGATATGTTGCGTGCGTGTATCCTTGAGTTTGGTGGTAGTTGGGATATGCATCTACCATTGGTTGAATTTTCATACAACAACAACTATCACTCGACTATCGGTATGGTGCCTTTTGAGGCTTTATATGGTCGTAAATGTCGAACTCCACTATGTTGGCGTGAGACGGGTGAGAAAGTGCTTGCTGGACCCGAAATGATTCAAATTACGCATGATAAGATTCAAGTTATTCGGGAAAGGATGAAAACCGCTCAGGATAGACAGAAGTCATACGCCGATAATCGTCGACGACCAATTGAATTCACCGTGGGCAACATGGTTATGTTGAAAGTTTCCCCTTGGAAGGGTATTCTACGATTTGGTAAGCAAGGTAAGCTTAGTCCACATTTCGTTGGACCATTCAAAATCATTGAACGTATTGGCAAACAAGCATATCGACTTGAACTTCYAGAAGAGCTGTCTGGTATTCACGATGTATTTCATGTTGGATATCTTCGAAAGTGTTTRGGYAWGTATGATGAAACAATTCCCTTAGCTGAGGTGAAGATTGACGAACGACTGAGATATATCGAGGAACCAAAAGAAATTCTAAACAAAAGAACGGCAAATATTCGAAACAAGACAATCGATTTGGTATTGGTGAAATGGAAGCATCATCGTGGTCCGAATTGCACGTGGGAGAACAAAGAATAGATGCTTGCCAATATCCCGAGCTATTCGAGAAATGAAGATTCTGAGGACAGAATCCTCAAAAGGAGGAGGTAATTGTAACATACACTTTCGCAAATACGTTGCAATTATCCCCTTTATACGTGTTTATGTGATCAAAACATAAAATTTGGAAGCAAACCCGAATGCAATAAACTATATATGAAATAGTCGGAATCATCGTAC
>NC_037529.1:55071845-55093229 GCF_001531365.2 Cynara cardunculus var. scolymus | reverse complement strand
CACACTCATCCATGTTATGTCTCCTTATCAATTTCAAGAGATTATTGGCTATTGTACTCTGTCCTTCCATACATGCTACTCGGTGGTTACTTTGTGTTTCACCCGGGGAGGCATGCTTAAGCCCATATTAGCTGAGATTATTCGAGTATGGTGCGTATTTGACCGTGTTAGAGTCCAGTCATTTTCCCCACTGTCCGGGATAGCTCGGGTGCAAAGATCATTACACTGGCCGGGATAGCTCGGTGGTATGATATCTATGATATATATTGTTGTGCTTGCCACGACCGGGATAGCTCGGTGGCAGTACATATCAATTATTGACTTTTACACAATCTATTTGTTGCATACTTTGATATTCAGATGTATGATTCTCAAATAATGATTACTTATTACATTATTTACATCATTCGTGATCATTGACTTCCATGGATTACATTTGTGAAGCTTTAGTAGTTAGTAGTTCCCGTTTACTCACTAAGCATTATGTGCTTACCCTTTTAGTTGTTCACATTTTTACAGGCCGTGTAGATAAGGCAAAGAACAAGCTCGAGTAGAATGAGATCTTTGCTTTTGGTGCTTCTAGTAGCACGACTCTTTTGGTACTATATAGTTAGTCGAATACAACTATGGATTGTAAATTATTAGTTATCTTTTGGTTGTAATTAAAGTATCTAGATAACGGGTAGCTAATATCCTCCGTCTTTTATATAGTTTAAGCTTTATGCAAATCTATTAAGTTTATTTTGTCCGTTTTAGAATATTTTGGAAAATAGGTGCTTACAGAAACGTCCTGTAAACCAAGCGGACATTTCGAATTAGAAACTCGTAAATATTATATCCCGTTTGTTTTCTAAAGGTTTAAAAATGTAACTTTTGGTGGTTTGTTTATCATTTATAGAAATGAGGTATTACAAACCTTTTATCATTTATGTAATGTGGGTCTTTCACAAAGCCACTGGATTCAATGCAGTACAAGTTTTCGTTTATCAACAGCGATGAAAAACGGAAATAGAGCTAGGTGGATGCAGAAAATGGTAGAGAGAAAATGATATTTGTCCCGTTAGGGTCTACAAGATGTATATAACAGTTTGTCGAAGGGAGGGGGGATAAATACAAACATAGTAAACTTTTCAAATTTAAAATATACATTGATAAAAAAGGATTAATACAGATTTTACAAAATTGTTTGCGGAAAAGGTAAGGTAAAGATAACATATCTAAACAATCTAAGTTACACACAAGTTCTTAGCAAAGAAAAACGATTTGCTGTTTAAGACTTACAAGAAAGTAAGTTCTTTCTGGGTAAAAACTATTTAGAATACTTAAAAGGGATTCTAACTTGCTTTTGAAGATAAGCGTATTGTGTTCTTAGATGTGTGTTCTTTTACGTATGAACGTAAGAGTTAGGGTTCAAGAGTAAGAGATCTTTGTAAGGAGATAGAACACATCTATTTATACCCATTGCATTAAACGCACATTTAATGCAATGCAGTAGGGTTTGAACATGCGTCAAGTTTTTAGAGAAAGACTTGTCATTTGCTACAGTGAATAGTACAAAAGCCTATTCATGAGCAGACATCTTTTCATGGAGTTGGTGCGTAGTAGAGTCAACTAATCAGCTCCGTACCATACTATACTCTGGAAAGGGTATGGGTTTCTCTTTTTGTGTGAGGAAGGACAAGACAAAAACAATCGTGCTCAACAAGCTTCTATTTGATGATAACAAAGAAACGTAAAGAAAGTTGCCTTATCAAATAACAGTAAGGAAAAGTTACATATAAAGTACATGTCCCTTTTAACTGTTTTGCGATCTTTTCAGTGAGTCAGTCTTTACTTAGTAAATTTTCTTAAGTTACAAGATTAAGAAAAAGTACAAGAATGGAAAATGAAACTGAAAGCATGTTCACTGACTTATAGATTGTCAGTGAATGTAAGAGTATCACTGGAACTCATAGACTTGTATCCCTATTACTCTTTTCAGGGATGCACAAAAATACTTATATTAATTTCAAATGGAAATATTACAAATCGTTCAGTACATGTCTAAAACTTACAAAATATAAGATTCATCACTGAAAGTATATATAAAATATAGGTTTATACAGTGAATAGACGAAATACAAAAGAAATAACTAGTCTAAGTTTTTCAGATTAATGTAGCCAGGTACATCTTCTTCGAGCTCCTTTCGACGTCGAAATTCCTTTCTAATCCTGATGTCCATCGCTTCACCATATATGTCATCGTTCAGCCAATATCAGATGTATGCAAGATGTTCCATTGGACAGAGATGCAACTAAGATATTCTTTGGAAGCTGACTTCGCCTTCATAGTCAAGGAAAATAAATCCTAACTCAGACTTCATATGCACAGTGTTGGGTATGTAAGGACCCTTCGCTGGCAATGATAGGTTCGGCATAGAAATATCTAGCTTCTTCAAAACCTTTAGAACTTCATCTAAGGAGAATTTTATTTCATGTTTCATTCCTTAGGGATGGTCCATCATCAGGGCTTGAAGGTCTTTTTCGTCTTCCACCTTTCTTCAGTATAGGCCTTTTAGGGACTGTGACATCCCTGGACACCTTTTTGATCAGCTCCCTGATGTTGTCTTCGATAATCGGCTTATGTTTGGATTTTGAGCACTGAATGGCTTGTCGGATCTCCAGCCATTCACTATACCCATATTCGCCAAGGTAGGAAGGGTACTCGGTGACTGCCTCGAGATTATCCCTGGTGATGAGCATGGAGAGCAGCAACCCACCGTCTTTAGTTCGTTCGCTGATGTTGACGCTCTTAATCGGGTGAGGGATAATCCTCTTGTTAAGGCTTGCTTCGCTCCAGTGCTTGTCGCGTTCGGCTAGCTTTAGATTTTTTTCACGTTCAGACTCTTGAGGTTCCCTTCTTCAGTGACTCTTTTGCCTTTTGACTTGGTGCCCTGGTGTGATTCTTGAGCCTCTTCTCTCCTTTGCTCCTCTTGGGATGCGGAATCCCTGAGGGCAACTCCTTTGGTGGCAGTGGAAGGAGGCTGGTACTGGATGGTGAAGTCGTCTTCATCGTCATTCAGGTCGCTGCAAGGGTCAGGGATGTCGGGAGATTCGCCTTCATCATCATCATCATCATCATCATCATCATCATCATCATCATCATCTTGTCTTCTTCTACATCACCAGCAACAGGTGCAAAGGTGATGGGAAGGTCATCGTCACGAGCTTCAACTTCAGCTTGAACGACATCAACTTCCTCAGCTGCAGGAGCTTCACAAGAAGTTGGGATATCATAGACAACCTCATCGTTAGCTTCAGCTCTAGGAGCTTCAGCTCTAGGAGCTTTAGCTTCAGCGTCATGGGTTGCTGGAGCAGCATGTTCAGCTGGGGCGGCAGTAGTAGATGGTCCAGTGTCAGACCTTATCACCCCCTCTCTAGCGATGGCTTGAGAGCAAAAGCCAGAGATTTAGTCGAAGTTTTGAATTCGAAGGACCATCATCTCCTCTAGCCTAGTAAGAGCACTGGTTAGGCTTATCGTCGCTTCACGTGTTTCATTAAGCTGAGCATGGTCATTAGCGGTACAGGAAGGAGAAGGCACCGGAGCTGGTTGACGAAGATCAACCCGGACTTGTTGCAGCAGCTCTGCTTGCTAGATAGATTGGGCATGTGCTTCATCGGCCATACTCATGAAAGCATCGATGGCCTCAACATTTGCTCGAATGGCGCCTTGGAGAGAGGAGAGAGGAGAGTTGGCCTTTCACTTCTTGGACTTCAGCCCTGACGATTGAGAGATCAACAGTGACTTCGTCTCTGCGAGACATGTCCTTATAGACCTCATCCATCTTGATGAGGATAGTCTCGACTGCTGGAAGGAGCAGCTTCACGTCCGTCGCCATGTCATATTCTTCTTCATTCATGGCTTGGGCCTCAGAAGGACCTACAAATAAATAAGATTGAGCATAAGGAAGCTCGGGGTTAGAAGAAATGAATGGGTAGGAAGATAGAGTACCTGAGGGGTCTTCAGCGTTATATAGAAGGATTAACGCTGGTTGGCTCCATGGTGCACTCAAAAGGATGAGCACCAGTAGACTGAGGAGCTCCGAGAGGAACTACCTCAGGTCCAGTGGTAGGTGTCTCATCATCAAGGATGACAAGCACTGATGATTCATTGACACCTCTAGAGACCAATAATGGAGGGGAAGAGAAGATTGCTGAGACTGAAAGTGAGTGTTCAGTGGTGGCAACGCTGATATTCACACCTTCAGTGATTTAGGTCACTGAGGCGGTTGGGATAGGTGCCACTGCTACGACAGTGATCTCAGATATAATTGAAGAGCTGGGAAGGCTGACTAAAAGTGCCTCGGGGTAAGGATTCTTTCAATAGCTGAGACCTTTTGAGAGGTCACAGCCAGAGATGAGGTAGTCCCCTTTTGGCCTTCTTGGTCCTCGAAGGAGAACCAAGAGTTGGTTGAGATGAGTGTTTGGTAGAAAGAGTTGTAGTGGTTGGGTTAGACTTGGGGGGGGGTAAAAGTTCATTAAAATTTATTCAATTTCAAAATATCAAATTCTTTCAAGATGTCATAAAGCCTACAACATTTGTACTTACAGTAGATTCAAATAACCATCTATGTGAAATGTTGGTGTTAGTAGCTTCTATAATCATTCGTACAAAAATAAACCTTTTATGTGGAATGTGTATAATAACAAACCCCTTTGAAATTGTAGCTATAGGTGGAAAGAATATGATTCATTTTTTGTAAATCCTTTCTAAGGCAATATATCCAAAAAAAAAGTTACAAGCATTAAATATGTGGTGATTTAAATCATCTTTTTGGATTTTGGGTCATTCCCATTCCAAGTCAATTTTTATTCATAAAGATTGAAAATTAGATCATACATAACCTAATTTTACAAAAAAAAAATGTGTACCCAAAATATATTTGGAGTATTTTTTTAAATGCGACTTAATTCTATACCCTATTATATTTGATGACATGTCTCAACATATTGTTTTAAAAACTGATCAAGATCAACCTTGTCATTAAAAGTTTGTCGAATGACAAAAGGAAACACTAATGGTYCATTTGATTTGATGTAATGTTTTTGAGAGATTTAGGGGGTGTTTGGATTGCTTATAAAAACAACTTACTRACTTATTTCAGTGTGAYACCAGTAATAAGCACTTTTGAGTGTTTGGATAAACAACTTATACCAGTGCCAAACTGGTAATAAGAAGTTTTTGAAGAAGTTAAATCTTTTGAACTTATAATAAGTTGATAAGTGCATTTATAGAAAAACATAAGTTGTTTCAAATAAGCAATCCCAAACACTCCCTTATATTTTATTGAAAAATTTGAAATCGGGAGATTTGAGATTTTATTAAATGATATAACTTTTCAAGATCATATGCATCACCAAACAAATTGCAACTTCAGATATCATAGTTAGCATTTGGGAGCACAAAAAGCCAAAAAATGATGTCTTAAAATTCAACTTATTTAATTCAATTCTTAACCAGATTTTGCCTAATTCCTAATTTAAAACAACAACAAGCCATCACATGTAATTGTTCCCTAAATCTTCGATATTTTTATATAACAAAGCCTGCTAAATAAATATATTCAAATACAAAGTAAGTTCATTGACAACAATTAAATCTGGCCAGGATTGCAAAGTGAGTTCATTGATTTGAATACATACATACAATAATCATAGACTACTTGTTACCAATCAAATTTAAGATTGTTTTTAAAACTTTTATAACATCTGGTTTATATGATAATACAAATAAGGACCAACCGGTTATAAATGACCCTTAATCAACCCCACTTTAATCGGTCAAAATATAACCGATCCTGGTCCAAATTCAAAACTTAGTTGGAATCAAGATAAAAGGCAACAAACATCAACTCCACTCAATACAAACTCTTTAATGTATCACAAGAATTTAATCTAAGAACTCTTCAAAGGAAATCAAAATAAAATCTAAAACCAATTCCTTCTGTTAAATGAGTTACAAACCCCAAACATAAATTAAAAACACCGAACTTTCTAAATCACACTCAAAGAGAAAGCTCTCAACTTACATTAAATTTGTTTATACRACAAAWTTTTCACATCAAGACTACTTATTATATCGACAATTTGATCATCCACGAGAAAGAAAATAGCAGCCCATAGGAACACTAAGAAACGCTCGGGAAGGATGGTCGATCTCTAAGAGTATCAAAAATGGATGAAGATGCGAAACTCTGTTGTAAAGTGTTTCTGAGGTGGCCCAGCAACTCACCGTCTTTAGTCTGTGATGCAGCATCTGCAGCTTCTTTTGCCATGCCTATTTGAGCATAARCCTGTTTCATGCAAATACGTTTTTTTCATTAATATGGATACGATTTTAGCATCAACTCTATGAGATGCAGCTATTCGAGATATGAAAGGTTGTTGGGTTAGAGTAAAACCAACAATTAATGTAACGAAATCCCCATTTGATTGGTTTAAACATAAGTTGACAGTAGTTACCTTAAGGAGTGCCTTCGAGATTACAGAAACATACATTATGTAACATTACCTGACACATGTATGTGGACTCAAAGTCATTAATAGCGACAACTCCACAATGTATCTGTGAGGCTATTGCTTTGGCACAACGTTGACTGCTAGGAAAAACAACACATCCAAGCCTATATTTTGAGTCATTTGCAAGCATGATAGCCTCCTCATCAGTCCAAAAGCCTGTTCAGAATTACATCATCAAGAACTCAAATGTACTTCCTCTATTAAACCCATCCTGGATAGTGCAACATCTCCATCCCTGAGCGTGTGATGCAGAATCCTGGATCTAATCCTGCAAACAGGAAGACTACCTTCCTTGGAGTACTTCTCGCCAAAAATCTTGGTGAAGACCATCGACAAGAAGCGGGTGTAAGGAACCACTTTCTCCCTCTAACGCTTGTTTTTCTTAAGCGCCAGGTCAGCGAAGATGACGGCAGCAAAATTAATTGGTCGGCGATGGATCACTGAGACACCAATGGTGAGAGCCACCCTGGATGCCTGATCCTGGCCGTAGTTTTTCTACCCATGCTCTGGATGAAGTGTGAGAACGGGAACTTCCACACCGTAGATATGCGGTTCTTCTTGATTTTGGACAGCGACTTGAGCGGCTCGCTGGAGTACTTCTTCATTGGCCATTGGTAGCCAATGCCATCGAGGCATGCAATGATCTCTTCAGTAGTTGGGTCGTTGGCAAAAGGACCCTTTGGGAAGCGAAGAGCGTGCCTTTGAGTGGTCATGCCAAAACTCACAATCATCCTGTTGTAGGTGAAGGAGATTTTCTCCACCTGATGACCATTCTTGTCTTCCTCTTGCACCACCTTAGCAGTCATCCAGAACTGATGAAGGGCTTCCCTAACCATGATAGGTTCATGGTTGAGAGCGTAGGCGATTGGGGACATCCTTAGAAAGACAGCAGCGTCCTCGTAGATGGTTTTGTTTGTGGGGATATCCAACAAGGCTATATGGTTATTACCCTTGAAGGAGATATCTTCCATGGTAAAATTCACATTCTTGGTAGCCATTTCTATTTTGGTTAAGAGATAAGAAAAAAAACAATTTATATTAGTAGTCTATGATTTGTTTGTGATCTTTTTAAGTTTTAGAACAATAAAACTTCTTTTGAAAAATCCACAAATGAGATACTAGGGTTTTTCAAGTAGAATAGTGTTTGTAAAACTTTTAGATTATAACCATGAATAAGAATATGTTATTAATATTTTTGTTTGTGTTTTAAGAGAACAAGGTTCTTAAAATATCAAACAATAATTTCATAAGAAGAAGAAGAAGAAGAACAGTTCAATGGTTTAAAGAAAGTTATCGACCTTAGAGATTTTGAGAAGAAGGTCGAAGGATTCGAGTGTTCGTGAGAGTTCTTTGCTTGCAATTTCTTTTTGGCAGAAGTTCGTCAAAAGATTTTGAAAGCGTAAAAAAATATAAGGGAAGAGATCTCATATTTATAAGTAGGAGGAGAGAGAAAAGAAATAGGAGAGAGAAAAATACGACTGTTGAGGAAATGCCATGATAAGAAATATGGCACGTTCTCATCCATGATTGGATGGAAGTTATAGCATGTCACGTGTGTCAAACCTTTTTGCTCGTCTCAAAGTGATTTGTCTTGGTAACAAAGAATGTCGTCATTAATACGGTTCATTAACTATTTCTTTTAAAACAAAAAGGTTTTAAGAAATTTCAAGAGTCACATTCAGTGATAAGAGAATCACTGAAGAAAACCTTTTAAAACATTTGATCACTAAAGAAGAAAAGCTTCAGTGATGGTTTTAAGAAATGAAAATATCTTAGAAGAATATATTTTCATGAAAAAGGGCCAGTGATAAGAGAATCACTGAAACTATCCTTTAAAAACATTTGAATCACTAAAGGTAGAAAGATTCAGTGATCATTATGATTTTAAGAAGAAAAAGATAAGTATAAAGAGATATACTTACTTATAAATGTTCAGCGATAAAAAGCAATCACTGAAACAAACCTTTAAAACGTTTTGATCACTAAAGAAGAAAAGCTTTAGTGATAGTTTTAAGTTTTAGAAAAAGAACAAGTATACATACCTTAGAGAGAATAGATACATTTACTCAAGAGTTCAGTGATAGTGATAGTGATAGAGACTGAATCATTTCATTTACTGACTGATGCATATAGCTGAAGAAATTATTCTTCAGTGTTTAGCATCCCCAGTTCACTGATCAAGATGTTAAATCTTGTCTCATCAAGAGGCTTGGTGAAAAGATCAGCGGGTTGGTAATCAATTGGAACAAAGTGAAGTTCAATCTCACCATTCATAATATGATCTTTGATAAAATGATATCTGATCTCTATATGTTGGTCTTGGAGTGAAGTACAGGGTTGTTTGCAATTGCAATAGCACTGATTCTATCACAATAGGTAGGAATCTTTGAGAACTGAAGATCATAGTCGTTCAGCTGGTTTTTCATCCAAAGGACTTAGGCACATCAGCTTCCAGCAGTAATGTATTCAGCGTTAGCGGTTGACGTGGACACTGAGTTTTGCTTTTTACTTGTCCAGCTCACCAACTTTCCCCCTAGAAGCTGACAGCCTCTGGTATTCATTCTTCATGCGATCAGCAAATCGAAAACATAAAGAGGGATTAGTGGAGCAAAAAATAATATCATCGCCATATATTTGGACTAGAATGATATGACCTTTAACTTTCCTAAGAAATAAGGTCTGGTCAATCTTTCCACGAAAAAATTTCTCAAATATGAGAAATGAGGAGAGGGTATCATACCAGGCACGGGGAGCCTATTTCAACCCATAAAGAGCTTTATCCAAACGAGACATGGTTTTGATACTTAGGGTCAAGAAACCATGGAGGTTGTTCAACACAAACTTCCTCTTGAAGTTTTCCGTTAAAGAAAGTGCTCTTTACATCCATTTGGTAGACTATGAAGTCTCTATGGGCAGCAAAGGCTAGAAAGAGTTTAATTGCTTCGAGTCTAGCCACTGTTGTGAAAGTCTCGTCATAATCGATCCTTTATTCTTGTCTATAACCCTGAGCAACAAGCCGAGCCTTGTTACGGGTTACCACACCTTCTTCATCTAACTTGTTGCGATAGACCTATTTAGTGACTATCACTGTCTTGTCAGATGGATGAGGGATAAGGTACCAGATTTTGCTCCTATCAAACTCAATGAGCTTCTCTTGCATGGCAATGACCCAGCTAGGGTCTGAGATAGCATCACTGATCTTCTTGGGTTCAACTAAGGAAATAAAGTTGACAAAGAGACAGATATTACCTATACCACAACGAGTCTGAATACCTGCACCTGGATCACCAAGAATTTGATGAATTGGATGGTCTTTAGTTTATCGCTGAGCTGGTAGAGGATTATCATCTGAGCATAAAAGTTCAACAATAGAGGATGAGACTTCAGCTGCAGATTCTTCAGCAATTGGAACAATTGCTAAAGGAGCCCCAGATTCAGCGACTGAAATAGGTTTAGATGCTGAAGGCATTTCATTCACTAATTGATCAGTGTTTGAAGTAGAAGGAGGAACACAGCTAATAAGCACAACAGCGATCTCTGACGAAGACATGTTGGTGTGACTTGCTGCAACTGGAATGATTAATAGGTCATCTTCAGCTTCTGGGGCTTCAGTGTTGAGAGGCATGCTGAACGAAGCTTCAGGTTGTCCATAATGAGAAAAAAATCCTGTTTTCTAATCCTTCGGACTCATTTATGATGGGTTTAGAATTAGCTGATTGAGATTCATCAAATGTGACATGAATAGTTTCTTCTATCGTCTGTCGGCATTTGTTGAATACTCTAAAGGCTTTGGACACTGAAGAATATCCAAGAAAGATTCCTTCATCAGCTTTGGGATCGAACTTTTCTAGTTGATCACGGTTGTTGAGAATATAACATGTGCAACCAAAGATATGTAGAAAGTTGATAGAGGGCTTTTGCGATGGAAAAGTTCATAAGCTGTCTTTTTAAACCTCTTAACGATCAGCGACCGATTTTGACTGAAATAAGCAGTGTTGACAACTTCAGCCTAGAAATTGGTAGGGAGATGGGACTCGCTGAGCTTTGATCGAGAAGCCTCAATGATTGTTCGATTTATTCTTTGAGCGACCCCATTTTGCCGAGGAGTTCTCATTGAAAAATAGTTATGAGAAATTCCCTTGTCCTCAAAGAAGTTATCCATAGTACTGTTTTTGAACTCAGTACCATGGTCACTTCTAATAGGTCCTACTTTAATATTGTTAAGTACTTCTATCTTCTTGATGAACGAAATGATGTCTTCAGGTGCTTCACTTTTGGATCTAAGAAAGAAGACCCAAGTGTACCTGAGTACTCATCAACAATGACAAGTGTATACTTTTTTCCAGTGATAGATTGCACATTCACATGACTAAAGAGATCCATGTGCAGTAGCTGAAGAGGTGATGTCATCAAAGAGATTTTCTTTGACTTAAAGCTAGCTCTTGTATGTTTTCCTTTCTCTCACGCTGAGCAAAAAGATTCCTTTGCAAATGAGTGTTGAGGAAGACCGGTGACAAGATCATTTCTAGACAACTAGCTGAGTGTCTTGAAGTTAAGGTGAGAAAGTCGTTTGTTCCATAGCCAGTTGATACCTGACGAAGCTTTATAGAGGAAAAAACTATTCTTAGTGAAAGAAGAATCCATATTGATGATGTAGACAATCTCTAGACGAGAACCGGTCAAGGCAACCTTATTATCCTTGTCATAGACGTAACATGAATTCTTGGAGAACTTAATTGTGTAGTCTTTGTCACACAGCTGACTGATGTTGAGGAGGTTGTGCTTCAGTCCTTCAACGTATGCAACACGTCTAAATGTGATTGCACTATTGGTTAATATACCAAAACCTCTGGTATATCCTTTTTTATTACCTCCAAAGGTCACGGAAGGTCCTCTTTCTTCCTTGCAGTCAATGAGCACGGTTTTGTCTCCGGTCATGTGCCTCGAGCATCCACTATCGAGATACCATATGCCTTTGACTTTCTACACAAGGGAACAATTTATAAATGCTTTTGATACCAATCTGTTTGGGTCCAACAATGTTAGAGGCTTCATCTATTGAAACTGAAGAACCAGCATCAGCAGACAGCTTCACTGAATCTGGAGAGGTTTTACTGGAAATAGGAACAACCTCTGACGCTAGAGAGATAGAGTTAGTGAGTGTCTTCACTGAGCCTGATGAAGAGGCTTCAATGGTGGGAACTACAACACCTGATACTGAAGGCTTAGCATCAATAGTTGTCTTCACTGAGCCTGAAGAAGAGGCTCCAGTGGTTTTCTTCACCTTGGTTGCTTTGGTAGCCTTAGTGGATGATTTCGCTTTGATTGATTTATCATCCTTAGCTACTTTCTTGCCCTTGGTTGGTTGACCAGCCTTGGCGGTAGAAGGACACTTACTGGCAATGTGTGTAGTTTCACCACAGTGCTTACACTTCCTGTAGCTAAAGGTAGCTTTAGGGCCAAGAAGTACCAAATTAGAAGAGGGACAAGCTCCAAGGATTCCCTTCTCATTAGTTCTAAGGGGAACTTTTGAGGATTTGGAGTCCTTAGGTGAAACATTCACCTTGAGCTGAGACTTAGATTTCTGAGAGGATTCAGATTTCTTGGTCCCTGAAGAAGAAGGTTTACAAGCTGAAGAAATAGATTTAGATCTATTTGACATGTTAGTCTTCTTGGGAAGAGGTGCTTTGACAATGGATTTACCTTTGTCGTTGCAACTTGAACTCGAAAGAGTTCTATCAAGATGTCTCTCAGCGAAAGAGGATGGATAGGAAGAAGTGTCAGGGATAGAAGAGAGAATGGTACCCAACTTGAGCATGGACCTGTCAGTGACACTATCTTCCTAATTATAGGAAAATCCTAGACCAGTCTTTATCTTGGCAGGGATCTGAGCGTTAATGATCTCTGAGGCCTTGACAGAGGCTTTGCATCATCCTTCAATGGTAGCCTTCTCAGCCCTAAGATTAGCAATTGCTTCCTCATGCTCAGAGATAACCTGTTCGCATTCGACAGTGATGGTTTGGTTCATAATAACTTGATCCTTAAGATCTTCTTCAATCTTAGTCAGCTCTTTGATCCTAGAATGACAAATATTCAACTGTTCTTGAAGATCAAGATTAAGCATTTCTGCTTTAGACTTGCCATTCAGGGCATTTTAAAGGTCCACCGTCAGTGTGTCTAACACTGATAGACTATAAGAGGAAGAAGAAGAGGGTTCATTTAGGAGACATACCTGAGCAGGTGAGGATGATAAGGGATCATAAGAAGTATCTCTGAAGCTTCTTCTTTGACATCCTTGGCCATCAAGCAGAGATAGGCCATGTCTTCCTCATCAGATGATGATTCATCAGACGAATCAGCCCAGTCATGCTGGGTACTTTTCATATTCTTGTACTTCTCCTTTAGCTTCAGGTATTTGTCATCCCTAGATCTGAAAGATGATGGGGTTTTAGAAGATGGCATCACAGCCTTCTTAGACCTGCATTCACCAGCAAAGTGACCATTGCGGTGATAGTTGTAGCAGATCACTGAAGCCTTGTCTATATTATCAGAATTTGGCTTTTCCTTGATGATCAGCGAAGGGGATTTGCGGAAGTTACTTTTTCTGGCGAATCTTCTAAAAGATTTAGTCAAAAGTGTCAGTGATTCATCAAAGTTTGCAAGATCAGACTCTCATAGATCCTCAGAGTTAGTAGAATCAAACTCAGTGATAACAAGAGGAGGAAAAACTGAAGAATAAGAAGATGGGAGTTCAACTGAAGTATCTTCAGAGATTAGAGCTAACGGAGCGCTCTTCATTTCTCTGGAATCCTTGATTAGATTCCTTTTCAGCTGTAGAGACTGCTCATTATTGAGCAATATCCCATATAGGGTGCTAAGAGAGAGAGAGAGAGAGAGAGGACATGCCATTGGACATCTTGAGACACATGGCATAAGTATCCCAAGACTCAGGTAAACATTCCAGAAACTTTGTCAAACTTTTAGAATTGGAATATTCCTTTCTTACAGTTCTTAAATCTATAAGAAGACAATTAAAACGTTGATGTACTTTAGACAATATGAAAGCTTTCCTTATGGAAAGAATGAATTAATCTTCCTCGATTCTTGAACCTGAGAGGTTTCTTCATATTGAACACATAAAGTGCCCCACATGGATTTAGAGGTTCTGAGTTTCATCACAGAATGATAAACCTCATCAGGAAGAGACATAGCTATTATTGACCTAGCACGATTGTCTATAGCTATTTTCTTCTTTTCTTCATCACTCCATTGTTGAGGGAGCTTTGGAATCTGTCGTTCCGGAATCGCGGCAGTCGTAGCTGTTTCAAGAACAACCAAAGAAATAACATATGGAACATATTGTCCATTTTCTATGTAGTGTGGAATAACAGGATCCACACCTTCCAGAAAGAGGGACATCCGATTCTTCCAAAGACTAAAGTTGTCTCGGATAAATCGGGGAGGTTTGGCAAGAGAGTCATTGTCATGAAAGTGTGTGTTTGTGTTTTATGAAGCTATTTGAAAGCAGTAAGATTATCTAAAGAAGAAGATAATATAATGCAAAAAACAACTAAACAACAAGAAGAGAAAAACACTGCTCTGATACCACTTGTTGGTCCCGTTAGGGTCTACAAGATGTGTATAACAATTTGTAAAGGAGGGGGGGATGAATACAAACACAGTAAATTTTTCAAATTCAAAACATATATTGATAAAGAAGAATTAATATAGATTTTACAAGATTGTTTGTGGAAAAAATAAGTTAAAGATAACCTATCTAAACAATCTAAGTTACACACAAGTTCTTAACAAAGAGAAATGATTTGTTGTTTAAGACTTACAAGAAAGTAACTTCTTTCTGGGTAAAACTATTTAGAATACTTAAAAGGGATTCTAACTAGAGTACAAAAGCCTATTCATGAGAAGACATATTTTCATGGAGTTGGTGGGTAGTAGAGTCAACTAATCGGCTCCGTATCGTACTATACTCTATAAAAGGTATGGGTTTGTCCTTTGTGTGTGGAAGGACAAGACAAACAATCTTGCTCAACAAGCTTCTTTTGATCGCTGAATGCTGGAATAACCTTAAAGGTCTCTTCAACATTTGTTGAGGCTTGGGCATTCTTCATACATATGTAGACAAGGTTGTAATCATTGAATGCCGCTTAAGATCAAGAACTCGCTAGTCTCTAATCTTCAGCTTCAGTCTTCGACTTTCGCTGAAGGTTCTTTGGTGTTAGTTTTGTTTTCTTGAAGTATCGCTGTCGCTAATGGACTTACATTACATGTTCTCAGCGATCACTGAATAGATTCAGTTATGATTGCTGAAATTGAAAGACAGAAACATAAATACTTCGTATAAGGTAAAAGGGATTATCATCAAATCAATGAGAGAGAGAGGATCAACAAAGGACGTTCGAAAGTAGCAGTCGTTGAGTAGAGAAAGATTGAATTTTTTGTGGTGGTTTTAGGGTTGGCTTCAACCCAGTATTTATACTGGGTGAAACCCTTAAACTGACCACGATCTTCTCCCCATATATCGGACAATCATGGGATATCTGAAGGATTATCCTCCAATGATGGTTGTCTATAAAAAAACGTGGCTAAAACTGATTTTAAATTCAGTTTTTTTCTTTTTCTCTCGACTTTATACCAAAAAGATACTTGGGGCTAGGCTCCTGCTGCTCCGATGCGGCGTGAGAAGTGCAAAGTGCGCCTCCTCGCACCCTCGGTTTCGGCCATAACCAGGCGCGCGCGTGTGCGTTGGGCCTTCCACTCAAGACCCCCACCATGAGTCTACCCATTTGTACAAAGACCAATTGTAGAGTAAGCCTTATAAGCTTTTCTAAATTTCCTTTATTTACCAACGTGGGATGGAAGACAAACTTCCAATCCACTAAAATTTCCAACAATCCCCCACCAGGTTGGCAAATTTTCTAACATTCATTGTAGATAATGTTACAGTGGTGTCACTAAGATTAAACCTTGTTTAATACGAATAAGCAAGAAGGGATCAATCCAATGGTATCCTTAGGATTTAAACCTTGAATCTTGTCACCACTCCAGCTTACTTACACATATCATTTATCAACCTTTCTCTCTCACTGAGCGCGAATATGGCCATGCGCTAAACCCTATTTCATGACTTATTAGAAGAGGAACCACGAATCTTCATTTGAGGCGGCACCACCTCTAAATCATATAGGCTAAGTTCTATAACATATTCGTTGTTAAAATGCCTCTAAACTTTGTTAAGAGATTGACTCATCGTCGTTCTCAATAGCGTCGTACTATCTTTCACCTTACACGGATCTATCATTTGATAGTACCTTATATTAGTTAAGTGACTTGTTGTTACCCTTTAAACTTGGTAGATAGGAGCACTATATCCAAGTTGGGTTTCCATCACTAACTGATTCTACGTGGTTTCAGACCCATGTTTCTGGTAGTTGACCCTACAAACTCTCTCATCAAAGGCTTGGTCAATGGATCTGCCAAGTTCCCACAAGACTTGACAAATACAATACTTATGGTACCATCATCAATTAGTTGTCTCACGTAATTGTGTCAGAGATCTATGTGTTGCGACTTCCCATTACATATGGCATTGTATACTTTTGGCAGTGTGGCCTCACTGTCACAATACATGGGAATCAAAGGAGTTGGTCGAGGCCATAATTGGATATCAGTCAACAAATCTCTAATCCATTCGGCCTCTTTCCCCGCTACCGCTAGCGCAATGAATTCGGCTTCCATAGTCGAATGGGCGATAAATGTTTGTTTCTTGCTCGCCTAAGAAATCGGCCCTCCAGCAAGAGTATAAATCCACCCACTTGTAGATTTAGAATCACTTGAGTGATCTATCCAACTGGCATCGGAATATCCCTCCAAGATTCCTGGATTTTTAGAATATGTCAACTCTAGATTTAACTCTTGTCCAGGTACTACAAACCCTTCAGGTTGCTCCATGTAAACCTTCTCGTTTAAATAGCCATTCAAGAAAGTTGTTTTGACATCCATTTGATGAATATACAGTCCTCTTATGGCGAAAATTGCTATAAGAGTTTGAATAGAACTAATTCTCGCAACTGGAGCATAGGTGTCAAAATAATCGACTCCCTCTTTCTGTCTATACCTTTTGCCACCAATCTAGCCTTGAATGATGATATTGAACCATCAGGGTGCATCTTTTTTGAATATCCACTTGGAACCGATAGGTTTCACCCCTATGGGAAAATTTGCCAGCACCCAAGTTCCGTTCCCTAAGATGGATTCCATCTCACCATTTATTGCTTCCTTCCACAGTGGAGCATCTCTTGAAGTCATGGCCTCTTTATATGTCTTGGGATCCTCTTCAGTACTGATAGAGAAAATGACCTCTCTTGTCACTTTCTTTTGTGTCCCTTCTACCAAGTATGAGAAGAAATCATTTCCCAGATTTTTCTCTTTTCTCACTCCTGTGCTTCTTCGTGGTTCGTCAGCCTCATTTGAGGTTTTGGAACTATCACGAGATGAATAAGAGGGATTAGAGGCCAATGTTTCTTATGATCTTTCAGCATCTTCTAAAAATCTATCTTCAAAGAATTCCACATCCCTGGATTCTACTATAACTTCTGACTCTTTGTCAAATAATCTATAAGCCTTGCTATTTATCGCATATCCAACAAATATGCACTTAATAGCACGAGCTCCTAATTTAGATCTTTTTAGATCAGGAGTTCGATAGTATGCAATACAACCCCAAACTCTAAGGTAGTTCAAATTTGGTTTCCTTCCTCTTCAGAGCTCATATGGGCTGGTTGGAATCAAACGACTAGTGATTCGATTATGAATATGGCAAACCGTTAACAGGGCTTCTCTTAGAGATTTTTAGGCAATTCCGATTGGTTCAACATACAATTGACCATTTCAACAAGGGTTTGGTTCTTTCGTTATGCCAAGCTACTTTGTTGAGAAGTAAATGGTGAGGTCCGTTCATGTTTGATACCATTCTATTCACAGAATGTATCAAATTCTCTATTAAAGTATTCACCACCTCTGTCTGACCAAAGTATTTTGATTCATTTTTTGAGTTGATTTTTTGACTTTAGCTTTATAGAGTGTAAAAGCTTCATCTTTTGAGTGTAACAAATAAACATACAAAAACCAACCGAAGTCATCACAAAAAGTAATGAAATACCTTTCACTTCCTCGTGTAATTATTCCATTTAGTTCACAAATATCAGAATGAATTAACTCTAAAATTGATGTGTCCCCTTTAGCAGATGGAAAAGGTTTCTTTGTAAATTTCGATTTTACACAAGTTTCACATTTTCCAAAATCTTTGTTATCAATTTTGATTAATCATTTGTTATGCATTTTTTCAATATTTCTTACATTTGTATGCGTGTGATAACCAGATCTTGGTTGTCACCTGAAGTAATGAATATGTGATTATTTGTTATATGTGATTACGTGACAGCATGATAAATTGATATATTTGATCATGTTAGTATGTGAAAATATCCATAATGTAGATACATGAATGAGATTATATGTATTTATGGATGCACATGTTTGTATGACATATATATATGTATGATATGCATGCATGTATGTGCATGTGTGCATAAGTGTATATATATGTGGTTATTTGATTAAGTGTAAATGCATGCTTGTGAGGAGGTGTGTTAGACGACCTTTCCTTTTAGGGAAAGGGTATAAAAGAAGGGTTTAACCCCCCATTTCATCTTCTTGGCTATTCTCATAAATTTGAGCGATTTAGAAGGGAAAGAAGTTGTCCGGATTTCTTGTTTTAAATTGCAAGAAGGCTGTTTTCAAAAGGCTTTTTAAGATGAGTGAATCGTACTTCTTTTGAAACTCTTCATAGTTGTATAATTGATTGTAGAACTTTATTTTTGATTTAAAAGTTATCCGCTGGAGTGTTATCCGAATTAGCCATAAACCGGATAAGTGTTAAGCGGTTTAGCCATAAACCGGACAAGGATTGGGCGATTTAAGCCCTAAACCGGTTAAGGCTTAAGCGATTTATAAATAAGCCGCTTGGTGAGTGTTGTCCGGATTAGACTTAAACCGATCAAGAGTCAAGCGGTTTAGTCTTAAACCGGACATGTGTTGAGCGATTTATTAACATTGAGTTTATGTTAATTATTTTGAACGGAGAAGTAGGAATACGACTATGAGGTGGCCGGTTTATTTTAAATCGGACAAGTATGTGAAGTATTATCCGGATTTGTTATCTGGACAAAGTTGACCGGATTAATGGTAAATCGGACAAGCCTTGGGCGATTTGTTGTCCGGACTTGGTAAATCGGCCAAAACTTGACCGGAGATGAAGTCCGGCCAAGTCTATTTTGACCGGATTTGCATTTTGACTTGTTTTTATATATAACGGGGAATTTTGAAAAGATAAATTTGAACTGATAATAATTCCATTGACTATGGTCTAATTCTATATCGAATTGTTTTTGTGAAATGTTTTGATAAAGAAATAAGGGTGACATATCAAGGAGAAGTGTACCATGGGATAAGGGTGGCATATCAAGGAGAGGTGTACCATGGGATACGGGTGGCATGTCAAGGAGAGGTGTACATTTGGATATAAGGTTGGCAACTGTATATGTGTGTTATACAATATAACTCTTACTATCATATCCCTTAAGATTACTATGGTCTGGAATTTTTATTTTTTTGTGATTTAAAGATTTAGTATCAGGGTTCTTATTGGAAATCATAGTCTGGATGTTATTGAGGAGCAAATAACAGGTTTGGCCTGAAACATTAAATAATCCTTGTTTAATTGAAAAGGTTTGAAAAGTGGCATTATATGAAACTTGGTTGGTTCAAACCTATAAAGGTTTGGAGTATGTTATCTGAATAACTGAATGTTTGGCTTGAAAAATGGAAAGGTATTGGTAATATGTCCTTATTTGGTCATATATCTGTTATATATATGAAAAGTTATTTTGTACAAAGTTTTGGTGATTTTCACCCTGCAATAACATAAATAGGGTAACTCACTAGACCTTTTGCTCTAACCCTCGTTTGTAATTTTAAATATGTATTGCAGGAAGTGCCAAAAGTAAGAGGAAAGGGAAAATGTGATAATTTCCCGATATGTTTACCTGCATGAGGATTGGATGATGATATGTATAGTTTTGATAGATGATCATTGACTAGTACAAGAATTTGTATTTTAAATTTTTGGACCATGTATTTCATACTGGTAGATTCTTGTATTAAGGGACCTGAATGATATATAAACATGTATTTCATGTATGAAGTATGTGTTACATGCAATGTATGGTATGGGGTGTTACAGAAAGTGGTATCAGAGTATGAGTTTTAGGGATTTAGGTATTTAACAGCATGATACCTAGACTTAAACTGTTTTATTTCATGTTAAGGGATCCGGACATAGTTAGTTCCATTGTAAATAAATATGATGAGTTGAAAGAACAGTGTGTAAGGTAAATTTTAATTAAATCTGGCCAGTGTAATTATGAATTTACAGGTACACATTTGAACTTAAATACTTCATTATATTTGGGAATGTGAATACGTGATTATTAACACTAAAATCTGCAGATGTCTAGCCGAACTAGAAGATTTGAAAGAACGACTCGTCTAGAGTCTGAAGAAAGGGAAGAGTCACCTGTTAATCTTCCGACTTGCACATCCGGAATTAGAGGCCGGGGAAGACCAAGGGGACAAGGCAGAGGAAGAAGCCAATCTCAAGGAAGGGGTCAAACTGAACTTCATTCTGAACCTGAAGAATCCCATTCTGGGAATGTTCAGGAGAGATCGGTGCCACATCTTGAATATGTAACCAGGGACATGTTGGCTGAAGAAATGAGGAAGTTGTGGAAAACTCTGGCTTTTATCATGGGAATACCAGCCAGGGTAGAAACCGAAAGAATAGAAATTCATCCCTCGATACCGGTTACTCACAACAAGGAGGGAGATATCAAAATGTTTTTGGCATGCAAGCCACCAACATTTTCTGGAAAAAGAGATCCAGTGAAAACCATGTGATTGATCAAAGAAATGGAATCAGTGTTCAACACCATTTGGTGTCCTAAAACAGATAAAGTTCGATTTGCTGTTTCAGTCTTGAAATCAAATGCTTTGTTCTGGTGGGAAGTTGAATCATCGGCCAGAACAGATGTTTTACAGACATTGTCTTGGGCAGAATTTGTGGAACGATTCAAGAATCAGTTTTGTCCCAAAACTACAGTGAGACAAATGGAAGAAGATTTCTTGAAGCAAGAACAGGGAAATGGAACAGTTCAGGAATATACTGAGAGATTATTGAATACTCTCGATTTGCTGAACATTATGTTTCAACAGAATCCAGGAAGATAGAAAGGTACATTTGAAACCCTCAATCAGAGAGTTTGTCATTGCTATGAACCCCAATACCTTTTCGTTGACAGTAGATGCGGCCGAAGTAATTTGTGATAACCAGATCCTTGTTATTACCCAAGGTATTTAATACGTGATTATTTTATTAATTGATTGTGTGATAGCAAGATAAACTGATATGTTTGATACATGCTGGTATGCGAATTTGTGCATTTATTTGGGTAAAGGTATATATATATATATTTATATGTATGTATATTTATGTATGCATAAATATAGAAGTATATATATATATATATATATATATTTTTATGCATGCAAGATTATGCGTGGAGTATGTATGCATATGTGTATGCATGAATGAATGCATGTGGGTAGCATAAGGGGTATGGAAGGCGGTTAGCCGACCTTCCATATTTGGAAGGTATAAAAGGGGGGCTTCACCTCCTCATTCATTTTCCT
>NC_037529.1:55062383-55064280 GCF_001531365.2 Cynara cardunculus var. scolymus | reverse complement strand
CAAGAAGCCTTTCAACTTTTAAAAGATCATCTTTGTAGCGCACCAGTATTAACTCTGCCAGATGGATCTGAAGATTTTGTAGTATAGAGTGATGCTTCGAAGTTAGGGTTGGGATGTGTTTTAATGCAAAAAGGAAAAGTAATATCTTATGCATCAAGACAACTGAAAGAACATGAAAACAGTATCCAACTCATGACATGGAGTTAGCTGCAGTGGTTTTTGCATTGAAAATCTGGAGACATTATCTTCTGGGAACAAAATGTCAGATTTACACTGACCATAAAAGTTTACAACATTTGTTCAACCAAAAAGATTTAAATATGCGACAACGCCGATGGATCGAATTAGTCAACGATTATGATTGTTAAATCCTCTATCATCCAGGAAAGGCTAATGTGGTGGCTAATGCTTTGAGCAAGAAGGAAAGAAGTGGAACCATCAAGACTGTAGCAATGAGAATGAATGTAATTCCTGATATTCGTAAAGAAATTCAGAAATGTCAACAAGAAGCTGTGAAAGAAGAATTCATAAAGACAGAAAAGTTGGGTAAGATGATCTCAACCTTGGAACAGAATGATGAAGGACTGATGTGCTTTCAAGGGCGAATTTGGGTACCATATTTTGGAGAAATCCGAAGTAGGATATTGAACGAAAGTCATAAATCCCGATACTTTATCCATCCAGGTACCAATAAGATGTATCGAGACTTGAAACCTTTTTATTGGTGGCCAGGATTGAAAAGAGATATAGCCGATATGTGAAACAGTGTCTAACATGTTTACAGGTCAAGATTAAACACCAGAGACCTTATGGAAGTCTTCAATCTTTGGAAATACCTGTATGGAAATGGGATCACATTTCCATGGATTTCGTTATGAAATTACCACGAACACCAAAATGATATGACACGATTTGGGTAATTGTGGATCGTTTATCTAAATCTGCACATTTTCTACCGATAAGAGAGAAATACTCGTTAGAAAAGCTAGCGCAGATTTACATCAAAGAGATTGTTACTAGACACGGTGTTCCCTTGTCTATTATCTCTGATAGAGATAGTCGGTTTACTTCAAAATTTTCGGGAGGATTACAGAAAGCTCTGGGGTCCGAAATTCGACTAAGTACAGCGTATCATCCACAGGCTGATGGACAAAGTGAAAGGACTATTCAACCTCTTGAAGATATGTTGAGAAGTTGTATTATTGACTTCGGAGGATTATGGGAAGATCACTTACCATTAATAGAGTTTGCATATAACAACAGTTATCATTCCAGTATTCAAGCGGCACCATATGAAGCATTGTATGGACGTAAATGTCGAACGCCGTTGTGCTGGAATGAAGAGGGTGAAAAACAACTAACGGATCCTGAAATTGTTCAAGAAACTTCTGAAAAGATTGAACAGATCCGAGAAAGAATCAAAACAGCACAGGATCGCCAGAAAAGTTATGCAGACAATCATCGAAAATCCATTGAATTTGATGTAAGCGATTTTGTAATGTTAAAAGTTTCGCCATGGAAGGGTGTTATCAGATTCGGGAAGAAAGGAAAGCTCAATCCAAGGTATGTTGGGCCATTCAGAATATGTAAGCGAATTGGGCCAGTAGCATATCAGTTAGAGCTACCAGAAGACCTGAGTCAAATTCACAACACTTTTCATGTGTCGAATTTACCGAAATGTTTGGCTGATCTGAATCTAGTTGTACCTTTGCCAGAAATTCAATTAGACAGCAAATTGAATTTTGTGGAAACACCAGAAGTCATAATTGACAAGAAGATCAGGGTGTTGAGAAACAAAGAAATAAGTCTGGTTAAAGTACAGTGGAAGTTTCACAAAGGACCAGAGGCGACATGGGAATTGGAGTCAAAGATGAGATCAGAATACCCGTGGCTTTTT
>NC_037529.1:55042283-55061192 GCF_001531365.2 Cynara cardunculus var. scolymus | reverse complement strand
TGTGTGGTATTATATAACAGTTTCTATTATATCCCTTAAGACTACCGTGGTCTGGAATCTTTATTTCTTTGTGATTTAAAGATTTAGGATCAAGGTTCTTATTGGAAATCATAGTATGGATGTTATTGAGAAGGAAACGTCAGGTTTGGCCTGAATCTTTGTTTAAACCTCATTTGATAAAGAAAAGGTTTAAAAAGGGTATTAAGTGGAACCCGATTGGTTCAAAGGTATGAAATTTGTATAACTACGTGGTTAGCTTGAAAGTGGAAAAGGATTTGGTATTACCTTCTTGCGTATTCATATATTTGTTATATATGTGAATAAGTTGTTTTATAAAGCTTTTGGTGATCCTTCACCCTGCAATTACATGATTAGGGTAACTCACTAGACTCTTTAGTCTAACCCTCGTTTTTGTGATTTTAAAATGTGTATTGCAGGAAGTATAAAAGGTAAAGGAAAGGAAAAGATTTAATGCTTTTCTTATATGCATTCGGCTGCAGAATTGCTTTTGATGATTAGTTTTTTTGTTTAGTACAAGATTGTATTTTGAATTTTTGGACCTTGTATTTGATCATGATAGATTCTTGTACTAAGAGACCCGTATGTTAAATGAATATGTATTTCTTTGATATGAAATATGTGTTACATGCAATGTGTGGGTTGGGGCGTTACATAATTGAACGAAATAAGAACCGGCAGCCGGAAGGAAAAGTGGCAGAGAAAAGAAAATGGGAGGGGACTTCATCTTTCCGAGGACCGAAAACTATAAGATATGATAACAGATCTGATAAGAAGATAAGTGAGAAAGTCTGCTCAAAATGCCGACAGGTTCATCAGGGTGAATGTAAGTTGGACCCAAGAAAATGTTATAAGTGTGGTGAAGCTGGTCATCTATCCAGAAGTTGCTCGGCTAATCGAAAGTGTTTTAACTGCAATTCTTCGGATCATATTCGATCGAATTGTCCCTTGTTAAAAACTCCGTAGTTAACCATGGGGAGTAACGCGTCGGGTACTCGGGGAAGGCCTACAGTAAACAGAGGAGGGCAAGGAGGGGCGCAGGGACGACCCTTCCAAATGACTAAGAACGAGGCAGAAGCATCACCGGATGTAGTAACMRGTACTTTCCTTCTGAATTCAATACGTGCTAAGGTGTTATTTGACTCTGGTGCAAACTTTTCATTTGTATCTTCACAGACATGTCTATTTCACCGAGCCCAATAGCCTGACAAGGGTTCGGTCCGATTTCCCCATTATTTGCTCAAATTGCATGTCTGAATTCTGTGATACTTGATGGTGAATTAGTAGTTGATACTGCTAATAGTCAGAAAACTGTTACTAGTATGTTCAATAACTGTATTATTGTTATTGAGGGCTGTAAACTCCCGATTCGGTTATTTCCTATGCCGATGAAGGAATTTGATGTAGTGGTGGGTATGGACTGGTTGGCAAGGTATCAGGCTAGTATTGTTTGTAATCAGAAAATGATCAGAATTACTTTGCCAGACCAATGAACAGTTGTTATTTATGGTGATCGTCATAATCACCATACTAGTATTTTGACTGTGATGAAAGCTCAGAAAAGTATTCGGAGGAAGTGCCATGGATGTTTGGCATACGTAATTAATGTGAAGAAAGAGAAAGCAAAGCAAGAATTAATCCCAATTGTTAATGAATATCCGGAAGTATTCCTAGAAGACTTATCTGGATTACCACCAGACAGATTCATTGAATTCTGAATTGATCTTGTACCAGGGGCTACACCAATAGTAAAGGCACCGTATCGGTTAGCTCCATCTGAATTGAAGGAATTGGTTGCACAGTTGAAAGATTTAACTGACAAGGGATTTATTAGACCCAGCACTTCACCTTGGGGTGCTCCGGTCTTATTTGTCAAGAAGAAAGATGGGTCTATGCGAATGTGTATATACTATCGTGAACTAAATAAGTTGACAATCAAAAACAAATATCATTTACCAAGGATTGATGACTTGTTCAATCAATCCGTGGGAGCAAGTTATTTCTCCAAGATTGATTTAAGGTCAGGGTATCATCAGCTCAAAGTCAGGGAAGAAGATGTTGCCACAACAACATTCAGAATTAGGTACGGGTATCACGAATTCTTAGTCATGCCATTCGGCTTAACTAATGCGCCCACAACCTTTATGGATTTGATGAATAGGGTATGTAAGGAATATCTTGATAAATTCGTTATTGTATTTATCGATGATATTCTTATATACTCTAAAACCAAAGAAGAACATGCAGAACATCTTCGACTGTTATTGGAATTGTTAAAACGGAAAAAGTTGTATGCCAAGTTGTCTAAATGTGAGTTCTGGTTAAGAGAAGTCCAATTCATGGGTCACGTCATCTCAAAAGCAGGGGTAAAAGTAGATCCAGCAAAAATTGAAGCGGTTGAGATGGGAAGCTCCGAAAAATCCTTCTGAAGTTCGAAGTTTTTCGGGATTGGCCGGCTATTACCGTAAATTCATTCAGGATTTTTCTAAAATAGTTGTGCCATTGACTAAATTGACTCAAAAGAACATTAAATTTCAATGGGGAAGAGAACAACAAGAAGCTTTTCAATTATTAAAGGATCATCTTTGCAGTGCACCAGTATTTTACTCTACCAGATGGATCTGAAAACTTTGTGGTTTACAGTGATGCTTCAAAGTTAGGGTTAGGATGTGTTCTGATGTAGAGAGGAAAAGTGATTTCTTATGCGTCAAGATAATTGAAAGATCATGAGAAACAATATCCAAACCATGACATGGAATTAGCTGCAGTGGTGTTTGCTCTACAAAATCTGGAGGCATTATCTTCTAGGACCGAAATGTCAGATTTATACTGATCATAAAAGTTTGCAACATTTGTTCAGCCAGAAAGATTTAAATATGCGACAGCGTCGGTGGATTGAACTGGTAAATGACTATGATTATGAAATCCTATACCACTCGGGAAAAGCTAACGTGGTGGCTGACGCTTTGAGATGGAAAGAAAAGAGTGGAACCATTAAAGCTGTGGCAATGAGAATGAATTTGATCCCTAACATTCGTAAGGAAATTCAGAGATGTCAACAAGAAGCTATGAAAGAAGAATTTGTTAAGACAGAAAAGTTGGGTAAGATGATTTCAACCTTGGATCAGAATGACGAAGGACTAATGTGCTTTCAAGGGCGAATTTGGGTACCGTGTTTTGGAAATATCTAGAACACTATATTAAATGAAAGTCACAAGTCCTGATACTCTATCCATCCAGGTACCAATAAGATGTACAGAGATTTAAAATCTTTTTATTGGTGGACCGGATTGAAGAGAGACATAGCTAGATATGTGGAACAGTGTCAGACATGTTTATAGGTTAAGATTGAACATCAGAAGCCGTATGGAAGTGTTCAATCTTTAGAGATACCTATATGGAAATGGGATCACATTACAATGGATTTCATCATGAAATTGCCTCGAACTCCAAAGAGGTATGACGCCATTTGGGTAATTGTTGATCGTCTGTCTAAATCTGCGCATTTTCTGCCAAGAAGAGAGAAGTACTCTTTAGAAAAGCTGTCATAGATTTATATTAAAGAAATTGTAACCAGACACAGTGTTCCATTGTCTATTGTCTCTGATAGAGATAGTCTGTTTACTTCAAGGTTTTGGGAAGGGTTGCAGAAAGCTTTGGGATTTGAAATCCGACTAAGCACAACTTATCATCCGCAAACTGACGAACATAGTGAAAGAACTATCCAGACTCTCGAAGACATGTTGAGAAGTTGTATTATTGACTTCGTGGGATCGTGGGAAGATCATTTGCTGTTGATAGAGTTTGCATATAACAACAGTTACCATTCCAGCATCCAAGAACACCGTTGTGTTGGAATGAGGTAGGTGAGAGTCAGCTGACGGGTCCTGAAATTGTCCAAGAAACTTCTAAGAAGATCGAACAGATCCACAAAAGAATCATAACATCACAAGATCGCCAGAAAAGTTATGCTGATAATCATCGAAAACCGATTGATTTGGTGTAGGTGATTTTGTGATGTTTAAAATTTCGCCATGGAAGGGTGTCGTCAGATTTGGAAAGAAAGGTAAGTTCGGTCCGAGGTATGTGGGGTCGTGCAGAATATGTAAGCAAATTGGGCCAGTAGCATATCAGTTAGAGCTGCCAGAAGAACTGAGTCTGATTCACAACACTTTCCACGTGTCAAATCTGCAGAAATGTTTGGCTGATCCGAATCTAGCTGTACCGCTGCCAGAGGTTAAATTAGACAGTAAGTTGAACTTTGTGGAAATACCAAAAGCTGTAATTGACCGAAAGATCAGGGTGTTGAGAAACAAAGAAATAAGTCTGGTTAAGGTTCAGTGGAAGTTTCACAAAGGACCACAAGCGACATGAGAATTGGAGTCAAAGATAAGATCAGAGTACCCTTGGCTCTTTGATAAAAGGAATTCTGGGATGAAATTCTTTTAAGGTGTGGATGATGTGATAACCAGATCTTGGTTGTCATCTGAGGTAATGAATATGTGATTATTTGTTATATGTGATTACGTGACAGGATGATAAATTGATACATTTGATCATTTAGTATGTGAAAATATGCATAATGTAGATACATGAATGAGATTATATGTATTTATGGATGCACATGTTTGTATGACATATATATATATATATATATATGTATGATATGCATGCATGTATGTGCATGTGTGCATAAGTGTGTATATATATATATGTGGTTATTTGATTAAGTGTAACTGCATGCTTGTGAGGAGGTGTGTTGGCCGACCTTTCCTTTTAGGGAAAGGGTATAAAAGGAGGGTTTGACCCCCCATTTCATCTTCTTGGCTATTCTCATAAATTTGTGCGATTTAGAAGGGAAAGAAGTTGTCCGGATTTCTTGTTTTAAATTGCAAGAAGGCTGTTTTCAAAAGGCTTTTTAAGGTGAGTGAATCGTACTGCTTATTAAACTCTTCATAGTTGTATAATTGATTGTAGAACTTTATTTTTGATTTTAAAGTTATCCGTTGGAGTGTTGTCCGGATTAGCCATTAACCGGACAAGTGTTAAGCAGTTTAGCCATAAAACGGACAAGGATTGGGCGATTTAAGCCCTAAACCGGTTAAGGCTTAAGCGATTTATAAATAAACCGCTTGGTGAGTGTTATCCGGATTAGACTTAACCCGATCAAGAGTCAAGCGGTTTAGTCTTAAATCGGACATGTGTTGAGCGATTTATTAACATTGAGTTTATGTTAATTATTTTGAACGGAGAAGTAGGAATACGACTATGAGGTGGCCGGTTTATTTTAAATCGAACAAGTATGTGAAGTATTATCCGGATTTGTTATCCAGACAAAGTTGACCGGATTAATGGTAAATCGGACAAGCCTTGGGCGATTTGTTGTCCGGACTTGGTAAATCGACCAAAACTTGACCGGAGATGAAGTCCGGCCAAGTCTATTTTGACCTGATTTGCATTTTGACTTGTTTTTATATATAAACGGGGAATTTTTAAAAGATAAATTTGAACTGATAATAATTCCATAGACTGTGGTCTAATTCTATATGGAATTGTTTTTGTAAAATGTTTTGATGAAGAAATAAGGGTGGCATATCAAGGAGAGGTGTATCGTGGGATAAGGGTGGCATATCAAGGAGAGGTGTACCGTGGGATAAGGGTGGCATATCAAAGAGAGATGTACATTTTGATATAAGGGTGGCAACTGTATATGTGTATTATACAATATAACTCTTACTATCATATCCCTTAAGATTATTGTGATCTGGAATCTTTATTTTTTTGTGATTTAAAGATTTAGGATCAGGGTTCTTATTGGAAATCATAGTCTGGATGTTATTGAGGAGCAAATAACAGGTTTGTCCTGAAACTTTAAATAAACCTTGTTTAATTGAAAAGGTTTAAAAAGTGGCATTATATGCAACCTGGTTGGTTCAAACCTATAAAGGTTTGGAGTATGTTATATGAATAGTTGAATGTTTGGCTTGAAAAGTGGAAAGGTATTGGTAATATGTCTTTATTTGTTCATATATCTGTTATATATATGAAAAGTTATTTTGTACAAAGTTTTGGTGATTTTCACCCTGCAATAACATAAATAGGGTAACTCACTAGACCTTTTGGTCTAACCCTCTTTTGTAATTTTAAATATATATTGCAGGAAGTGCTGAAGGTAAAGGGAAAGAGAAAATGTGATAATTTCCCTATATGACTAGTACAAGAATTTGTATTTTAAATTTTTGGACCATCTATTTCATACTGGTAGATTCTTGTACTAAGGGACCTGAATGATGTATAAACATGTATTTCTTGTATGAAGTATGTGTTACATGCAATGTATGGTATGGGGTGTTACATTGCGTAAGACGTTTATGCCATAAAGAAATAGAACAAATAGAATAATCCAAAGAATTAACTTCATTAAAAACGTTGGGAATTGCATCACTTTCAACAGTGGAAACAGAAAAATTCGAAACTTCTCCAGACATGGCTAAAGCATTATTTCCTACTGACTCACTGGGTCTGACCTCTTCACTACCATCCTCAGTCAGATTCAGGCGATACATACCCAACTGGTAATATCCCTTTCCAATGAAAGTCTTCCTCTTGTATATCACGAGCTTCCTTACCTCTATATTTATTTCAAACCCATTTTCATCGAATTTGCTTACAGAGACGAGGCTCTTGTTGATAAAGTCACATGAAGAACATTTCGGAGAGTGACGGTCTTGCCGGAAGTGACCTTCAGTACTACGGTACCTATTCCAACGACATCAGCATGACCTTTGTTAGCAACTATCACTTGCTTCCCCTTCTCAAATCGGTCCATATTCAACAAACTTGGACCTGGAGTCACAAACATGAACAGTAGCTCCAGAGTCCAAGTTCCAACCACCTCTTCCAGCCACAATCCTTGTAAAGGCCTCTGAGATCATATCAATCTCTTCCATGTGGAGATTCGCCACAAGGTGTTAAATCCCCTCAACAGAGATAGCAGCAGGGTGTCTGGACTTTCTGTCCTTGCACTCACGAGCGTAATGTCCCGTCTCTCCATAGACGTGAAACTTTTCGACCCTTTTAAATTTCTTCCATGGGTTCGATTGATTACTAGATCTCTTAAAACTCTTCTTTTGTGGACCCAAGTTCCACTTTCTATTTGGACCTCCGGCCTACATGCTGTTAGCATTCATCAATGACTTGCCTCTCTATCCCGATTACGTGCCGCTTCCTCGATTCAAAGATGTTTTAGCAAATCATCCAAAGAATAATCTTCGGTTTTATGCATCATTCTTTTAGAAAAATCCTTCCAAGATGGAGGCAGTTTATCTATAACTGCCCCCACTTGGAAAATTTCAGGAATAACAATAGAAAGCATCTTTAGTTCGTTTACTAAAACTTGGCGCTCATGCACTTGCTCTAGAATCGGTTTTTCATCAACCATTTGAAATCTCAAATACTGAGACACAAGATATTTGTTACTGCCATCTTCTTATGTTGTATTTGAATTCCAGTGCCTTCCACAACTCTATAGGGCACGTAATCAGGGAATGCAAACCATACAGACGAAACTGGCAAAGCATTCTTTATATCCTCTTTCTTGTGGATCATTCTCAAATTTTCTAGATCGGTAATTCTTTGTCTATCCAGTTCTTACCCAGGTTCAGGGACTAGATTTTCGAGAATAGGTGGGAGGTCGGGGTCCAACACATAATAGAGTTTTACTACCATCAACATGAACTTGACTTTGTCCGCCTAACATGTATAAGTAGACCCGTCAAACTTCTCGAGTTTCATCATATCTTGATTTAGGATTCGGTAGTTTCTTGTGTCCATTACGTTATAAAACCTTTAAGATTGTTGAAAAATAACTAGAGTTAGATAGATGATTACAACAAAGTTTTAACCTTTATAAAACTTTTAAATATTAAGCTGGAAAAGATTTTAAGATCAACGATGGTAATTGAGTCTGGAATCCACAACACCCTCAAAACGTGCAATTTCACACAGATTGAATCTATCCTCCATGATAGATTCAATGAAAGAAAGGAGTAGAAGAATAGTTGTTCACTTCGTGAACAGAAATTAAATACAATGCACAAAATTTAAAACCAACCTGATTAAGTTGTCGATGAATTATAATCTGCACGGTAAAACTTGTCCTTAAAGGTTTTATACGACTACTCTTTTGATGCGGTGAGTCTGCAAGTCGCAAAGCCTCATGATTTGATGTAGTACATGTTTTCATTTATCAACAACGATGAAAAACAAAAATAGAGTGAGGTGGATGCAGAAAATGGTAGAGAGAAAAGAACTTTCAGAAGCAGCAATCGTAGAGTAGAGAAAGATTGAATTTTTTGTGGTGGTTTTAGGGTTGGCTTCAACCCAGTATTTATACTGGGTGAAACCCTTAAACTGACCACGATCTTCTCCCCATATATTGGACAATATGGGATAGTTGGACAATTATCCTCCAACGATAGTTTTCTCTAAACAATGTGGCTAAAACCGATTTTAAATTCAGCAAGATGAAATCGAACTCAACTCCAAAGCTTTTGCTGGAAGAAAATCATAAATCGAACTCCATAGATGAAATTTAACCACAAATCGAACTCCACATCTTTGATGGTTCGTGCCTTCGTGGTGCCCAATAGGCGGTGGCTCGTGGTTGGAAGATGGCCAAAAGTTGTATGGAATGACAGGATTGGGGTGGGGGTACATGCAGGATCTGAAATCCTTTTTGATATTGTTGCTTCAAATTTCAGTTTACTTCAAGTGAAGAAGAACTTTGAATTTGAATTTGGATTCAAAACAGGAAACAAAAAAAAGTGTCAAACAACATTGGGAAGACCAAGCATATTTTTTCATGTAAATATGGCTTAGGGGTTGTTTGACAGTTGTCGAATGGTTTGATGCAAAATGATTAAGTGGTCAGAATGATTAAAAGACTTTTATGGGAGGCGCAAGATTCAAAATCATTCAGAGGGTTTTAGAACCATTAAAAGTCAGACTTTTTTTTTTTGCCAAACAAGATTCACATTTTAGCGATTCAGGGTCTGCCTCTTAACAGAACTATTAATATATAAACAAACAACCTCTTACTTAAATCTGAAACTTTGACTAAACAAATGGAATGTTTTAAGCATTTGTACATTGTGCATAATAGTTTGTAACATAAAACACACCGTAATCAAGTTAACATAATGAAACCTTTTGAATAATAAAACATAATTCTTTTACCATTACATTTCATTAATGAAATGGTTTCACTGTTTCATCACTACACAAATCAACCTATTGATAGAGGAAACATCTGTCATTTTCATGTTTTCAATACATGGATCCGTTTCAATCTTATTATGAAATGGTTTTACTGTTTGCTTCCATACGCACCATTTTCTTAACATTAACATATCAACCATTACAATAACCATTATTTGAATCTGTTTCACAACTATAACACTTTACACATTATATAAACCATTATATGAAACAACATGCATTTTTATATTTTCACTATTTGCTTCCATTAATCATTTTTATGGTCAAACTATTTAATATTGTTTACGTTTCAAAACTTATAGGAAACAAGGAAACAAGATTATTCAAAAAAATTATATTATGCAACAATTTCATCCACAAAATTTTCGAAATCTGAACAAGTTTAATTAAATTAGTGCCCTTTTTTTCAAATAGAAAATATTTTGTATCCTAATAACTTATGCAACAATTTCATCCATAAAAGTTTTGATATCTGAACACGTTTCATTAAGTTACTGCATCTACCATATCATACAAATTTATAACCATTAAAGGAACAAGATCATCCAAAAAATAATATTAAAGAATTGAAACAATTTCATCAACAATTGTTGATAAGATCAAACAATAACTGATTTTAAAATCTATTTTTTTATTCTGTACAATTGTGAAAATAAATAAAACATATTTATTGTGAAAAAACTAAATTAAGAAAAAGATTTAACTCCTATCATATTTAACGTTTCCTTTCTTATTTTCTAAAATTAACAAACTTGTTTACCTTCCAATATTAATCAAAAAACAATGAAAATGACTATTAAACCCTTATTGATTAAAATTAATAAAAAAACGAGATTTTCTTATTGGTCGAAATTGGTTTGCATGATTTTTAAGAATTGAACGGTTTTCAGCGTAACCCGCCTCTCTCTCTCTCTCTCTCTCTCTGTCTCTATATATATATATATATATATATATATATATATAACAGTAATTAAATGAACACCATAAAAAAAATTGAAAACCATATAAACCATTTTCATTCATCAATTTATTTCCATCAAAAACTTCTAATTAACATTCTATTCTGACTTAAAAAAAGGGTAACATTCTATTTCGACTTTGTAAACCCCCAAAGTCTTCTTGTTTTCTTTGATAATTTAAACCTACTTCTTTTTGGATTTTTTAAATATTAAATTTTTGTGTTTTTGTTTGGATATGCAATTAATTTGAATATTTTTTGTGTTTTTGTTTGACAATTATGTGAACTAATGGTTATACTTATTTGTTTTCATAAAGAATACACCGTCTTGTTTCACAATTTAAAAATAATTGTTTTAATATATTACGTTGTTTTATATAATGAACTAATACATGAATTTAACAACGATGTAACATGGTGTTGTTTCACATCATGAACAATGCATAAGTTAAAACCAAAGTTGTTTCACATTGTGAAACAACACAACACTAATTATGTTCAATAACATAATGAATATATGTGTTCACATTGCAAAGTATAGTTTCATATTGTGAAACACTCTAGTGAACATATTGGTACATAAGTATCAGAAACAACAAAACACCGGTAGGTTAAAATGTAGTGAATATATGTGTTAACACAAATTTTTCTTTCCAACTATGAAACAGCATATATATATATATATATATATATATATATATATATTAATGTGTTATTAATCATTGAAATGACGTCCCTAATGTGAAACGATGCAGTAGTGTTTCATGTGGTGAAATAACAAATACTTTAACATTGATGTGTTGCTAATCGTTGAAACAACTTTGTTAATTTGAAATAATATAGTGGTGTTTCATGTTGTAAGCATGACACCAATTAAATCATTTGCAATATTTCATGTGAAAATCGGAATGATTAAAAAAATCTCCAAGAAAATATGAAAATATTAGTATCAATTTAAATAGAATATAATGATTAGTATTATTTTTATAATTAAATTCTTCTTGTAGTTAAAATATTTAGATTTAAAATATAGTGTTTTATCTTTTAGATTTAAAAAACGTGTTTCTTATTTTAGATTTAAAAAAATAATGCGTTTATTTTAGTTTAGAAATTACAAATTCTTATATTTCGATAATTCAAGAAAAAATATATATATTAAGGATCTTACAAACCTTAAGTTAGAATTGTTTTGCAAAGTTTGATTGTTACCCTTTAAGCACTCTTTAAATATTGGATTTTGTTACAATTTGTTATATCTATACTATATTATAAATTCTTAAAAACCATTTTTTATACATCAAATACTGTTTATTGATACATATTATTTAAAATTCAAGATTACAAGTAATTTTAAGTAAATACAACTTATTAAAGCTTCCTTTTTAAGTTTGTGTAACTAACTACAGATAAACATAATTAAATACAAGATAAACATTCATTTTAAATATAAAAAATCTAAAATATAATTAAGATAATAATTGAGTTCTAACATAATATTTAATTATTATCTTTATAAAAAATTATATTATTAAACCAAAAATAAATTACTTTGTTATTAAATCTAAATCAAATTATAATAAAAAATTGAATTAAAGAAATTACACCAAAAAAATGAGAACTAGTAAATAGTTAATTTGATACAAATATCGATTTTTTTCTTCTTCAATATTTTATGTTTATCTTCAAATTTATATTCCATTCAATTTGAAAAACATTATCGCTTTCTCAAAACCACGTAAAATCATATTATATCAATAGAGACAAAGAATAAAACTAAACATTAAAATCGAGATCTATCTTGCTGCATTGTGCGAGTACTCTTATAGTATTATAAATATTTGACAAAAATTCTTAAAAACCATTTTTTATGCATGAAGTATTGTATAATGATGCACATTACTTAAAATTTAAGATTACAAGTAAATTGTACTTAATTACAACTTATTAAAGCTCTATTTTTGAATTCATGTAACTAACTGTAGATAAACATAATCAAATAAATGATAAACATCTTTTTTTAAATATAAAAAATATAAAATATAACAAGAATAATTATTGAGTTCTAACATAATACTTAATTATTATCTTTAAAATAAGTTATATTAAAAAAAATTACACAGAAAAAAGAGAACTTTTAAATAGTTAATTTGATACTAATTTCAATATATATATTTTTTTCAAATTTTATGATATCTTAAAATGTATATTTTATTCGAAAATAAAAACATTATTATTTTTTTCTCAAAACCACATAAAACCGTATTATAACATCGATGGAGACAGTGAATAAAATAAAACATTAAAATTGCGATTTATCTCGCTATATTGCACAAATATTCTTCTAGTATAATCAAATGTTGATTTTTTCCATAGTGTTTGATTAAAAATCATTTGATTCAACTCCCAGATATGTGTGTGTATATATATATACACACACACAGAAACACACACACACACATATATATATATATAGGGAAGAGTTCAAACGAGAACATCTTCATTTTACGAGAATGCAAAAACACCCTTTTACCAAACACAATCACATGTGATACTATTATTCGATTACATATGATACACATGTGATAATAAATCAGAGACGTGGATGACTTTTGACGCGATCTAGGTTTTAGGCCAAGTCGCCCTTACGCCGCATCATTGTTTGTTCTCTATCTTGCCTTTCGCGAATCTCCCACTTATTGATATGTTTTTTTTTTGTTTTTTTCTTCCTCCTTTTGACCTTTCTATACATACTCTATAAAATTATTGCAAAAGAGGGATAACTAAAAAGAAAAAAACAGAACAAAAAGAGGGAATCGATGGTAAGGGGAAACAACGGCTATAGGGCGGCGAGGAGAGCGATGGTGTTGAGTGCGAGAGATTTGAATGCCGTTTGGTTTGGAAACTGTAAAATTAACTTATGTTTTTTCACCATAAAACATTCCCGACCGCTTTCAGGTAGTTTATTTAGGATAAAATGGTGTAAGTAACCAATTTTTCTGAAAAAGGTCATTGATTTATTTATTCAAAAAGATAAATATTCATAGACTTGATTATTCAAATTGAGAAATTTTAATGGTTTAACTATTTAAAAAAAGTTTAAGAATCTAATCGTTCAAAACTAGAAAGTTCATTTGGTTTTTCTGAACTTTTCTCTAAAATGTGTCAAAACAAGTTACGAGATTATAAAACTGGGAAAGAAGACAATTTGATTTTCAATTTTGTGTTATTTACATGAAAGTGACAAAAATACCTTTAAGTATGTTGAAGGATTATGTGCCATCTTCAAAAGTAAGTGATTATAAGAATACTGTGCAAGTATCAGAGTTTACCATGATGAATTTTTTATTTCCATTGTAAACTTATCCATATTTAAAAGACTTATGATTAATGAGAATGATAAGAATACCTATTCTCAATTTATTGTTTTTCGTTTCGTTTTTTCTATAACACTTTATCAACACATAATCTCAGAATTCATTGTCATTTCCCGCCACCACTAAAAGGTTGTTTTGTCCGTTGTCCGACACTGTTGAATGAATTGTTTCTCGCTACATCAATTCAGGTAAGCACATGTATGTCTTCATCTTTATATTTATGAATGGGTTATGTTGCTTGTGCTTGCATTGCTACTCCGTTATCAATCACTACTTGTGCTCATCAAAAATTCAAGTAAGCTCTCTATCGATTTTTTATGTATGAATATTCTAAGATCATATTAGAACTTAAATGCAGCTTATGCTATGATTTATAAAATACTTTTGTTATATTTTCATTGTTGATATCAATCGAACGAAAATAAAATTAAAACTAATCGAGTTCATAATTATATAATTTTTTATTGAAATAATCAAAATAAATAAGGATAATGACGTAAAAAAGAAATTAAATAAAAAAAACAAAATTTTATTCGGTGGATCAGGAGAGCTTCCAAAAAAAAACCAATTTTTGTCGCATGATCAAATCAAATTCAATTAAGGGTGTTCAAAAACCGTTGGACCGTTCAAACCGGCCGAACCAAGTCAAACCAGACCGTTTTGGGATGTTTGAGCGGTCTGGTGGTTTGGTCTGGTTTGGAAAATAGCAAAACCAGGCGGTCCAGTCCCGTCTGCGGTCTGAAACCTTTTTGGGCGGTTTGGACCAAACCGACCGCCAAATAAATACATGCATACATACATATATACATATATATATATAGGGGTTGGTTCAAATAGAAACCAACCATATTGTGCAAACTATGTGAACCGATCTTGAGCGTTCGTTTTCTCATCAAACGGTCATTATTAAATGAGTATTAAAAAATAATCATTTAAACATTAAATTAATTGGGCTGCTTATGAACAATTGTTCACAAGGTATTTTGGTAATAAAGCCTCATGCATCGTGAACCTGATATTCTCCAGCCGATTTGTAACCTACGATCGATTACGAAACCGCCAATCTCTACTAACAATAGAGTAGATCATTAGCGGTAAATCAGGTTCATAATCTGCACAAATCGATGGATGTTCACATGTCGGGCCTATGTTCGTGTGAACAACATCTATGTCTTGCAATATAAACATTATGTTCATATGGTGTGATGTTTTTCAATGTCATGCACCGTATGACATCGTCACGGGTTCGTGTGAACAACGATTGTGTCTTTCAATGAAAACAAGTTGTTCATATGGTGAACATATATGAACATATAGTGCAAAAGATGCACAGATATGAACATTTTCAAAATCAAGGATCGTTGTGCATGTGTGCATATATGAACATAGACTGCAAGCGAAGTATGTTCATGTTGATTCTCCATGTATCTTGGACGAAACGAAGATCTTGTACACTTAGACATCCAATTTCAATATATGTAGAACATCACTTGAAAACAAGAACATGGACATGAAATAATAAAGAAATCAGAAAAATCTCATGATCAATTAGAGGTATCTTTTAAGATTTGTAACTCCCAATTAATTATTGGGGGTTACAAAAAGGTTAAATTACAAAATTACCCTTATCTTTAATTTATAAATTAGATTTGAACCTAAAATCAAGAAAGAATGTGATTGGTTGATGATGGTTAGCATAGTTTGCACAATATGGTTGGTTTCTATTTGAACCAACCTCTCTCTCTCTCTCTCTCTATATATATATATATATATATATAGAGAGAGAGAGAGAGATGAGCGATCAAATGAAAATCACTCCAATTTGTAAAAACCGTAAAAACTACTCTCATCCATCGTAATCTTATGAAAATTTTTCATGAAATTGTTTAATCTTATGAAATTGTTTCATATAATGCTTTTTTTGATGAAGTTGTTTCATATATGATTATGAAATTGTTTTATATACTACTTAATGAAATTTTAATGAAACAGTTTCATGTATTTCTCTAAAATTAAAATAATAAAGATGATAATATCTATGATTAACACCCTCCACAATAAAAATGGTTAATCAACCTCTCATAATTACAAAAAAAAATGAACAAAATGAAAAATTATGATTGGTTGAATAAGGTTTTTACAAATTGAGTGGTTTTTATTTGAACGCTCCCCTATATATATATATATATATATTAGTATTACGAAGCTCAACTTATTTAACTTATGAGCTATGACCCAAATATATCTCTAAGTGCAACATAAAGTCTAACATCTAACATAATCAAATCCAAATGAATCAACCGCCTAAAAATCCCTAACCAGTAAACATATCGATACATTTGACATTGGCGGTCTCCAAATTTTGAAATCCCTCAAGAACTCTATCAATCTATTGATCTTTCCTAATCTATGGTTTGATTTTTGTGCACATCATCAAGATATCAACCAAGTGATTCAACCAACTAAGATTTGCCTTCTATTTTGTTTGGTCAAAAAATTGAAGGTTGTGAAGTCGTGGATTTTATTACTCAATACCCACAGTGGAGTTGTAACTTTGTTAATTTGTTTGTTTTCTAATATGTATTATGTATTTATTTGTTTGGACTTTGAATTGCTTGGATTTTGGATTCAATAGCTGTTCAATTATTACATTTATTTATTTGTTAATTTTTTTGTTTTCTAATATGTATTATGTATTTATTTGTTTGGACTTTGAATTGCTTGGATTTTGGACTCAATAGCTGTTCAATTATTACATTTATTTATTTGGATATTTTGTTTTGTTAAAATGGATATTTAATCTAAAATTCTAAATTATATATGTTTTTTAAATTTAATATTAAAAGTCCATTAAAGGCCCAAACCGCCTAAACCGGTCATACCAGACCGTCTTTTCGTGGTCTGATTTGACCGGTTTGGGCACTTGATATCAAACTGCTCGGTTTGAAAATTTTGTAAACTGCCATTAAGGTTTGGTTTGTGGTACGAGGGGTTAAACCGCCCAAACCAGACTGCGAACACCCCCTAAATTCAATTGGTGTTTTGAAGATTTCCTTTAATTAGGTCATAGATTTATCTTGAATAGTATCAATTAATTATTTTTGGTCATTATATCTTATTTTCATGAGATAATCTAAAGAGTGAATTACATTGGTGATACTTGTGGTTTGTTTAAATTTTGAATTTGATCCTTAAAATAAACTATCTATATTGGTGGGTTCTAACTTTTCATTTTCATAACAATCGTGGTCCTTACACTTAAGGATGTTAGTTAGCAACTATTATGATAGACTCACTGATCTTTGAACAAACTATAGGGACCAAAAATGCAATCTGCTCTAAAATATACTGTAATTCACGTTTTTTATTTTTTTATTAAAAAATATTATATATATCCAATCACAAATCAAATATCTTAAATAAAGTACATATTAAATAAACTCTCTATATTTATTTAGAAACTATAAAATTCGCAAAAAAAATTAGCACTAAAAAATCTCAAGTTTGGAAAAACAAAAGAAACCGAGATAAATTCACATATATTTTGAGTTAAGAATTGAAATATGCGAGCAAAATATTGAAAATTAAGTTAGGTTAACATGCGATTATTAATATATAGTCAAACTACAAATAATTATAATAACAATAAAAATAGATTTTTAATTAAAATTAGAAAAACACTAATTATTCACACAGTTAAGAAAAACTATCATTACAATAAAACTAGGTTTATATGACGTAAAAAAAATTAAGTGTCCTTAAAACCCATCTTTTTGTCGGACGCTTGTTGTAGTGATATTTTATTATTATTGTAACTATTTGTAGTTTGACTGTACGAAAACACCATCTGAAGCCCCTCTTAGTCCCTCAAAGAGGGTTAAGAAAGCCAAAAAGGGGAAACTATCCAATCTAGCTGAGACCTCTCAACAAAACTCAACTATTGAAATTCGCCTTACCCCTGAGGCATCTGCTGTTACCCTCCCAAGCTCTTCAGCAATCTCTTCTATTGTTGTCGTATATGTGGCTCCTACCATAACTACTTTAGTGACTCAAATCACTGAATGTGTGATTCCCAGAATTGCCACTGCTGATCCTTCACAACTTTTCTCAACCGTTCTCTCCTCCCCTTCTTTTTTGGTCTCTATTTCACGTTCTAATGATCCCATAGTGGTTGTCCCCAATATTGGTGAAGCCATCATCGCAGGACCTGCAGATGCTCCTTATGGAACTCCTCAGATACATGGTGTTGATCCTCATGACAACACACTTGAGATGCCTAGTAGTAATCCTTCAGATACTGCTGATGACCCCTCAGGTATACTGCACTCTCCAGCAAAGCTGAAGATGTTCAGGCTCAACTTACCAGACATGATGAGCTCCTTGAACGGATCTTCTAACTTCTTCAACAACCAACACCTGTCCCTGAACCCGCCTTCACAAAAGCTTATCGTTATCAGCTAGACAGGGTTGCTAAATTAAACCTTCGTCAAGCCGAAGCAATCACCTCCATCGACCTAAAAACTGTAAGACCTCGTATCTCGCATCCCTCTCTCAGCTGTTAATGTTGATGATAACAAATAATGGGAGAAAGATACATAAAGGGAGAATACTATGGATAATCTGGTTACAGAAGATGCCAGGGAATCTATCCCTAAAACCATCAATGCTGATGATGCCATCGATGAAGATGATGATGTCGTGGTTACTGCTGCTGACCATGAAAACCTTCATCCTTCCACCTCTGCATTTCCAAATGATGGTGATGGTGATGATGATGATCATGATGAGGATTCTGAACCTCAAATTCCAGATACAGACACTGATCTTGGTGGTAATGATGATGATGACGACGATGATGATGATTTCTACATCCAGATCATACCAAGACAACTAGCGAAAGAATATCCTTCATAGAACTTGCTTCCCAGGGGGAGAAATCATTAGGGAATCATCACTCCTCAGGTAAAGGAAAAAGAGTGGTTGAAGACAACCTTGCCGTAGTTCTTGGGGTAGTCAGTCAATATGAGGATGCAGACACTTTCAGGTTTGTACCTTTTTCCTCACACACTAAAATTTCTATCCCTATCCCTCTATATCTTTCTGCAAAATACCCTCTCGGTCTCTCAACCTATCTCCCATCTTTTAAAACCTGATAGGAAGATGAAGCCAACACTTTAATACTCAGAAAGTCGTCTAGACAACCTACGTACTCAGAAGTTGGAGAAGACATGTCACACCCCGCTAAAGCGGAAACACGGGATGATAACAGACAAGCAAGTC
>NC_037529.1:55013951-55041928 GCF_001531365.2 Cynara cardunculus var. scolymus | reverse complement strand
TGCCCCATTAATTTTTGAACAACCAGAAGTAGCCCGTTCACTACTYWGRTYYCAMGGTTCGATAAAGCACTAATTCAGCGGTGGTCCAAATTCCACATGATTAGGCTAGAAAACATAGGTAATTGTGCACCCCTTTCTGGGTGGGACTGTCAACACAATAGCGGCTATCCACAATACCACGGCCCGGGAATGTACCCGAGTTAACAAGTAGCGTGTACGGACGGGGACTTATATTTGGAAACATATATTCTCAAGCACATCAATGTAGCATTTATATTATAGTGCAAAACAGTAACAAATACAGCTTAGAAACCCAACTATGCAGTTCCATAGTCCGGAGGTTTCAAATAAATAAACATGCAAAGCTTGCTCGTCATGCTTTTCCCCCATAAAATAACAAAAACAGTAAAAGTGGGGCCGTGAACTCACAGGTTTGGCGAATGTCAAATGTTTCCTTAAGAGACCTACTTAACACTTGCTCGGACTCCCTGATAGAGCAATCAATACTTAATAAGAAGAACTTCTAAACTACCATGACTTGAGCTGGGTAAAGCTGTTCAATGCAATATCGCCAGATACTAATACCAATACAGCTGATACATCAAATATTTGGTTTAAAGGGAAAATTCCAACATCTAAATAATGGCATCATTAAATTCCATTTCAAAACAAATGATGGCAGCCGCCAACTGTTGGAATCAAGAGATTTTGAGTGGGTTTAACACCCTTCCCAAGAACAATTTACAGCCTTGAGTCACCCGCCTCCCCAAATCGGTTGCATGCCCAAGAATGACAGCAAATGAGGCGGTTTCGACTCAACAATGTCAAAAATAGAGACTGCTATCACCAAAATCCTTATCTCTAAATAATTTTCAGAACAGAAAAAAGAACAAATGAGGAATTTGAGTTAGCAAGCTACAAGATGAGAGAAAAGATTTAGAGACGCATGCAGACCCAAATCACCCGAATGTGATATCGACCTTATATGCGAGAACTCTMTTCTTCTCTTTGGGATTAAAAGATTCCTTRKGTCAYAGATTACMATCTGATGAAGACACATGCAAGTCTTCGATGGATAATCTCACCATCTTTAATTCCCGAAACTTGTGTTGAGCAGGAAGAGAAATTAGGAATTTAAGCACTAAAAGAGGAATAGATGGCTTTTAGAACTTACCTTTTTGAAGACGAGGCAGATATAAGTGACCCGAACACGGCAGAATTCCTAAACTTGCAGGGAGAAGAGTTCGGCTTGAAGGTGATGAACTTTAGAGAGGGAGAATCGAGAAAAAGGCTGGAGCTTTTTGAATAAAGGAGAGTTTTCAAAAGAGAAGGGGGTATTTATATGGGGCTTCTAAAGGAGTAGTGGGCTGGACTCTAAAGGCCCAAGCCCAAGGGGCTTTTACTTCTCTAAGCTGAGCCCCAAAAATATAAAATAACCAAAACGTCCAAGTCTGGAAAAAAACCAACTGCCATGCCAAATCGATCGATCATGGGAAACCAGCGTCTCAGTAAAAAGGAAACTTAGCTTCTGCGAAGAGACACCAGAGCGTCTGTGAAGAGACGATAGAGTCTCTATGAAGAGACGACAGCGCTTCTGTGAAGAGACGCCAAAGCCTCTGTGAAGAGACGCCAAAGCCTCTGTGAAGAGACACCAGAGCCTCTGTGAAAGACAACAGAGCCTCTGTAGCTATAATCAAAACCTCTGTAACTGTCACCAGAGCCTCTATGGCTGTCACCAGAGCCTCTGTGGCTATCACCAGAGCCTCTGGTTGTTCAATCCTCTGGTTGATCAGATGACCTCTTCAGAATCATACTCTGGATAAGGTTAATCCTAAAAGACTTAGTTTTTCAAATGAAGGTTCTGAAATATGGTTCTAACCTGAAAATCCAAAAGTTCAGAGTTGTTACAAGACATAAGGATGGCTCAGCTAAAAAATCAACTAGACCAATCTAGAGTATAAAAAATTCCTTGTACCTCTGCATGTGGTGAGTTTGATTTTTTTTTAGAAACTGAACGTGAAGAATTCCTACATCCTGAATAAGAGCTGAAGAAACATCATCAACAACTTAAAGAAAGTTTGGAGTTAGCTAAGACTCAACCTGATCAGGCACTTGCTGAAGGGAAATTCAAGAGGAAAGATCCGTTCAATGCTCAAGCCCAACTGTTAGCAGAAGCTGAACAAAAACGTCAACAGATGTTGAAGCTAAATAATCGTGACCTCAACTGGTGCAGAGAAAGGATCGAAAAAAAGGATGAGCCCACACAAGATCTCAAACGTCACTATCAATGGTCGAATGAAATATGGTGCTCAGCTTATTTCAATGGTCATATTTTGAGAGAACAACGATGTTGTCACTGAGTATCCTTCCTTCCATAGTCAGTATGGTTTCTATGAATAGGTCAACATTCGATAGGTTATCCAAAAGTCCAAATCCAAGCACAAGCCTAACATTGAAGAAGTTCTGAATGAATTTTTCAACAAGGTGTCGAAGATTGTTGAGGTTCTGTTAGGAATGAAATTCAGTGTAAAATTGTATTCGTCTTGAAAGATAAATTCATCTATTATTGTGTAAAAGTTATCGTGTTTGACTTTTCTTAGATTTTTTGACTTTGACCTTTGTCTTTTAGTTTGACACTATATAAAGGGTGTTTGTCTTGTAATTTTAGGTGTAGAGCTCCATTGTAAAATCAGTTACGTATATTGAAAGTTTGACTAGTTTGACAAATTCTCTCAACCTTCTTCATAGTGTTCTTGAGTGATAAATCAGATCTGCCATGGATTGTCCTGAGCCTCCGACGGTACAAGAGCAATCGATGGACGAAATCAAATCATTGCTTTATGCTAAACTGATGTCATCCCAAAATCCTGATACAGAAGATGCAGATTTGGTTGGGCTCCTGCGAAAACAAATTGATGAAAACCCCCCTGTTCGAGCCTCAGAGTTTTTGGCCTTTCAGGATGTGGTTCTTTCTAGCTTCACCAAAGTTAGTAAGTTAATCGCATCAAACACCCAAGTTCTTAAAAGCTCAATTGATGCCCTTTCCATTCTCGAAGAGACTTGCCGAGCTCAGGCCACCTCACTCAAACGAAGGCATGATGACCCGGAAGATCATGATCATCATGAAGGGGAGAGAAAAAGACAAAGGTTGGCTGAGTCGTCTGCTCGAGCTCTAAGAGCTGAAAGAGAACCATCTACTCAAGAAGTTAATGTTGAAGGTTCTGCCCCGGAGTCAACAAGGGAGAGAATCATTGAGGCGATTATTGTTGAAGATGATGAAGTATTGGAGACAAGTCTAGCGATCGAGCCAATGGTTGAAAAGCTGGCGGACTCCACGATAGGAACAAGGTTGCTACTGGACTTGTCTGCCAATGTTGGATTTAATGATGTTTTTGCTACTGTACTGGGTGGAGAACAAGATTTCGGAGAAGACATAGATAAGACGAATCATCTGGATTATAGTTTGACTTTGAAGCTGACATCAATGATGAAGATCCAGTATTCCCATTTCAGGGTGATCGTCAGACATTGCCGGAATCATCCACTATAGGTGAAGCTGGTGCATCCGATACTCCCAGAGAGCCATTTGATCCGACATAGATTTTTGCAAAGAATTATGTTCCGTTTGCAATCAATGCAAACTTTCCAGGTTATGACAGTGCAAGGATCAGAGAGCCTTACCTTGAAGACATCTATTTTGGCATCTTCCTCCGGCATCGCAAAGCGCTAAGTGTTGATAAGATTCTTGGTATCCACAAGGAAACCAAAGAATATCGTTTAGAGTACAAGCACTTCCTCAAAGCCAAGCGTCTTCTTACCAGTGAAGTAAGGACCAAACATCGAGTTGTGTCAATTAAACAAATTGATGCTCAAACACTTCTCACAGTCTGGTATCCAATGTTCACGGTGACACGACAAGATGGTAAGGTCTGGAGATCTAGTGAAGTTGACTTCTCAAACTTGTATTTAGAAGACCTGGAGTATATATACCATGAAATCCGAAACATGACAAACAGAAAAGATGGAGCTCTTGTTGCCCTTAGTGCGATCAAAAGGTTTATGCGCAGTCACGTGAAAGTTTCTATGGTTATTGATGTCCAAATGGGACTTGATGATAATCATAGACTCATCAATTTTAAGAGACCTGATCAAGAGCTAGAAGACATTGAAGCTTATCCACTCTACACGATTCTTGAAAAACCGGAGTTTGGGGTAATATACGATGCTGCGGGTCGGATAAAGAAGTTCATGAGGTTCAGTGAGCTGAACAAATTCCCTGATGGGACTATTAGAATGGTGAGACAAGCACTGGATACGAGGAGAGTTAACAATGATAAAGCTGCGAAATCAGAGAGGAAGAGTTCAAAAGATAGATATTTGTTGATCAATGCCCTGAATCTACTTGAGGAGAAGATACAATATTGAAATGCACTAAGGAGGCTGGAGAAACTTCTCGGACTCAGAAAGACAAGATTTACGAGAGTTCGAACTTGAATCCAAAGGGGGAGAATGTTGGGTTCAAGTATGTGCGTTAAAGATTGTATTCAAGTTCTCCATTTTAACATGCTTTGTAATAGTTAGGTTTAATGCTTTCCTTAGTATAAATAGTCATTAGACTTGTGATTGTCATTAACTTTCTGTAACTTCTGAGATTAGTGCTGTAATTGTGATTAGAAATTCTCTCAACAAAATCTACACAACATTTGGTGATCATTTATCTCTAAACTTCATCTTGTTCTTAATTCTTGAAGATTTGATTCAGAATTGTATGATTTGGGCTTTTCAATTGGTATCAGAGCTATGTGTGCACGAAATCAACAGAAGACATCAACGAATCTGATGAATTTTTTTTTAAAATTTTCTGTGTTCTTATTTTGTTCTTCGTGTTCTTCATTTTCTTTGAAGTTGATCCAATTTTTTTAAAATTTTTGTGTTTTCGTGTTAAAAATATGATCAAAATGTGCGGTTTTGAATAGTGAATCGTTGTTATTCACAAGTTTTTATGTTTTGATCATTGAGTTTCAAGATTTGTTAAATTTTGTAGTTTTAAAGTTTTTCATGTTCTTGAAATTTTTTAAAACTGTATTCTTTTTGATCCAATTTTTTTATGTTTTTGTTAGTTTTTGTGTTTTTGCATTCCATCCGATTTACAGCCCAAGGCCCATCTGATATTCAGCCCACACTTCATTTTCGCTTGGCCTTCTCAATTTGTTAACCGGATTAACTTTCAACCTTGAGCGGAGTTAACCGGATTCGTTCATCCCTCGAGCGAGTTAGACTTGTGATGTGAGCGATTTGTGAGCGATTTAGGTTTAGCTGTGAGCGATTTGTTGAGCAATTTACAGCTAGTATTGATCGATTTAGACTTATAGCTTAATCGATTTAGGAATCTGATTGATCGATTTAGAGATTAATTTTGAGCTTTTTTACAGAATCTTCTTGATCGATTTAATTGACTGCTTCATCGATTTAGCTGTCTGTTTGAGCGATTTAAGAAATTGTTTGAGCGATTTAAGGTTAAGTCTTGAACGATTTAATCTCATTCTTGAGCGATTTAATCTTAGCCTTGTGCGATTTGAGTCTTAGACTTGATCGATTTAAGATTTAGGCTTGAGCGAATTAGACTTAGTTTTGAGCGATAATGCTTGAATAGGTTGACCGAATTCTTGTTTATCGTTTGACATTTTAGTCGATTTAAGACTTGGATCAAACTGTCACTAAATCGGATAGCTAGGAACTTGGTTTAATCGCTCACTGGTTGAGCGGAGTTAATGTAAATCAACTGTTTGCTGCCTTCATTGCTTGAAAATTAAACAAGTCATCATCAAAGGTACGTGTTTGCCTACCAAAAATACTCACTCATCGATTTGAGTCTAAATCGGTTGTCTCGCTAAACAGGTTTCATCTTAAATCGTTCATAGAATCTGTACGATTTCACTTAATCGCTCACTGCTTCTTGACCTGATTTAGATTTTGTGGTAGTGTAAATCTTTCAGACTTGTGTAAATCGCTCACAAGGCAAAAGGCTTATTCGATTTGGATTCAATCGCACAAGGATTGCGAACAGCTGATTGTCATCTTTATCTGAATCGAACACAAGCATTCTTAATCACTCGGGTTCAAAGACAGTCGTATTTGTTTCATCCAGAATTGAAGTTCACCGTGCACCAGCTTGAGGTTAATCGGTCACTGTTTTAGTCTTGTGTTGCTGCTGTTGGAGGCATTTCTTCATCTAGTTCATACCATTTTCTGGAAGCAATGTGTTCCAGAACATCTTGGTATATGTAATAGTTTATGTATTTGAAAAGTTGGATTGTTGATGGTAGAGGTATTGCAAGGAAGGTAAAGACTTTTAGTCTTCCTTTGGTTCATCAAATCAAAGACTGTGGAGCGAACAGGGAATGCCCGCAATTCCATTGCAGATTGGTTCCTCAACTTTTGCTTCATCATAACTATTATGCACATGAGAATCAGATTTCTGATTAGGATCAAATGGAACCAGGCTTCTTCTCAAAGCTAGGAACGCTGATAGCTTCGGTTGATTATTAGTTTCACTAGCTATCTGGTCAAGTTGGTAAGGAGTCAAGCATCAATCAGATTTCACTTAAATTGCTGATTGTTTTTCATCTATATTGCACAGTGGTATCAGACTTGATTGTTTTAGCTGTTGATTGTAAAAGCATATCACTGTGTTAGTTTTTGGTCTTAATTGCTCAAGATAGCTGCTTCACAGTTATTTGCGCATTGATTTCAATGCTTAGTTGCTTCATGGTTTCCTGTTTTGAATGCATTCGATTTTAAGTGTTAATCATCCTGTTTTGACACACTCCAGGTACAAATTTGTTTGAAACAGATTTTGTTTGTAATTTGTTGCAGTAGATGCATTTGATACTTTAACAATTGAAAGGGAAATTTTTGAAGCCTGGTTTTTGTTTGACTGTTCCTAGTCTTTGATGAGGAGTCATCTTCATTTCTGAGAAAGGTTGCTGATTTTATGCTAGAAGAAAAGCCAACATTGTTTGGGGAATTTGGACAGGTTGCAGCAGATAACAAGAAGGTGGACATTGGTGTGAAGACTGGTGCTTTAGTTGTGTATTCCAAACATACAAGAACTGTTTGAATTGACCGAGACTTTCATTTGGTGTAATTGGTTCTTAATTGGTTCATATATACCCGAACTTTGTTCTCGGACAATCTTATAGTTGTGACTGTAATTGGTTTTTCTGTAATCCTTGTAACTGGTTTTGTTTTGTTTTGAGCTTGTATCTTCTTGGGTTTAAATTTTTGTTTAGATTTTAATTTTTTTTGGATTATTGTTTATCTGTTTTTGAGTGTTTTTAACTGTTTTGAGAAATTTTTGAACTATTTTTCCATCACGTAAACTGTTTTTCATCAGTTTTAACAGTTTTGATTGTTTTTACTAATATTTGATAGTTTTCGTCGATTCTCAGATTTCTTAACAGTTTTTGTGTTTTCTGTTTGTAATTTTGAGCTTAACTGATTTTGATTTCTTTTAGTTGATTTCAACGCATTTGATCCTAAATCAATCTGTTTTGAAAATGGCAGTTTCATATGAGAGAGAGGATAAAGAATTGAGAGAGAGGATTGTTGAATTGGAAAAGAAGGTAGAAGACTATAAATAGAAATACATAAATATGTTTGATGAGAACTATGCAGATAAGGAATTCATTAAGGATCTGCAAAGAGAGAATAGAGTTTTGAGGGAAAATTCTGAAGAAGGTTTCTCGTAGAAAATAAGCGAACTTAAGAAAACCTTGGATGCAGCAAGAAAAGATTAGATGATGAGATAAACAGTTCCAATAAGATAAAACAAGATTTGGTCAATAAACTTAATAAATCTGAATCTGAACTGCAAATTGAGAGGAACTCTTCTGGGAGAAAAAATACAGAGACTGAAGACTTCACTGAGAAAATTCATAAATATGAGAATGATTTGATTGAGATAAGGAAATTATTGGAACTAGAAAAGGAAAAGGTTTTAGAGGCTGAGAATGTTTTAAATGCTGAAAGGAAAGATACGGAGAAAGAAAAGGAGAGGATTATTGAAGTTGAGAAAATATTTTGTACTGAACGAATATCTTATGAGAATAAGATTAATTCTCTTGAGCTGAATGCTAAATTTCTTTTGAATCAAATTTTCAGATTTTGAACAACTTATCATCTTGAAACGAGCCAAGATTGATAAAGAAAAGAAAGAGGCTGAACAAAAGCAGAAAGCTCTAGATGAAGAAAAAAGATTGTTTGTTCTTGAGAAGAGAAGTAATGTCAAGAAACATGCTGCAATTGCCAAAGAGCTTACTGAGAAAAAAAATGGCTTGACATTGTTTCGGAGAATGATAAGGAAAGTTCAGATGAAGAAAGAAAGAAGTTTCAGAAAGAAAGAAAAGTGTTTGAAAAGTTGAAGAAAGAATTAGAAGGTAAGTTTGTGGATACTTCAAATAAGTTGTTTGATCTAGAGGCAGAACTTGTGATTGAATTGAACATGAGAACTGAACTTAAGAAGAAGTATGATTTAGTTGCTGATGAGAGAGATCAGTTACTTAAGAAAGTTTCAGACTTTTTAAAAGCTGAAAACTCAACTGGTTCTCAATCTCAGTGTAAAACTTGCTTTTATAACTGTTCCAGTGTTAAATCCAACAGTTATTCAAACAGTCTTAAATCAACTGTGTCTAAGAACAAGTCTCATTCTTCAAATCAGTTTTATCAAGGGTATGTCATTGGATCACCCAATAAATCTTCTAAGACTAAAAGCATTTGGGTTAATAAAGTTGATTCTGTTTTATCTCATACACCTGTTGTTACCAACTCTGTTCTTCCTTGCATTATGAGATCCACTAATGATCTGATCAATCTTAGCAAGAGAAGAATTATGTGCTCAACATGCAAAACCGATGAATTTGTCAATAAGAAAAAGTTCAATAGGTGGCATGGAGACAACAAATATCAGAAAGATTGGAAAGGTAAGAACAGGTATGATCACAATAACTGGTATGGGTCATATTATATTTCTGATCATCCTGTTCAAAGTGATAAAAAAATATATCTAATAATAATAGATGGTTTGGAAGTTACAACATACCTCAACCCGATACTAACAAAATAGGGCCCAAATTCATTTGGGGTACCAAAATCTACTTAATCTGGTTTTGCAGGTGTGTCAATTTTGTGCTGATCAGAATATCATATCAGTGATACGCCAATGCAGGGGGAGTTGTAGTATATTTCAAACGAGGCTTCTGAACAATACAGTTCAGGACCCGTGCTTTACCGAGTGTGGTTTCTAAACACACAGTTTAGGAGCCGTGCTTAAAATGTTTTCTTATTTTTTTTAATATTTTTTTTCTTAACTGAAACATTTCTATAATCTACTTTCTAGGGGGAGTCTCTAGAAAGTTCAATAAATGTTTTTCGGAAAATAATTTTTTCTTTTAGGGAAACGAGTACATTCTCTGAACAGGTATTTCCTGAGATTTTACTTGCGTATATTTCTCGTCGTACATAACTCCAATACATGTTTCAGCTATTCTTCAAACTATTATTATTATCACGTCTCTTATAATAAAATCATTTTCGGTGATAATACGCTCGTTTGTATTCAAATGTTATTTTCTGATTTTTTTTCTTTGATTGATATACATTCAATATTTTTTTTTAAATCAAATTCTGTAAACTCGTTCTTACAGATCTTCATTCATTTCTCTCATATACCGAATAATCTGATCGTTGTCGCATCATTCTTTATTGATTGTGCTTAAAGCCAAATTTTTTGATCAATTTTTATCTGATCATTGTGCTTATTTGCAATAATAATTTTGATCAATCATTGTGATCAACTGAGCTTACAATATTTTAGGAAGGACTGAGTGCTTATCGGAAATACCTCAATGGAATGTCAGAACCGACAAACCTATCCATGAGGACAACCATATATGAGTGAGTTTAAATACAAAAGGGTTTGTGTGCTGAGCTTAAAATGAAAAAGAGAGGGGCAGTTGTTGTGAGTTAAAAGAATTGACGAGAGTTGTGTCAGGATTAAAATAACATAAGAATCCTGTTCCAAACTTTTCAAATCCGGGCATACCACACAATCTATTAGTTCTCAATTCTTTCGAGACTAATATTGAAAAAGGCAAAGCCCAGGCTAATTCTTGTCACAACCCCACCAGCTACTCATTTATATCTCAACAGATAAGTTTTTCGATAACACTTGGGGCACGTAACTCATCATCTATCAATTTCTCATTTGGAGAAAGTTGATATTGAATCAGAAGGATATATGTCCCCCCTTCAAGTCTTTTTGATCACTAATTGAGTTTGATAAATTTCTGTAGTCCACAAGGTTTATCTTTTTGAGCCTAAACAGAAGCATTAGTTGCATTATCTTTTTACACTACACAGATTTTGCAAATTATATGTTATTTTGCCAAAACATTCATAGATATGCTATTTTTAAGCCATCGATGATTGAATGGAAGACCTGGTGAGATGAGCCTAAAAAAAGTCTCAAATATACAGTATATTCGTTGTACTAAGTATATCTGTTATACTCACAGGCCAATCTTTTTATAAGATTGAAAACAATTTCATACGTTGAAATTGGTTGTTACCTTCCCATTCCCTTTAATATGAAAAGATTAAACAAGTGGATTTGAAAAGATCTACTTACAATTTCATGAATTGACGGCTTACACGGAGGATTTCATTCATTCTTATGTATGATGTAATGATTTTCATTTCATCATAAGGGGAGTATGAAATAATGAATGAAATGTCCATTTCYGAACATTATAAGGGGAATTTGATGTAAAGATCAAGGGGGAGTAACTTCAAAGATGGCAAAAGACTCAAAAAGAGTGCGACTGGAGATAATTACAAAGAGATTATTCATGTGCTACAACGACTGAGAGTTTTTGAATGAGAAGATCATTGTTTCAAAAGTTTACCATCAAAGTTCTCTTTTCAAAGTGAAAATTTGTTAGAGTTTGTTGTCTGAAGAATCTTTAAAGATCATATATGAAGATCGTTGTTGTTTTTGTTCAACATTGTCAAAAGAGAAGATCATCACTGTTCTACATTCGAGGGGAAGAATGTTAGAAGATCTTTCTCAATGAATGATTGTCTAAAGATTTCATGTTGAAGAATTCTTTTGAAGAAGATATAATGTGCTTAAAGCATCAAAGTTCAAACGAGACTCAAAGCGCACAATTTCTTTCAAGTCTGAATACAAAGGGGGAGAATGTTAGGAATGAAATTCAGTGTAAAATTGTATTCATCTTGAAAGATAAATTTCTCTATAATTGTGTAAAAGTCATCGTGTTTGACTTTGACCTTTGTCTTGTAGTTTGACACTATATAAAGGGTGTTTGTCTTGTAATTTTAGGTGTAGAGCTTCATTGTAAAATCAGTTACGTATATTGTTTCAATCAGATCTGCCATGGATTGCTTAGGAGTTTATCTTGAAGATTGATCATAGGGACTCACAGGTTCCCCCTTACCACAGAAGCTCTCTCGAAGAAAGAACCTTTCTGAACCTGAAGATGGCCCTGTTGATCCCCGATCTCTTAATATAACACGAATATTTATGTTTAAGAACCTAAATCTATCGTATCAATGAAGAATGCGAAGAACAACTTTAATGATATTCAAGAAAGTATGAAGCTTTCAAGTAATTTTACTATAATAATGATAACGAGAAGGAGTACTTAGATTACAAGACATATGAATGCTATTTATACTAGCAATCTAGTCTAAGAGATAACAATCTAGTATGAGATATCTATGAGATAAACATGGAGAAGATATCTATCTAGAAGAATGGGAGTTATCTCTAACTACCTAGTGGAATTCATGCTGGCAATGGGTCATCTCCAGCTGTCTTTAGTTAGCATGTCCAATCGGGATTCTTCACATATCTGCTTGCTCAGAATATATTTGATTGAACTATGTTTGACACTTGATGATTCTTCAGTTGCTGTAAAACAAGAGGGGTTATGGAAATGGTTAGTTCATCGACTTGATGAACTTCTTCATAAGTAGATGATTATCAGGTTAAGTGCTTCAGGTCTTCATAGCATCTCTGGACCATTCATTGCATCTCTGGTTTGTCTTCAACACTTAGAATCTTCTCAGCTCTGTCTTCCATCGGGTCTCCAGACTTCCATACTTGTACATTTTTCATTACTTTTACAAATAGGAATTATGGGGTCTAACAATCTCCTCCTAAGTAATGAAAAATAAAAAATAGCTATTTTTGAACGATAAACAAATAGCTATCTATGTATAATAGGCTAAGCTAAGAGAAACATCCTTTTTGTCAAAAGTTTTCATTTTCATTGAAATGGATTGTTTCATATAGTATGGAAGTAAGCAGAAAGGGATAGAAAAATTACATCTCATTAAGGATATCCATTGAAGATTCTCTAAAATCGAAATCGCATCATTAGTCTTCTGTATCTTATGACTTTGGAGATCCTATGAATTACCTCTTTTCCCTCTCTCCTTGGCATATAGTCTCTGCCTAGACTCTCTTGGATGACTTTTTGAAAACATTAAAGCGTATCGATTGAATACTTGAAGCCTCAATCAATCGGAAGAATTTCTTGGTACCGAACTCATTTTTGAAAACTAAGCCCAATTCTGGTTGAGTCAAGACACATACAGATGGCTTCTGCTGTAGTCCAGAAAAGTCTTTATTTGGAGCAGTGCAAGAAAGTCTTTCAATGCCAAGTTCCAAAGCGATCTGAAAATCATTCTTCGCTCTGTACTTCACCAAAGTCCCCATTTTCTCTACGATCGCTCTTCATGCTATCCCATACCTTATCACATGGTCTTATCTTTGAGTCGTATGGACATACAAATTGATCAAGTCCCATTGATTGAGATTGATTAGATCATTGTCATTGAAGACACATATCATTCCATGAGCACGCTCCACGGTATACTCGATGTATTTGATGGCTTAAAGGTCCAAAGCTTGATATCATGAACCGTCTTTATCCCTTCATTTAAGAAGATGGTATGTGGCGGTTGGGTGTGTTGCCTCATGAACATGTGTCTTATTAAGTCTATGGATTCCAGGGGACAAGTTTGTAGTTTAGGACAATCTGCTCATTGCGATCATGGTAGAGGTATTGATGGATGTTTTCCATCTTGATGGGTTCCTTGGGTGGTATCTTCGGATGTTTCCTTAATGTTTCCATCTGTGCAATGACCTCCTATACTCTATCGATTAGTGGAGGTTGCCTTGAAGAGAAGGAACATCTGCATGAATTATTGACAAAGGTCGGGTAGGTAGTTGTTCTGGTTGGGTAAAAGGTGGTTCTGGTTGGGTAGGTTCTGTGTGGGCGGTTTCTGGTTAAGTAATGATGGGTTCTGGTTAGGTGATTTCTGGTTGAGTGATAATGGGTTCTAGTTGGATTGGTGGTGGAGGAGGTGGTGAAGATGATGGAGTGAATGGTGGTTGAGAAGCTGGTTGTATGGTTGTTGGTGTGGTTGAGCGTTGTGTTTCGGGAGGTGATGAAGAGCTCACCAATATTGGTGAGGCTTCATCGGTTGGTGGTGATGGGTTGGTTGATGAAGGATCGGAAGAGGGAAGTGATACTTCAGCTAAGGGTATGGGTTGGTTGATGAAGGATCGAAAGAGGCTTTAGAGAACATGTAAACCCTTAGAAGATAGAAATCGACCCTTGAAGGGGAACCATAGAGGCTCTGGTTGGTCTTGTAGTTTAACCAGAGGGTCTCTGGTTATGCATGTGGGTCAAAACTAATCCAACTATAAGCAATGGAGGCCCAGAGGCTCTGGATAGACAAACCAGATGCTCTGGGTGGTCTTAATGCTAAATAGGAAGTCAAGAAAATGAAACATATGGCCTCTGGTTGATAGTGAAGATCAACCGGAGTGTTGCTGGTTTACACTTTTGATCCCTAAAATGCCATGGGTTGGGAGAGATTGAACAGCTCCCCTAGGATGAAGAATGTGCTGTGTTTAGGAAGCTAGAGGCTCTGGTCTATACAACCAGAGACTCTGGTTGTATAGACCGATTTATTTGGATGAAAACTTGGTGAAATTGGGTTGGTCCATAGAACCAGAGGGTCTCTGGTCCTAAGGACTTAGTGAAAAAAATACCCTTATGGAACCAGACAGGCTTTGGTCCTAAAGGATGGAAAAACAGAGGCTCTGGTCTTTAGAACCATAGGCTCTAGTTTTATGAAAAAACACTTGGATGGTGAAAACATGATACCTTTGAGCAATCAAAGAGGCTCTGATTACAAAATAGGGAGTCGTGGATGGCACCAAGGGGTGAAAAGGAATGCTTACTACAACCAGATGGGCTCTGGTTGTAATAAGGTGATGGACCAGTCTTTTGTCCATTGAAGACTTGGCTTTTGAGCAGTCTATTAGACTAGAGGGGCTCTGGTTCCAAAGACTCGTGATCAAAAGGCTGTAGTTTATAGAGCCAAAAGCTCTAGTTGCAGTGTACGATATAAAAACAAAGTGTTGTGCAAGGAAATGAGGGAATATGATGACCAAGTGGGACTAGATGGGCTCTGGTCCTTAAGACCTTGAATCAAGAGGCATTGGTCTTAGAAACCAGAGTCTCTGGTCTATGTGTGGTATACATATGCTTGAAAAAGAAAGTATTCTATGGACCAGAGGGGTTTGGTTCCAAAGAAATGGAGAAACAGAGGCTATGGTCTTTAGAACCAGAGGCTCTGTATGCAAGAAAATGTTAGGCCAGTTGAAATACAACTATTTCCAACATCCAGAAGCTCTGGTCTATAGAACCAGAGGCTCTGGTATAGAGGGCTTGCTTTCCTTGGCCAAAATATATCACTTTTGGCAAAATCTATAGATATAGAGAACCTCTGGTTTGATGGATTGTATGTCTTAAGTGGTGTAATTCAACATACCCATCTTCCTGACAAGAAAAAAAAATCTTTTCTCATATAAGGCTTTTGTAAAGAGATGTCCAACTTGCGGATCTTTGTGGGAACAAAATACATCTCTATGGTTCCCTTTTCTACATGGTCTTTGAAAAAATGGTACCTGACATCAATATGCTTTGTCTTGGACTGCTGCATTGGATTTGTGGACATTGCTATTGCACTTTTGGAGTCACAGAGGATGGGGATTTTCTCATAATCGAACCCATAATTCTTTAGTTGAGTTTTCATCCAGAGCACTTGTGAACAACAACTAGCAGCAGCAACACTCTGATCTTATTGTAGATGTTGAGACACAATTTTGTTTTTTGGATGTCCAACTAACTAGCTTTTCTCCCAAAAGTTGACAGCTCCCAGACGTACTCTTTCTATCAAGCTTGCACCTTGCATGATCTGCAACTGTATAGACTATTAGTTCAAAGTCGGAGTTCTTTGGATACCAGAGGCCCAAGGAAGAAGTGCCTTTTAGGTATCTAAAGATCCTCTTGACTGCAGAAAGATGAGATTCTTTAGGATTTGCTTGATATCTTGCACAAAGAGAAATAACAAACATTATATCCGGCCTACTAGCTGTGAGGTACAGGAGTACCCAATCATGCCTCTTTAGGTTGTTACATCTACAACCTTGCCCAATGGATCAGAGTACAACTTTGCTCCTGTGGCCATTGGAGTTCTCATAGATGATGAATTTGAGAGATTTTATTTCTTTAGAAGGTCAGTCACATACTTGGACTAATTGATGAATATTTCTTCTGTAGTTTGTTTTATTTGAAGACCTAGGAAGAAACTCAATTCTCCTATCATACTCATATCAAATTTGCTTTTCATCGGGTTCCGAGAAATTTTCACAAAATTTGGAGTTAGTTGAGCCAAATATGATGTCGTCCACATATATTTGGACAAATAAAATATCACCTTTGTGCCTTTTGAGAAAGAGAGTTGTGTCGATTATACCCTTTTCAAATCCATTGGCTGTAAGAAAAGTGGAGAGATTTTCATACCAGGCCCTGGGTGCTTGTTTGAGCCCATAGAGAGCTTTATCCAGAAATAGACGTACTCTGGATGTTTGGAGTTTTCAAACCCAGGAGGTTGCTGAACATAGACTTCTTCTTGCAATTTTCCATTTAGAAAGGCAGACTTGACGTCCATCTGATAAACCTTGAAGCCCTTGTGTGCTGCATAGGCTAAGAATATTCTGATAGCTTCAAGCCTAACAACGAGGGCGAAGGTTTCATCATAGTTTATCCCTTCTTCCTGGCAGTAGCCCTTGGTAACCAGCCTAGCCTTGTTCCGGATGATTATGCAATCTTCGTCTTTCTTATTTCTGAAGACCCATCTGGTCCTAATTGGGGTTTTGCCTTTGGGGAGAGGCATGAGAGACCAAACTTTGTTTCTCTCAAACTGGAGTAACTCTTCTTGCATTGCGTCTATCCAGTTTGGATCTTGTAAGACTTCAGAAATTTTCTTTGGTTCAATCATGCTTAAGAAGTTTGCGAAGAGGCATTCATTTGTTGTGGCAGATCTTGTTTTTAACACCAGACGATAAATCACTGATAATTTGGTGATGAGGATGGTCATTTGTCCACTTGGTGCTTGATTGGGGTTCTTAAGCAACAAGATGCAGTTCTTCATTGGTAGGATTGGTAGATGGAACTGCTTGCTCCCCATTAAATAGATCTTCTCTAGATTCTTGTTCTGGTTCCGGAGACATGGAAGAAGTAGATGGTGAAGTAACAGGAGATCTAGAAAGATTTGTACCTTCAGTGTTGGAGATCTCATGTAGTTCATCAGCTTTGGGAGTTGGTTTTGCATTGGTCATCGGTCCAGAGACTGCATCTTCTTCAAACAAGTCTTCAAACAGTTAAGCAAGTTCTGATTCTCTTGGTTTGTGGAGTAATGAACCAGAAGCTCCTTGTGTTAGCCCAAGTTCTGAACTATGTTGTCCAAAAGTCATTGGTGATGCATCGTCAAAGGACACATTGATGCTTTCTACGATAATTTTGGTCCTTTTGATGAAAACTCTATAGGCCTTTGCGGTTTGAGAATACCCCAGGAATATGCCTTCCTCAGCCTTCTTGTCAAATTTTCCAAGATGTTCCCTGTCATTGATTACATAGCATTTTCACTAAAAGACATGGAAATATTTGACATTTGGATGTCTTTGGTTGATGAGTTCATAGGGGGTCTTCTGGTGCCTCTTGTTCATGATTGATCTCTTCTGGGTGAAGCAGGCAGTGAAGATAGCTTCAGCTCAGAAAGAGATGGTTAGTGCTGATGAAACAAGCTTCGTCCTTGCTGCTTCTACTAGGGTTTTGTTCCTTCTTTTAATGACTCCATTTTGTTGTGGAGTTCTGGACGTTGATTTTTTTTGAGATATACCTTCATTGATGAGATATTCATCAATTTTGGCATTCTTGAACTCTGTTCCATTGTCGCTTCTAAGTTTTATGATTTTGCTTTGTAGAAGGACTTGGAGATTTTTCATCACCGCAATGAGGAGTTCTGGAACTTATGAGTTCTTCTTTACAAACTCAACCCATGTGTATCTTGAGTTCATTGTAGTGATCGATGTACTTCTTTTCAGAGAGGCTTTATGTTGAGATGGGTCCGCATAGATCGATGTGAAGCATATCCAATGGTTTGGAGCATGAGGTTTCTGATTTGGACTTATGAGAAGCCCGTTTTAATTTTCCCATCTCACAGGCCGGGCAAAGATGGTCTTTTTCAAAATTTAGATCAGGTATACCTTTGACTAACTTTTGTTTGGCTAATTTCTTTAAAACTTCAAAATTTAGATGTGAAACTTTTTAATGCCATAACCAATTTTCCTCGCTCCTATAATAAACGAGACACAAAGTTTCTTGACGTACAGAAGATTGGAAGTCTAGAAAATAGAGGTTGCCTTCTCTTTTGGCCTTGATGATGGTTTGTCCAGGTTTTGTTTCAATGATGCAAAAACCTTTGCAAAATCCCACTTCCAAACCTTTGTCACAAAATTGGCTTATGCTTAATAGGTTGTGCTTTAAGCGTTCAACATAAGCCACTTTTGACATGGATATGTTTTCTTTGATGAGAGTGACGTATCCCTTGATTGTACCTTCGCCGTTGTCTCTAAAAGTCACAGATCCCCCGTATTTTTCGATGAAGGAGGAAAGTTGACTTTTATCACCAGTCATGTGCCTTGAGCAACTTGAGTCCATGTACCATGGTTGCACACGCTTGTCCTGTAAAGCAAATTAAGGTTTCTCATGTACCCATTTCATAATGGGTTCTCTCTTATTAGCTTGGTGTTTGGCACCCTTATTTTTATCAGCCTTCTTGATTTTAGGTTATTTTTCTTTTCCCTTAGCCTTTGTAGGCTTGGGCTTCTTTTTCATTTTCTTCTTCTGAGTTTTAACATTTTCATATCTATATATATATATATGCTCAGAGAAGATGCATTGGTGTTCTAACATATGATTCCTCAGCATTTATAAAAGAGTTAAGCACTGACAATTACGAGTATTTGAATTAGAGTGTGTAACAACTTTCTTTTTATTTGAATATTTGCTAGTAGAAGCATAACTAAAATGTTCTGTCCTAGCATTGGTTGTTTTTACAAACTTCCTAACTAGCACATGAATTTTATTTGCAGGCTCTGGCTTTACTTCCTGCTTGAGGGGATGATTGACCTTCTTCCCTTTAGTTTAATGAGAGGAAATATGAATGTTATAGTTTTTAGATGTAGACCACTTTTGTTTCTATTCAGGACTGAACTTTATGAATTTAGAGAGAGGGGTCTTGCCTTGTAGAGTTTCCTTGGTAGTTTAACTTTACTCAGATTTTCTTTTTCTAGTTCTAAAGAAGTCTTAGCTTTTATGCACATATATGTGAAGTCAGTATTCATTGGGATTTTTAGAACTTGCTTTTCTTATCCAAAATTAGTTCTGGTTTTTCAAGATTATTTCTTCTTATTCGGAATTAGAATAAAGAAAGTCTCTTGAAGATTTCTCAAAATCTAAGCCTTCTAGATTGGTTTTCTTATTTCCAATGAAAGAATCAAGATCATTAAATCCTATGCCTTGATAATTTGTCTAATCATTAAGTTTCTCATAAACGTTTTGAGCATCCTTAAATTTCTTTATTAGAATTTCATTAGTTTGAAGCTTTTGATGAAGAATCTTTCTTTCCTTTTGAAAGAAATCTTTTAGAGCTACCGAGTTTAGTCTTTCTGCCTCATATTCTTTTAGATCTTTTACCTTTCTCTCTAGATCTTTGGAGATCTTCTTTTCCAGATCCAAAATATTTTGTTCCTCTGATCTCTTAAGAGATACAATTCGTGTTTTTTTTAATTCAGCTTTTTCTTCAGTGAGAAGATTAGTTTCCCTTTTTGCTCTTGGGCAGCAAGTGTTCCATAGACATCATGAAGTGACCAGCTTTCTAAGTCTTGGTTTGCTTGCAAGGACATGGACCGTTGTGTCCATTCATCACCGAGCCTTTTGAGGAATAAAACGTTGTTTTCATTTTTAGTTCTTGCAATGTCATTTCTACGACATTGGTTGATTAATGTGTTAAACAGTCATATGTCTTTTGAATCGGTTCGTCAGGCAATGCTTTGAAATTCATATATTCATTTAAACATTGGGCCCTTCGGTTCTTCCTCTTTTTGACTCCTCCTTCAGGTTGGCTTGCCAACTCATCCCAAATCTCCTTGACTGTGGTACAAGCATCTAGAGATTGAAAAATCTCATTAGGAATGGCCATAATTAGCAGTCTTTTTGCCTTCATGTTAGCTTCCACTCTTTCGATGTCGTCTTCATCCCAGTTACTTTCATCTTTCACCATATAGTAGGATGCAACTTCTTCTATGGTGCTTGTTCCAGGGACTCTTGGGGCTAGGGTCTGGGGTATGTAGGGACCTTCCAGGACAGATCTAAGGAGATTCTCGTCCATCCCCTCGAGGAAATTTATCATTCTTATCCTCTATTGGGGATACTCTTCTCATTGTGGAGTTGGAGGTTTGGTGAGAAAGCCAACACTATTTTCAGAATTCGAGTTGGCCATTTGAGAGTTTTCGAAGAAAAATGAGAAGAAAAGAAAAAAAATTGAGAGATTTGAATAGTCAGATTCAAATTGATCGTTTTGATTGAAAATCAATCAGTTTGCTCTGATACCAACTGTTGATCCCAGATCTCTCAATATAACACGAAGATTTATGTTTAAGAACCAAATCTACCGTATCAATGAAGAAAGTGAAGAACAACTTTAATGATATTCAAGAAAGTATGAAGTTTTCAAGTAATTTCACTATAACAATGACAAGGAGAGGATTACTTAGATTACAAGACATATGAGTGTTATTTATACTTGAAATCTAGTCTAAGAGATAACAATCTAGTATGAGATATCAATGAGATAAACATGGAGAAGATATCTATCTAAAAGGATGGGAGTTATCTCTAAATACCTAGTGTAACAGAATTCATACTAGCGATGAGTCATTTCCAGTTGTCTTTAGGTAGCATGTCTAATCAGGATTCTTCACGTATCTGCTTGCTCATAGCAGAACTGATTGAACTATGTTTGACACTTGACGATTCTTTAATTGCTGTAAAACCAAAAAGGGTTATGGAAATACTAAGTTCATCGACCTGATGAACTTCTTCATGAGTAGATGATTATCAGGTTAAGTGCTTTAGGTCTTCATAGCATTTCTGGACCTTTCATTGCATCTCTGGTTTGTCTTCAACATTTAGAATCTTCTCAGTTCCATCTTCCATCGGGTCTCTAAACTTCCATACTTGGTACATTTTTCATTAGTTTTACAAATTGGAATTTTAAGGTCTAACAGGCCTATCCAACAAAAACAAGCATGAAACAAAATTTTCAGTAGATGAACTCTTCAAGGATCAAAAGAAGCTAGATATATCAATGTTGAATCTGTCACTGCCTAAGAAGGATCATCATATACCAAACACAGTACATGTGAAACCTGAATATGGATGTGATAACCGAGTTTTGTTTATCACCTGAGGTAACTAATACGTTATATGATTACGTGACAACATGATAAACTGATATATTTGATCATGAGAGTATGTGAAATTTTTATGCATAAGAATGTATGCATAATGTGTGAATATGCATGATTGAAATTTGTACATGCATGATATGCTTTTTATGCATAAAGGTGGTTCATGCATGGGTATGCATGTAAGTGGCGGTTTAGCCGCCATTCTAATTTTAGAAGGGTATAAAAGGGAGGATGAAGCCTCCATTTGGCTCTCTTGGCCATTTTGGAAGATTGAGAGAGAAATAAAGAGAGAGGCTTGTCCAGATTGCTTACTTGGGGTCAAAAGTTGATTTTCAAAAAATTGCATTAGGCGAGTACTTTTATCATATTATTACATTTGGAAAAGTAATTCTTTGGTTTGATTGTTGAATTGTTCTAAAACTTATCACCTTGAAATGGGCTTTAAATCGGACATGTATTGTCCGGATTTGATATAAATAGGATATAGAGCCATCTGGATTAGAGAAAAACCGATTATAGTATTAACCAGATTGGGTGTTGAGAGAATTTGGAGTATGTAAATCGGATATGGTTATTGAACGGAGAAGTAGGAATACAATCAAGGTTGCCCGATTTGATTCTAGTCCAAATAATGTAAAGTTTGGTTTTAGATGTAAAACGGACAAAGCTTGATCGGGGTAATATTAAGTTTGTCCGGACTTGTAAATCGAACAGATGGAATTGAGTGTTCGGATTTGTAAATCGGACAAGAGATCTAATGTTGATGGAATTAATCGGCCAAGACTTAACCGGAGATGAAGTCCGGCCAAGTCTAAATCGACCAAAACTTGTTAAGTTGACCGTTTTGAATTTTGATTAAAGTGTTAGTTCAAAATAAATCACTATTATTCTTTTATGATGATAAAGAATGAGAATTTTGATAAAGATAATTTTGAACTGATAATGTTCCATAAGGACATTTATGACTGCGGTCTATTCTAATTGGAAACATTTTTGTAAAATGTTTTAATGAGGAAATAAGGGTGACATATCAAATAGAGGTGTACCATGGGATAATGGTGGCATATCAAGGAGAGGTGTACCATGGGTTAAGGATGGTATATCAAGGAGATGTGTACCTTTGGATATAAGGGTGGCATTTGTATGTGTGATATGTGATATAACTCTTAGTATTATGTCCTATAAGATTACTATGATCTGGAATCTTTATTTCTTTTTGATTTAAAGATTTAGGATCAGGGTTCTTATTGGAAATCGTAGTCTGGATGCTATTGAAAAGGGATAACAGGTTTTTGGCCTGAAACTTTGAATAAACCTTGTTTTTAATTGAAAAGGTTTAAAAGTGGCATTAATAGAAACCTAGATGGTACAAACCTATTTGGGTTTGGATGTGTTATTTAAAAAGCCGAGAGATTGGCTTTGGAATTGGAAAGGTATTGGTATTATGTTTTACTTTTCATATATTTGTAATATATATTTATATATATGAAAAGTTGTTTTAAATAAAGTTTTGGTGATCTTCACCCTACAATAACATAAAAAGGGATCACAATAGACCTTCCGATCTAACCCTCATTTTCTGATTTTAAATAAGTATTGCAGGAGGTGCTGACGGTAAGGGGAAGGGAAAAATGTGATATTTTTCCGTTATGCATGTCTGTTTGAAGATTTGCTCATGATATGTATAGTTTTAATTCAAGAAGGATGAATAGTACAAGAATTGTATTTTGAATTTTTGGACCATCTATTCTGTATGGTAGATTCTTGTACTAAGGGACCTATGTGGTGTATAAATATGTATTTCTTATGAATGAAGTATATGTTACATGTAATATATGGTATGGGGTGTTACAGAAAGTGGTATCAGAGCCTAAGTTTAAGGGATTTAGGTATTTAACAGCATGATACCTAGACTTAAACTATTTCATTGCATGATAAGGGTCCCAGACATAGTTAACACCATTGGAAATAAATATGATGAGTTAAAAGAACAGCGTGTAAGGTAAATTTTAGTTACATCTGGCCAGTGTAATTATGAATTTACAGGTACATATCTGGACTTGAATACTTCATTATATTTGGGAATGTGAATACGTGATCATTAACATTGAAATCTGTAGATGTCTAGCCGAACGTGGAGATCTGAGATAATGACTCATCATGAGTCTGAGGAAGGAGAGGAATTACCCGTTAATCTTCCAACAAGTACTTCTGGTAATAGAGGTCGGGGAAGAATAAGGGGAAGAGGCAGGAAAAGAAGCCAGACACAGGGGAGGGGTCGGGCTGAAACATATTCTAAGCACGAAGAATCCCATTCTAGGAATGTTCAGGAGGAACAAGTGCCGCACCCATAATACATAACCAGAGACATGCTGGCAGAGGAAATGGGAAAGTTAAGGGAAACCTTAACATCTATTATGGGAATACCGGCCAGGGTTGAAACAGAAATAGTGGAAGTACATCTCTCAGTTCCAGTAACTCACAACAAGGAAGGAGACATCAAGATATTTCAGACCTGTAAACCGCCAACTTTCTATGGGGAAAGAGATCCAGTAAAATCTATGTGCTGGATCAAGAAAATTGAGTCTGTGTTTAACACCATTAGGTGTCCAGAAACCGATAAAGTTTGATTTGCCGTATCTGTATTGAAGTCCAATGCTCTGTTTTGGTGGGAAGTGGAGTCTTTGGCCAGGGCAGATGTCTTACAAACACTATCTTGGACAGAATTCGTAAATCGATTCAAATATCAGTTCTGTCCCAAGACGGCTGTTACTAGTGTGTTTGTTTGAAGATTTGCTCATGATATTTATAGTTATGATTCAAGAAGAAAATAGTACAAGAATTGTATTTTGAATTTTTGGACCATGTATTATGTATGGTAGATTCTTGTACTAAGGACCTATGTGATGTAGAAACATGTATTTCTTCTGAACGAAGTATACGTTACGTGTAATGTATGTATGGGGTGTTATAATGGACTTATGTTCATTGACTATGATGGTCAATACAGGTTTCAGCGAGTATCTAAGTTTCATCTCCGTTCAATATATCACTTAGAATATCTAAGAACTTGACTGAATGATGATCTGTGTGGAGAGATGATGGATCGTAGGATTCAAAGGAAATTCTCAGATGTTAGATGCAAGGAGAAGGTGTTCCAGATTACATCAACTTCATCAATCTAGATTAGTCAAACCTTTCAGTCTTGTAATGTCTTTTATTTCTTTATCTTTTCTTTCAGTGCATAACTTTTATGTTTTAAGCCTACCAAAACTGATTGTAATATTTTCCCTTGTAAAGTATTTCAATAAAATGATTGGTTTACTAAAAAAAAATCCCTGTTGTGTAATATGCTATCAGTTTTCAGTTATTAATATTGTGTAAGTTTATTCTTTCCCTGTAATCCTTTAAAATTAAAGTAAAATTCCCTAGTAAACTGTATCACTGAAAAGATCCCATAACAGTTAAAAAGGACAAGTATTTTACTAGTACATTTTCCTTACTGTTGTACCTAAGCAATTTTCTTTATGTTGCTTTGCCATCATCAAATAAGGGGAGATTGTTGATCCTCTCTCTCAGTGATTTGATGATGATCCTTTTTACCTTACGAAGTGTACTATCTCTGTATTCAACTTCAACGATCATCAATGAGTCTGTTTAGTGGCAGCTAAACATGTGTTGTATATCCTTAAGAGACATGTATCCTTCAGGAAGACAAAACTCACACTACAGAACTTTCAGCGATATCGAAGATAGAAGCTGAAGATAGAGACAAGCAAGTTTGTGATCTGAAGCGGTTTTCAATAATAACAAGCTCGTCTACACAAGTGTGAAATCTACTCCAAATTCAGCGAAAACTAAAGGAACCTCAACATTAATCCAGTGTCAGTGATCAGATGAATTTTGTTGAACAAGATTAGCTTTTGTGTTGATCCCAGATCTCTCAATAACACTTATAATCTAGTTATGAATAACCAAATTATAATGATTTTACGAAGAAAGTTAAGAAGACTCAAAAGTAATATATGAATATTCAAGAATAGTTTGAGCTTCAAAKGTTTTACTTTATTGATAATAAAACGTAAAACACAAAGAGGACTTCTCACGTATGCACACTTTTTACAATAGACCTACTCGTCTATTTATACTAGTTAGCTAATACTAAGATAACCAACTATTGCTACTTTCTAGCAAATAATCTAGCTAACTAATAATGTTTATCTTTCACATGGATAATCACTATTTACAAGATAAACTATAATTCCAGCTGTTGATTCGTCATCTCCAGCTATCATTATTGATGTGGCGCTTTCATCCTTATCTTCAAGTCTTCAATGCATGCTTGGATGAATACTTAGAAAATCTTCTAAGTATTAGTCTATTCATCGTATCAATGAATACACTTTCCATCGCATCATTCATCGATCCGCTGGTTGTACTTGGTCCATCGGTTGGATGGTTGTTCTTTCCATCGATGCTCTGGTTAGTCTTTCCATCGATGCTCTGGTTAGTCTTTCCATCGATCCAGACTTAGTCTTTTCTGCCTTGATGTCTTCATCGGTCTTCTGGTTCTTCATCACTTATTGTTTTTCATTACTTTTTACATTTTGCATTTTGGGATCTAACAATCTCCCCCTAAGTAATGARATAACAAAATCTAATCTAATCACATATGAAGAACATACACTAATCTAGAAGAAACATCAAATTCCAAATTTTCATTGGATGATGAATTCTGTACAAGACTGGAAGCAAATATACATCAAGGCAAAATAAAAAAAATCCATTTCATCAAGGATTACCCGAGTATATATCTCTGAAGCGTATGAGTAATCTTCTGTAGTTTATGGCAGTTGAGATCTCTTGAATGAGATGGTTTCCCACTTCCCTTGGCACGTGGCTTCTGCCTAGTCTGTCTCTAATATTTTTCTGAAACCATTCAAGTGATTCGGTTGAGTRCTTGAAGGCTTCAGACATTCTAAAGAACTTTTTCACCCCAAACTCATTCTTGTAAACAAGTCCGAATTCGGGTTGAGACAAGACAGAGGCAKAGCGTATCTCCTGCAGGCCCTGGAATTCTTCGTTTGGTGGAGCGCAGGATAGCCTCTCAATGCCCAGCCTTAGTGCAATCTCAAAGTCTGTTTTCGCACTTAGCTTTACCAGGGACTCCATTGTCTTTACTATCGCTCGATTTGCCATTCCAAACCTTATCCCATGATCCTGCCTCTGAGTTGTATAGGCGTATAATTCGATTAAGTCGTACGGGTTGAGATTAATGAGATCATTTTCGTTGAACACGCTAATGACCTCATGGGCTCTCTCCACGGTGAACTCAATGTATCTGATAACTTGGTTGGCGAAGGATTTTATCTTTAAGTCCATGACTCTCCTTATTCCTTCATTCGAGAAGACATCTCGAGGATCTTGAGTAGTTTGTTTGACGAAACGATGATGTAGAAGATCCATTGATTCAGGCGATAGGATTGGAGGATTTGTTGACAAACTTTCATCGCGATCATGGTACATGTATTGATGGATATTTTCCATCATTACTGGTTCCCTGGGTGGCTCTTGAGGTCTTCTCCTCATCGACTCCATCTGCTGAATTATTTCGTCCACTAGGCCTGTTGGAGGATGCCTTGAGGAAGAGGAAACATCTGCTTGCACCATTGGTTGTGTTTGGGTTGGTTGGGTTGGGGTTATTATAGGTTCTGGTTGTTGGGGTGATGAAGGTTGGGTTGTAGTGGGCTCTGGTTGTAAGGGTGAAGAAGGTTGGGTTTTAGTAGGTTCTGGTTGTATGGGTGAAGAAGGTTGGGTTATAGTAGGCTCTGGTTGTATGGGGTGAAGAAGGTTGGGTTATAGTAGGCTCTGGTTGTATGGGTGAAGAAGGTTGGGTTATAGTAGGTTCTGGTTGTATGGGTGAAGATGGTTGGGTTATTATGGGCTCTAGTTGTAGAGAAATGATGAAAGGTTGAGTTGTGCGGGGTGTTGGTGAGGGGGTTAAGGGTAGGTTTATATTTGGTGTAGGAGAAAAAGGTTGATGTGTTTGTGGAGTGGTTGGTTCTTCATCGGTTGAGGAACTCAACACGATGGATTCTGGGGTTGTAGCCAAGGGAACCTGGATATGCGGTTGGTCATAAGAGGGCAAGGCCTCTGGTTCTCTTGCTTGGGTTTATTGAGGTGAAGGTTGGTGTGGTGCTGGTTGCTGTGGTGCAGCGGATGTTGAAGTGTATGCAGCCGTCGCCTCTTTCTCCCCCTCACGAGGGCCAAGGCCTTGATCCTCGGGGTCTTGGTCGTCGTGGCGCCTTCTTTTGCTTGGGCGGTTGCTTGAGCAAGAGGMTTGAGACCTCTTCTTCTTCTTGTCCTTCCTGAGGGATGTAAGATACTCCCTCAGGGCTGCCTTTCTGGTGGTCTCCTAGAGAGTTGATGTACGTCGTTGTTCATCGACCATCGTTTTAGTGAGAGCCCTTGTTGGTTGGATGGCTCGATGAACAAACTTTGCGCTGATCTCGTTGAAAGAGGAGACCAGTGCTCTTGATAGTGCTTGCATGTCTGCCTTTGTGGCAAACTCGRTGGTGGAGGTGGAGGTTGTAGGTTGTGATGGGATGGTGGCAGTTGAAGTTGGTGGGGGAATAGGGAGGTTGGTGATTAAATCTTTCACCTCTGCAGTGAAGGAAGAGAAGGCTTCATCGAATGAGGGTCCTGCAGAGGGAGGAGGTGGTTGAGGGGTGGGTTGGGGTATTTGGGCAAGGATGGCAGCGGGTAGTTGGGTGAGAGTGTCTTGGATGGTTGTCATTTGGTGGGTGAGGTGGTGAGGGTTTCATCGATTGAAGAGGTGGAAGGTTGAGAAGGTTGGGGAATTTGAGCGATGATGGAGGATGGTAGTTGATGAAGGTGGCGTGTGATGGTTTGTAGTTGGAAAATAATGTATGTGAGGTTCTCATCGGTCTCAGTTGCCTGAGCCGTGAGGGTGGCAAGGGATTGGATGAGGACTTGGTTG
>NC_037529.1:55006579-55013851 GCF_001531365.2 Cynara cardunculus var. scolymus | reverse complement strand
GAAGACGTGTTGTATTTAGAAATTTCAATCCTATTTTATGTTTAGTGTTGCAAACTTGTATTTGGGATTGTAAACTTTATTTATTTTTGTATTATGCTTTGAATTGTATGGTTGTGTTGTTTATACACTATTGCTATGAGACTCTACCTGTCATATCCCGTGTTTCCTCTTTAGCGGGGTGTGACATTCCACTGAACCTTAACCAGACTTATCTCTTTGTTTCTCAACACCCTGATCTTTTGATCAATTACGGCTTCTGGTGTTTCCCCAAAGTTCATCTTACTGTCTAATTCAATCTCTGGCATCGGTATAGCTAGACTCGGATTGGCTAAACATTTCAGCAGATTCGACAGGTGAAAAGTGTTGTGAATTAGACTCAGTTCTTCTGGCAGCTCTAACTGATATGCTACCGGCCCAATTCACTTACATATTCTGAACGGCCCCACATACCTCGGACTGAGCTTTCCTTTGTTTCCAAATCTGATAACACCCTTCCATGACGAAAGTTTTAACATCACAAAATCACCTATATCAATCATAATTTCACAATCATAATCATTAACCAGCTCAATCCACCGACGCTGTTGCATATTTAATTCTTTCTGGCTGAACAAATGTTGTAAACTTTTATGGTCAGTATAAATTTGACATTTCGTTCCCAGAAGATAATGTCTCCAGATTTTCAGAGCAAACACGACTGCAGCTAATTCCATGTCATGGGTTGGATACCGCTTCTCATGGTCTTTCAATTGTCTTGATGCATAAGAAATCATTCCCATTTTGCATCAAAACACATCCTAACCCTAACTTTGAAGCATCGCTGTAAACCACAAAGTCTTCAGATCCATTTGGTAGAGTCAATACCGGTGCGCTACAAAGATGATCTTTTAATAATTGAAAGGCTTCTTGCTGTTCTCTTTCCTACTGGAATTTTTTATTCTTCCGAGTCAATTTAGTCAACGGCATGACTATGTTAGAAAAGTTCTGAATGAACTTACGGTAATAACCGGCCAATCCCAAAAAGCTTCGGACCTCGGAAGGATTTTTCGGAGCTTCCCATCTTGCAACTGCTTCTATTTTCACTGGATCAACTTTTACCCCTGATTCTGAGATGACGTGACCCAGAACTCACACTTGGAGAATTTAGCATACAACTTTTCTCTTTTCAACAATTCCAGTATCAAACGAAGATGTTCCGCATGTTCTTCTTTGGTTTTAGAGTATATAAGAATATCATCGATAGATACAATAATGAATTTATCAAGATATTTCTTACATACCTTATTCATCAAATCCATAAAAGTTGCGGGCGCATTAGTTAAACCGAATGGCATAACTTGAAATTCATGATGTCCATACCTGGTTCGAAAAGCTATTGTTGCAACGTCTTCCTCCCTAACTTTAAGCTGATGATATCCTGACCTCAAATAGATTTTGGAGAAATAACTTGCTCCTACCAGTTGATCAAACAAGTCATCAATCCTCGGTAAAGGATACTTGTTTTTGATTGTCAACTTATTCAGTTCACGATAGTCTATACACATTCGCATAGACCCATCCTTCTTCTTAACAAATAAAACCGGAGCACCCCAAGGTGAAGTGCTGGGCCTAATAAATCCCTTATCAGATAAATCTTTCAACAGTGCAACCAGTTCTTTCAATTCAAATGGAGCTAAACGGTATGGCGCCTTTGCTACTGGTGCAGCTCCTAGTATAAGATCGATTTGGAATTCAATGACTCTGTCGGGTGGTAATCCAGATAAGTCTTCTGGAAAGACTTCTGGGTATTCATTAACAATCGGAATCAATTCTTCTTTTCCCTTCTATTTTTTCAGATCAATTACGTATGTCAAACATCCTTGCCACTTCTTTCGAATACTTTTCTGGGCTTTCATTACTGACAAAATACTAGTATGGTGATTTTGACGATCACCATAAATAACAACTGTTCCCTGGTCTAGCAGAATAATTCTGATCATTTTCTGATTACAATTAATACAAGCCTGATACCTTGCCAACCACTCCATACCCACCACTACATCAAATTTCTTCATTGGCATGAGAAATAACCGGATCGGAAGTTCACAGTCCCCAATAACAATAATACAGTTATTGAACACACTAGTAACAGTTTCATGACTATTGGTAGTATCAACTACTAACTCATCATCAAGTAGCACAGAATTCAGACATGCAGTTTGAGCAAACAATGGTGATACAAACGAAAAGTTTGCACCAGAGTCAAATAACACCTTAGCACGTATTGAATTCAAAAGGAATGTACCTGTTACTACATCCGGTGATGCTTCTGCTTCGTTCTTAGTCATTTGGAAGGACCGTCCCTGCGCCCCTCCTTGCCCTCCTCTGTTCACAGTAGGCCTTCCCCGTGTACCCGACGCATTACTCCCCATCGTTAACTACGGAGTTCTTAACAAGGGACAATTTGGTCAAATATGATCCGGAGAATTGCAATTAAAACACCTTCTGTTAGTTGGGCAATTTCTAGATAGATGGCCTGCTTCACCACACTTATAACATTTTTTTGGGTCCATCTTGCACTCATCGTGATAAACATATCGGCATTGTGAACAGACTTTCTCACCTATCTTCTGCTCAGATCTGTTATCGTAATTTACTGCTTTTGGCCCTCGAAAATTAGACGAAGGCCCTTCCCATCTTCTCTTTTCCATAACTTTTCCTTTTGATTGTCGATTCTTATTTCATTCTGTTACTTCAGCCGCATCCACAGTATGTGAGAAGGTATTAGGGTTCATAGCAATTACAAATTCTCTGATTGAGGGTTTCAAACCCCAGATATACCTTTCTATCTTCTTGGATTCTGATGAAACATAGTGCTCGGCAAATCGAGAGTATTCAATGAATTTCTCGGTATACTCTCGAACTGTTCCATTTCCTTGCTCTAGTTTCAGGAAATCTTCTCGGTATACTCTCGAACTGTTCTATTTCCTTGCTCTAGTTTCAGGAAATCTTCTTCCATTTGTCGTACAGTTGTCTTAGGGCAAAATTGTTCTTTAAATCGATTCACAAATTCTGTCCAGGATAATGTTTGTAAAACATCCGTCCTGGCTAATGATTCAACTTCCCACCAAAATAGAGCATTTGACTTTAGTACTGAGACATCGAATCGAACTTTATCTGTTTCCGGACACCGAATGGTGTTGAACACATATTCCATCTCCTTGATCCARCACATAGCTTTCACTGGATCTCTCTCCCCAGAAAAGGTTTGTGGTTTGCATGCCAAAAACATCTTAATGTCTCCTTCATTGTTATGGGTGACTGTAGCAGAGGGATGAACTTCCACTCTTTCCGTTTCCACCTTAGCCGGTATTCCCATGATAGATATCAGAGTTTCCTGTAACTTCCCCATTTCCTCTGCCAACATATACCTGGTTATATATTATGGGTGTGACACCAATCTCTCCTGAACATTCCCAGAGTGGGATTCTTCATGTTCAGAATGCATTTCGGTCCGACCCCTTCCCTAAGAATGACTTCTTCCTCTGCCTCGTCCCCTTGTTCTTCCCCGACCTCTATTTCTAGACGTGCTAGTTGGAAGATTAACAGGCGATTCTTCCCTTTCTTCAGATTCTGGATGAGCCATTCTTTCAGATCTTTGGGTTCGACTAGACATCTGCGGATTTTAGTATTAATAATCACGTATTCACATTCCCAAATATAATGAAGTATTCAAGTTCATATGTGTACCTGTAAATTCATAATTACACTGGCCAGATGTAATTAAAATTTACCTTACACACTGTTCTTTTAACTCATCATATTTATTTCAAATGGAGCTAACTATGTCCGGGATCCTTAACATGCAATAAAATAGTTTAAGTCTAGGTATCATGCTGTTGAATACCTAAATCTTTTAAACTCAGGCTCTGATACCACTTTCTGTAACACCCGAAACCACACATTGCATGTAGCACATATTTCATACAAAAGAAATACATGATATTATTCCATTCAGGTCCCTTAGTACAAGAATCTATTATAACCAAATACAAGGTCCAAAACTTCAAATACATTTCTTATACTAATCAATCAAAACTGTACATCAAAGACAAATCTTCATGCATAAATGCATATAGGAAAATATTAAATTTTTCATTTTCCCTTACCGTCCGAACCTCTTGCAATACATAGTTAAAATCACAAAACGAGGGTTAGACCGAAAGGTCTAGTGAGATACCCTATTTATGTTATTGCAGGGTGAAAATCTCCAAAATCTTTATGAAAAACAACTATTCATATATATAACAAATATATGAACGAATAGGAACAAAATACAAAATTCTTTCCATTTTTCAAGCTAAGCATTTAGCTATTCAAATATCATATCTTTGAACCAATCAGGTTTCATATAGTGCCACTTTTTAAACCTTTTCTAATCAAACAAGGTTTATATAAAGTTTCAGGCCAAACCTGTTATTTCTCCTCAATAACATCCAGACTATGATTTTCAATAATAACTTTGATCCTAAATCTTTAAATCACAAAGAAATAAAGATTCCAGACCACGGTAGTCTTAAAAGATATAATAGAAAGAGTTATATCATACAACACACATACAAATGCCATCCTTATATCAAATGTACACCTCTCCTTGATATGCCACCCTTATCCCATGGTACACCTTTCCTTGATATGCCACCCTTATCCCCTCATCAAAACATTTGACAAAAGTTAATTCAAAATAGACCGCAGTCAATAGAATTATTATCAATCCAAAATAATTTATATCGAAATTCCCATTTTATGATAAAATAACAATTTTTATCAATCAAGCACCAGGCATAATACAAATCCGGTCCACTTGGCTTGGCCGGACTTCATCTCCGGTCATGTCTTGGCCTGTTTACCAAATCCGAATAACTCATCGCCTAAGGCTTGTCCGATTTAACACTTAGAATAATTTCCAACAACTTTGTCCGAATAACAAGTCCGGACAATACATCGACTAAGGCCTGACCGATTTAAAAATAATCCGGTCACCATTTAGTCGTATTCCTACTTCTCCATTCAAAATGTTAACCATTCTTATCATTCATAACTCGCTCAAAGCTTAACCGGTTTAAAACTAAACCGCTTAACGCTTAATCGGTTTAGGGCTTAATCGCCCAACCCTTGTCCGATTTAAGAATAATCCAGACAAGCTTTGTCCGATTTAAACTTAATCCGATCAGCCTTTGTCCGGATAAAACCCTTAAGCAATTTAACTGATTTCTTTCCAATGATAAATAACATTCAAATAAAACCAATAACAAGTTTTATGCAAAAAGGTTTAGAAATCACTCACCTTAACAAGCCTTTTGAAAACAACCTTCTTGAAATCAGATACTTGAAATCCGGTCAACTCCCTCTATCCTTAAATTGCACAACTTTTAAAATGGCAAGAAGAAGAGGAAATGGAGGTTAAGCCCTGCTTTTATATCTTTCTAAAACAGGAAGGTCGGCTAAACAGCCCCCTTCCCATGTTAACCCACTTCATGCACATACACACACACACCATGCATTCTCAAAACATGCATGTGTGTATAATCACATATATATATATATATACTTCTACATATGCACATAATCTCATACACGTATCCACATTATGCACATAATTTCCACACACACTAGCAAGATCAAATAAAACAAGTTTATCATGCTATCACGTAATCATTTAATCAGATAATCATGTATTAATTACCTTGGGTGATAACCAAGATCCAGTTATCACATATATGATAAAGATATGATACAAATATGATAAAAAGAAACTTACTAAAGCCCACCGGATAAAGCCCACCGGATCAATTGATTTCTTATTCAAAAGCTTCAAAGATTTACAAACTGGAAAGAGAGAAAAATTGATCAACTTCATAATGAAAAACCTATCTAAGAAGAGAGACAGACCTCCCTTTTAAAGGAAAAAAATACGCAGTTTGGGACAGCTGTAAAGGAAGCTTTATAAAAGCAATTAATAAAGACAATAATTTTGGGCCCAAGGACAATAAATCTTGTCCTACAATGATAGAAAGACTCCAAGCTTTATTAAAGCTACTTTGAAAAAGAAAACATGCCTTGTCGGCTATTTTTTACTTTCCCTGTTTCAGAGAATCTTTTAAAGTCTCCAGTACATCATCTAGAGAGATGATTATTTCATCTGAGTCTTCAGCACTTTGGGCATCTTGTTGAAGGTCTGAAGCCATAGACGCATCTGACCTGGATGGACCGTGACCCACATTATCATAGAGGTCCTTTTTCATTTCTTCAATATAGCGGTCAATTATCTCTTCTTTAGAGAGAGTTCCCGCGTACTTTTGAGCAATCTGCTTAAATGGACTGGGGATTTCTGAATTCCTCTTAATCTGTTCTCTTTCGAATGCTTGCTTATAAAGCTGAATTTGGTCGTTAATGGTTTTATAAAGACCATAACCTTCAATTTCCTTCGAATTTGGTTTAGCTCTATCCAGCTTGTCCCAGTATTTTGTGAGACCTTGTCTTTTAATAGAAGGGATCATCATATCATTGTATCCAAAAACTGGTTTCCATTTTCATATCCATGGGAAACCAAATTCTATGAAGAACAAACAAATATTGCGTCCTTCTATGGCATATAAAGAATTACAGTTATTAACCGTAGAAGAATTTTATCCAATCTTTTAAATGATTTTTCATGGGCTCTGGAAAAATCTCAGAAGAAGTCCCAAAGTTTCTCCACCAAGAAAAAAACCAGTTAGAAACTGGCAAGTGGAAACAATTTTCACAAATTTTTAGAAACCAAGAATGTCTTTTGTTCTCATTTTCATAGAGAATTATTTTTGAGAAGCTGGCGATATAATCCCTGTTGGACCTTAAATTCAGCTTTGATATTGATCTAATACTCTGAATGAACTCTAAGACAGTTAAAGTGCAGCGAAAACAATAATAAGAACAGAACAGAGTAAATAAACCAAGAACACACAGTCAAGATGAGGAAGAAGATGAATGCAGGAGAGTTGCTTCAAAGGTTTTTCAATTCATTCAATTGAAAATATTGACGATTACAATACGGAAGCATTGATTACAAAGGCCTTAGCTGCTATATATACTAGTTCCTAACGACCTTACTGACAAGATCTAGACGCGTGAAATCATCTAAGCCATCCAAATAAAGTCGATTAAGTCCTAGTCACGTAAGAACCACATGCAACTAATAACCATTGAAAAACAGTTGGAACATAATCTTCACAGAAGACGAAATCCGCAGACCCT
>NC_037529.1:54994608-55006574 GCF_001531365.2 Cynara cardunculus var. scolymus | reverse complement strand
ACTTGCATGTTCTTATTGACAGAGGACCATTTTCCAGAACCTCTGTGAGAGACATCAGAGGTTCTGTCACATTTTACTTGCTCGAATATAAGGCTTCTGTCGTTAGTCCTCTGTTGTCTTCTGTGGAATATATCCTTCTGTCAAGACTTGCAGAATACTTTTTCATACTTTTACAAGAAGTGAATAATAGAGCTAACAATTCCAGTAATTAAACTTGAAATTGCTCCTATGAGGAGGCGAAAACCATTCTTTCTCAGCCAAAGGGGAGAAGCCCCATTCTTCAACAGATATAATCTTTTTTATGACTAGCTTTGAGAAGCTATAAGCTTCATTCCTGTTGTTAGTAGAGTGATGGGTAATTTCCACAGATTTTGTGGACAACAAAAGACCTTCATAATATTGTCTTTGTTTGACTGCTCCATGAACAAAAGATGCCTTATTAAGATATATCTTTCTAGAATATAATCTGGATTGTTTTTCCATTGGAGATCTCTTTCTTCAATAAGAAGTATAACTTCTTTGAAAGTGGTTTCATAGAACTGGGAATTAGAAGTATCTTCTTTGCTAATATTAGCATAAGAGGAGGGTGAAGCGGATGCTGATGTTGATGCCTCTTTTTCCTTTACTTCTTTAGCATAGTTAAGAAGTTCTTTCGCACATGGATGGTCTTTTGGAATGTCGTCCAAAAATTCTTCTACTGGATCTATATTATGAGAGAGATCCTGAGCTATAAGCTTCTGATTTCCCATTTGGGCAATTATATGGTTTTTCCTTTTCCCCTATTAGGAGAATCTCTGCCTCCTCCTCTTCCTGAAGAGCTTCCCCTTCCTCTATAAGAGGAATAGGAGCTTTGATTTGAGCTCATACCTGAATATCTTAGTATTCAACATGTTAAAGGGAAAGATAATCATCTTCCAGATTTTCTAACCCGTGAATATCTTAAATGATTACAGGTATGAGCTCAAATCAAAGCTCATATTTCTCTTATAGAGGAAGGGGAAGCTCTTCAGGAAGAGGAGGAGGCAGAGATTCTCCTAATAGGGGAAAAGGAAAAAACCATATAATTGCCTAAATGGGAAATCAGAAGCTTATGTGATAACTGGATCTTGGTTATCATCCAAGGTAATTAATACGTGATTATCTGATTAAATGATTACGTGATAGCATGATAAATTTGTTTTATTTGATCATGCTAGTTAATGTGGATACATGTATGAGATTATGTGCATATGTAGAAGTATATATATATATATATATATATGTGTGTGTGTGTGTGTGTGTGTGTGTGTGATTATACACACATGCATGTTATGAGAATGCATAGTGTGTGGATGTATGCATGTGCATGAAGTGGGTTAACATGGGAAGGGGGCTGTTTAGCCGACCTTCCAGTTTTAGAAAGATATAAAAGGAGGGCTTAGCCTCCATTTCTCTTCTTCTTGCCATTTTAAAAGTTGTACGATTTAAACACAGAGGGAGTTGACCGGATTTCAAGTATCTGATTTCAAGAATGTTGTTTTCAAAAGGCTTGTTAAGGTGACTGATTTCTAAACCTTTTTGCATAAAACTTGTTACTGGTTTTATTTGAATGTTATTTATTATTAAAAAGAAATCAGTTAATTGCTTAAGGGTTTTATCCGGACAAAGGCTGACCGGATTAAGTTTATATATATATATATATATATATATATATGTTCCATATGTGGAAATGAAAAGAAAAAAAATGAATAAATGGAGGCCAAATAATGGAAGAAACACAATTGTCTCCATAATGTTTTTTAGCGAATAAGAGCTAAGAGGTTGAGAAATTTTGTGATAGCTTTGACAAGGCACGAGAGTCATGTTTGAGTTGTAGTTTCCTTTCCAAGGTGCACTTTTAGTCACTTCACCAAACTATTCCCTACCTTGACCCTTAGCCACGTTACAACTCCTACTAAAGACCTTTTTGATCTACACCTAGGTTGACCATTAGCGATGGAGAATCGAGACCTAATTCAAGACTATGGTAGTGTATGTGCATGTGAATTGATGTTTTGAGTGAAAACACCTACACCATTGTGTGAATGAGCGATTGTATTGCATATATCCTTTGTGAGGTGTTTGTGAAATTAGCATGTTCTCATCTTTGGTTTGTCTCGTGTGTTAATTTTCGCTAATATGGTTTAGTCGAACCTCCGTGAAATGTTATGTATTTTTGTCCGTTCTCTAAAAATCAACTCATGATAAATTTGTAGTGTTTGCCCGAGGACGGTCAAAGTTCTAAGTGTGGGGATGTTTTGATAGCTATATTTTCTTGGTTAAAAATTAAAGTTAAGAAGTCCTTTATCTTCATCAGTTTGTTAATAAATTTGTTTACTTAACCTATGTTCTATTTTGTAGAGTCCAGTCCAAAAAGAAAAGCAAAAGCCCAAGTTTTGGCCTATCTTCTGTGGGCTTCATCAAGCACCAAAGAGAGCCCATATCCTCTCCATTTTTTTCATCGACTAGAAGCAGTTTTCGAAGAAAAGGCAGATGGCAACAGTTCGTGGGATCGAGTGAGCAAAGACAGCAACACGTCGTGGGGGTTCGAAGAGGAGAAGACATGGGTTCGATTGGAGAAGAGGAGGGCGCGATTGAAGACAGCAAGGGGGTCGTCTGGGCGCGATTGAAGACAACAAGGAGGTCGTCTGGGTTCGATTGGAGAGGAAAGAGGATATCGATCGATTGGGCGAGGACCACAATTTTTCTCATCAATCTTCCGTGATTCTTTCGGTAAACCTTAAAATCTTTAGAATCAGTAACCTAGTTTAGCCATGTGTTGCTAATTTATTCATTCCAACATTGATTTAATTAGGTTTTGATTTGTTATTGCTTTGAGATTTCATTGTAAGCATGTTTGAACAAGCTTATTTGCTTGATTTCTGAACTTAATGTTAAATCATATTTGGGTTTTCAATTAGTTTAGCTAACTTATTGGAATTCTCTTATGGAATGGTTATCCAAAATTCTTAGATACGTAATCGTCTTAGAATTTTGATAGAGTAACGCTAGTATTCATTTGGTTTCGATAAGGTTCCCAGATTGAATATTTGAAATCTCGCGATTTAAGCCTCGATAAGCCGAGCTTATGAGCTTATGGCTTTGAATTGGTACTTTTTCTAGTCCGATAAAGCTAATCACACCTATGAGTTTAAGAGCTTATTTAAACTTGTATTTGTGGTTAAGGGTTGATTAGAGAGCTTATTTTAATCAACGATTATCTATGAAAAATCTGGGTCGTTAGAGCTTGTTAACGATTAAAACCAATTCGGGCTTGTCCTTTCCATTTACATTTTTGGAATCGATGATAAGGCACTAACATCTTAACCAATATTGAATCAATGTTGGGTCTTTAATCAATTGTTTTAATTTATATATTATCACATGTTTAGAGTAATTAATCAAATCCAACACCCCCCTTCGTGATTATTAATTTTTACGTTTTCATCCTGTACTTGATTCGCTAGTCGTACAACGTTAGACCGAGTCTCTATGGATTCAACCCGAGTTACACTACTACAATTTTGGTTGTAACTAGTCGTTAGTTAGAATTTATTATTTGGTGGACTCGGCGTCCGTCAAATAACCATGAATTGTTTCCATCATTGAATTGATGCAATAGTAATTGAAATAGAAGAAGAAAAGAAATTAAGTGTTGAATTATACCAGATTATTAATAGGTTTTTCATCTTGTATATAATGGAAGGTGTATCAAATTGTCAAAATAAATTATGGATATAAAACACCAGAATCATACATCAATGAATGCCGTATCAATCTATGAGAATATATAATGGATATAAAACACCAGAATCATACATCAATGGATGGTGTATCAATCTATGAGAATAAATTATGCATATGATGGTGTGTTTTGTTGATACCATGTTCTTATAATGAAAACCCATCTCAATTTAATAAATTAGGTTCATAATCATCATTTCATATGGGAACAAATTTCTTTAGAAAAATCAGGTTAGGGTTCATAAGATTTAGGCAAAATCACGTATCAAAATCACATGTAGATTAATTCTAACATATACTAACATTCAATCTTATGAACGCCCATCAATTGATGATTAACATATCCAATTTAAGTGGGAAGAACTTACATGGAAAGCCAGATTTCATTGATAAGTTTGATGTAGAAGATTGAAGCCATTGATTCCGTTATGATGCCTAAATTGATGTTGTTGATAATTTGATCCCATAGCATGAGAGGGAGAGGGAGAGGGAGAGGGAGAGATCGAGAGCGTGTGTATTCTTTCTGACATCTAAAGAAAATCATAATTTTAACCCATATATATTTAATTTATTTACTTCCATCAAGCAACGGTTATGAAAAATGGGTAGCATGTGTCATGTTGGCATAGTTACTATTATAAAATATAAATATAGCAACAGTTAAATAACAATTACAGAAATGGTCGTAAGGCTATAAATACTGGAAATATTCCAACACATATATAGAACTGAACATGAACCAAGACAAGCTCAAATTCATAATCCATCTTCCCACACCAGAGAAATTTCAACCACCAAGAACCAGTTATGATGATTTGCCTACTTTAGAACAAATCATAGATTTTCTTCACTTTCTTGGTTACAATGGCAAGCTTCAGACCCTGAGCAAATTCAAAAGAAAATGCCTCCTACCCTTATGGACTTTCTTGTTTAGTATTATCAACATGAGGTTAAATGATGATCAAGTCATGTTAAATGTCACCTCTGAATCTATAGATTCTGATCAAGTCAAATGGGTAGGACCAACAATGTGTGATGTAGAACCTCTAGAAATTATTCTTCCCATTAAAATCCAGAACATTGATGCTCAATGAGATCCTACAAAATCATCTACTTCCCAAAATCAGAGATCCTACATGTCTTTTGGTGCTCCGGGCTGTTTTAATGTCATACCTTCTGTGCCTAGATTCACTGGATCTCCTTCAGAAAGATCAAGATAAAGGTCAAAAGTAGATCCTTCTCAAATTGATATCCAAAGCCTAATCCAACTATGCAAGAATCTACTCCGGATTGAGTTAAAAAGATTGTTGATTAGCTCGAGTCATTACGAAGACCTATTAGATCATCTAAAGCAGGTCCTTCCATCTTTGAACCACAAATAGAACCTGTGTTTATGGAAAATATCCATAGAACATCTCTACCAAGAAGAGGAATGCTCTGAAAATAATTCTGTTCCTGCCATCTCTACAGAAGTTCTCAAAGGCATTCAGGCCAGATATGCACCACAAATTCAACCTCTAGAGGAAGTATGGTTAGATGAAGGTGTCAAAAGGGTGCATCATATCAAATCAAAACCAAAATCTTTGCTCATAAGGAAATTACTTATCTGGAATACAAAGTTGAAAGAGCTTAAAATCATATGTAAGTATTATGTGATAATGATCTCGTAAACCTCAACCCTTGGTCATGCCATCAACTATGCAGATAAAGAAAAGAATTACAAAGTGGCAGTTGGGAAGATCAAACATGCCATGGATGAGATTATGTAAAGAAGAGCCAAAGTTGATTTTCGAATTGCTCGATAATTGGAATTCGATAAAAATTCTGTAGGTGCTCTGAATTAGTTGTTAAATGATATCAGAAGCTTCCCCTCAGCCACAATCATTACCAGACCAGAGTTCAGACTTTTGTACAGGAATGAATTCAAATAAAAGAAGTTCTTTAGGAACATCTTATCCTTTGCTTTATTTTGTTAAGTTCCATGTTTCTTTTTCAGAAACACCTCAGAGCTCTCGAATCTAATCCTAAGATTTGATTCAATGCAAATGGCTAGCATTCTTTGTGAGATCTTCTTCATTTATTATTTTTAAATTCTCCAACAATCAAACTGAGCTTCCGTAATATTATTTCCATTTGATCTACAATTGAGAACTCTGGGAACGAACACCAGTTTTGCAAAATATCAGGGTACTTCTTTTGGTAGAATGTGAGGTGGATCTTGTTCGAATTTTAGGGTTGACATTGCTGAAATTGGGGATGAATACTTAGACTGTTGTGTCAACCTTTCTTCTTACATAAGAAATCTCGATTTCAACTTAGCAAATGTTGGCTGATTTTATGCATTCTCAATATTAAGAACATAAGTATTATAGTTCGAATTGGGACCTGGACATATTTGCAATAGCAAATCATCTTCTGTCACTTTTTCTACAATGGACCTAAGTGAGTCGCATACTTTTTCATAGAATCATAGTACATTGAAACTGAATTTGTCTGTTTGAGTGCCTAAAATTTAGTTTCAGTTGAGACCTTTTTGCAAAGGCATTTTACAAATAAGTGTCCTCAATAATATTCCACAATTGAGAGGCAGAAGAGGTATTTATAGCTAGATGAGCAATTGAAGAGTCCAGTGTAGCATTAATACAAGAAGACACAAAACCATTTGCCTTTGACTAAAGTTCAACAGTCTCTGGTGGTCAAGTTGAAGAAATTGTATTTGAAGCTATACCTTTTTCCAAAACCTAACGTTTTTAGCACTAATAACATATGGTATATCCAACTCAAATAGTTTTCACCATCTAGCTTTACAGAGACAATACATGCCATGTTTGGTATAGAAAATGGAGTAGTTGGAGTAACATTTGTACCTCTTGTTGTCTCATTCTCAGACATTCTAAGTGGTCTGAATCACTTGCAATTCAATTTCTGGATCTGAAATGTAGTCTTGAATCAACTGACAAAGTCAGCCTCTGGATCTGAACAAACCTCGTGGATCCTAGATCTTAATCAGAAAATCAATCGAATCTGAAACTTCGTAAGCAGACATGGAATTATGACAACAGAACCTTGCTGGATTTGATCTGGATTTGGATTATATGGAATATCATATTGTGAGACATCTCTGGATTTCTTCTTGGAAATTAAAATCTGGATCGTTGTTTCAGATGATGATCAAAAAACAAATCTGAAACTTTTTAAAAAAGATGAAGACTCATGGACCAAAGAAGAACACCTAAATTATATAGGTTGGGAAGATACTGTTAAAAACATAGTAGTGTATATAGCTTTGATACCATAACATTGATCAAGTAAATAAAAGAAAGCTAGAGAGGGAATTTTAAAGGAAGAGAGAATTGTATTCATCTTAATTTGAAGAAATGTTGTAGAAGAAGACAATGGTTGCTAACAATAAATAAGTGAGATTGGGTGGAACACATTTGAATAATTCAATCCATGTTTACGGTTTGGAAAATCTTAACCTAATCCAAACCAAAGTGCAACCCAACCCAAACCATACGAGTTGGTAAGGTCAATCGGGTTAGCCGGATTGATCGGGTTGATAGTTTAGTATATTAAAATATCCTTATAACCTTGAATATATTATTTATCTACTCATAATTTTTTTTTATCACCAACCATTTGATATAGCTTATCCATACTTCTTATGTATATCACATTCAGTTATTTTTCTCAACTTACATATATATGTTCATAGTCACTGAACGTATATACGAATGAATTATATAGAGATGTGAATAGATTGAAAATATGTATATATGAAGAGTATACGTGATAGGGTAATTATCTAATTTATATATTAATAGAAATTCAACAATCATATTAAATCCAAGAAATAAAAGGATATCGGGTTCATCGGGTTGGGTTGGGTTCAAATAATAGTAACCCAATACCTACGATTTAAAAATTTTACAACTCGATTAAACATTGAGTTGAGTTGATCGGATTTTTGAACACCCCTACATATAACAACCTCCAACAACTTTAGCTACTTAACGACTTCAACCATGATAAGACACGTGTTTCTTTATCAGCCTATATTATAAACACCTTTATGATTTAGATACGCCTAAATCCAGAGGTTTATTGTCCCAATTAGAGAAGAAAAAGGTCTTAAGGTAGAAGTTTGTTGTTAAGTGCATTTTGTGCATACATTCATAATAGTTTATAATTACATTTTGTATTTAGTTTAACCATTTAAATGTAGTTTTATTTGTTTTCATTTAATGTTTGTTGGGAAAGTACTTTTGTATTTTTGTGGTTGTTATCGGGTTTTGACAAGCTTTTTTCGTTAACAATGTGTTGGATGTAGGGACGAACCCAGAAAATTGATATAATACAATATACATCTAAAAAAAATTACAAAAAATATGGTTTTTATAGTACTGATAAATAACTCCTAAACTTGTACCCGACGCGTCTTCATCTTTTGAAAACGGTCAATATATACCCAAAAATAATTACAAAAAGTATGGTTTTTATAGAATTGAGAAACAACTCCTAAATTTGTCCTCGGCGTGTCTTCATCTTTTGGAAACGATCAATGACATCTTCGTTTTTAACAATACTAACGGCTTCCTTTTCTATGGCACAAATGAGAGCAAAATTCAAAAATCATCACCAATTCGATTACGTAAATCTGTCTTGACAAGCTTCATCGACAAAAAACATCTTTCAAACATAGCAGTTGCGACAGGCAAAACCAGTGTTAGTTTCAATAACCGGTAGACTAAAGGATGAGAAAGATGCTTTCTTGTTGCCACCATCAATCTGGCGAGGTTGGCAATACCGTTTAAATTGGCAAATCTGACATCATTATAAACAGAATGATAGTAGATGTCAAGTTCGTGCTCAAGAATGATCCTTTCCTTGTCTTCAAAATCTCAAGGATACATCTGACTCAACTTCAATAGGCTTGATTTGTTAAACTGAGAAAACGAATTGCGTGGATTCAAAGCTGCCATATTTTGAAGCAAGTCGGTGCTTATCTCACCAAAACGATCACCAAACTCTCAGATCTGCATATCCAAAACAGTGTTGAATATATCATAGTTATAATAATGTTGATTGTTAGTGTTCATCATTTTCCTTGAATTTCTTGTATTAACATAAGCTTCAGCCATATCCAACTTCACAATCTTATTTTTATCACAAAAAGAGTAGCATTTCTCCAAAACTTGATCAAACCCATTTTCTCTCAACATATGTAATTAACCTTTGGTTGTTCATATCAAATCAATAGCTTCCAAGATGTCTTCATCTTTCCTTTGAAGAGCTTGAGACAATGAATTTGTTAACCTTAAGATCATTGATATCAAGTGCATATAAAACACAAATTCAAATGTCTTCAAGTATGATAAAAGACCTCTTGTTTGAAGCCGACTAGCTCCATTATCACCATCATCTTCGACAAATTCAAGCACCTGTATAACCTCTGGAAACAAAGCAATCGAACTCATGATTGTTTTAAGATGAGAATTCCATTGTGTATCTCTAGCTCGTACAAGGGAAATCTCTTGGTTTAACCCCTTACCAGTCTCAAATTCGTTATTTCCAATTTCTTCTTGAATTCCTGCGGTTACACCGCCATTACATCTCTCTCGCGGTTACACCGCCATTACATCTCTCTCGTGGTTACACCGTGTTGGTCCCAAAGGGTCTACAAGAATACTAAACAGTTTGTAGAAGGGGGGATGAATACAAACACAATTTTCAAATTTAAAATATATATTGATAGAGAAGATCAATACAGATTTTACAAGATTGTTTGCGGAAAGATAAGGTATAAGAAACCTATCTAAACAATCTTAAGTTACACACAAAAGTTAGCAAATACAAGAAAAGATATTGCTAAAAGAGAGTCTTTTACTTAAGCTGAAAGAAGCTTGAAGTAAGAATGAGAATAGAGAGTGATGCGCGCACTCTGCATGGAGAAGAAACACTTCTATTTATACCCAGTGCATTAAATGTTCATTTAATGCAGTATGGTAGGTTTAGAGTGCGTGTCAAGCCTTAATAGGAAGGCTTGTCCTTTGTTACATTAAATAGTACAAAAGCACTATTTATGAACAGACATCCTTACCTAAGGATGGTGGACAAAGAGTCGACTAATCGGCTCCGTACCGTACTATCTCTGGTAAGGGTATGGGTTTGTCCTTTTGTGTGTGCAAGGACAAAACAACAACAATCGTGCTAAGCAAGCTTCATTTGATCGCTGAATGCTGGAATGACCTGAAGGTCTCATCATCATTCGCTGAAGCTAGAGCAGTCTTCACACATAGCTAGACAGGTTTGTAATCACTGAATACCGCTTCAGATCACGTACGCGCCAGTCTCTAATCTTCAGTTTCAGTCTTCGACGTTTGCTGAAGGATCTTTGGTGTGAGTGTTGTTTTCTTGAAGTATCATTGTCTCTGAATGAATTACAATGCGAGTTCTTCAGCGATCACTGAACATGCTCAGTGTATTGATCGCTGGAACTGAAAGTACAGAATCACAAAAATACATCGAAAGGAAAAAGGGATTATCATCAAATCACTGAGAGAGGATCAACACACCGCCATTACATCTCTCTCGCGGTTACACCGCCATTACATTACAAAAACACTTCAAAAATATTTCCATGTATTAACCGGATAACTAGTCCGGTCAACCTTGTCCGGTTAACACATTAATTCTAACATATTTGTCCGGATATTTAATCCGGACAATACACCTCCAAAAGCTTAACCGATTTAACACTTAGAAATATTTCAATTTCTATCTGGATCAGAGTCCGGACAATACATTACTCAACCTTTGACCGGTTTAAACCAATCCGGTCAATACACCGTCCAACTCTTGATCGGTTTAGACAAAATTCGGTTACCACTGACCGGTTTATGGAGAACTCCGGACAACACTTGAGCGGTTTAAAATATACCGGTCACCTCTTGAGCGGTTTTCTATCCGGATGAGATTGTCCAGATATTAATCCGGACACCACTTGAACGGTTTAAACAAGAACCCACATAAAATGAAACATAATTCATATTAACCAGTTCCAAATACTATTAAATTGTATGTAAACAATTTATATCCAAAGCTCTAATACACTCACTTTTTAGAAATCGAGTATCAAAGCTTTTGAATCCTCTTCTTTAGCAATCCGTCTGATTCTTCAGAGAAAACCTTCTAAATATAGTATGTGTGTGTGTACCTTCTTCTTCCCCAAAATTTCTCTATATATATATACATAAGAAAAAGGAGGGGAGGTGGTGGGCGGCACAACCAACCGACCTCCCCCTTTTATTCTTTTTAATTTAAAAAAAATAAATTTTAAATTATCACATATATATTACACACACATACATACCGGTACATATATATATATATATATATATATACTTGAAATAACAACCCGAATATTACAACATTCCCTCCTTAAAAGAATTCCGTCCCGGAATTCCATTAATTAAACAGATAAGGATATTTCATCCGCATTTCTGATTCTGATTCCCAGGTGGCATCTGGTCCTTTATGATAACGCCACTGAACCTTTGCTAACCCAATCTCTTTGTTTCGTAACTTCTTTACTTTGTAATCTGTAATATGTTCAGGGGTTTCTTCAAAGCATAATCTTTCATCTACCTTAATCTCAGGTGATGGTACTGCCACATCTGGACTTATTAGACACTTCCTCAAATTCAACACATGGAACGTGTCATGAATTCCACTTAATTCCAAAGGAAGTTCTAATTTGTAGGCCACTGCCCCAACTCTTCCAGTGATAAGGAATGGTCCAACATATCTTGGACTTAATTTCCCTCTTTTTCCAAAACGTATCATTCCTTTCCAAGGTGATATTTTCAACATTACCCTATCACCTACTTGAAATTCAATCGGCTTCCGACGTTTATCTACATAACTTCTTTGTCTATCTTGTGCGGCCTTCATTCGTTCTCATACTATTCCGATTTTATCTGCAGTTTGCTGAACTAACTCAGGCCCAACTAACTGTTTTTCACCTATTTCATTCCAGCACAAAGGAGTTCGACATTTTCGTCCGTACAGTACCTCGAAAGGTGCTGCTTGAATACTTGAATGGTAGCTATTGTTGTATGCAAATTCCACCAAAGCCAAATGACTATCCCATGATCCTCCAAAATCAATGACACATGCTCTCAACATATCTTCTAAAGTTTGAA
>NC_037529.1:54987032-54994508 GCF_001531365.2 Cynara cardunculus var. scolymus | reverse complement strand
TGTGATAGACAACAGAGGTTCTGTCACTCTTCACTTGTGTGATTTGAACATCTTCTGTTGTTGGTCCTCTATGGTCTTCTGTGGTAGAACCTCTTCTGTCAACAATTGCAGTATTTACTTTTTCCATACTTTTACATTAAATGAAATGAGAGCTAACACTTTCAAATATGGCTTTAAACATTAATCCCAAATTGGTTGACCAAAAGTCAAACTTTGACTTAAAAAAATCAAAATTGACAATAATGTTGTTGATGCTTCTTAGGGCAGACCTTGATGAAATATAGCCATATTCATTAAGCACCAACGATTTTAGGCAAATAATTTTTTAAGCATGCACAACAATCACCATAAGAGATGATGAACAAGTACTCATGAGATGGACGATGAGCATAGATAAGGCTTTTAAATCGCCCATGTCTTAGGTGGAGAGCACCATGAACTTCTGTATATCGCTCATGCTTTGAGCAATGAGCATAGATCTTACGTATCAATGTCCAAAAGTCCGAATGAATCCAAAAATTTCATCAAATAAACCTAGTTTTGATGATCAAAAGAGGTTCAAATTCACCTAGAAGCATATCATTTAAAAAGAAATTTCTTAAAACATAAGAATATGGTGAATCGATCAAATTCTGGTCCAAAAAATAGCAGTTCATGGATGAGTACTGTTCTTATGAAAAACCCTAAAAATTTCTTGAATATGCTATAGGTAGATAGATCGTATCGATAAAGGTTAATCAAATTGACTTTGATACTAGTTGTTGGACCCCAGATCTACAGCAGATCAAGGTTAAATGAGTGAGTGACGAAAGATTGTAGATGATGAATAGAAACCGGCCGTTTTCTTTATTGAATGAAAAAGAAATTACAAAGCTCTCTCAAAAACCTAATCAACGCTCTTGTGAATGAAAACTGCTACCAGGATGTTGAAATTGTGTATCTAAAAATCTATGCCTATATCACTTATTTATAGGTGATATTTACAATCAAACTAGATCCTATAAACATGAAAAGATATCATTATGGCAAATAGGTTGTTATAGGATCAGCATCATCCTCCCGTTCAGAGTTAGAGTAACCCTGAGTTTAAGGTCTCCAGACTCCGTCTTCAGATTTGAGACTTAGGCGCTCTTCAAATATTCTTTTGAATTAACTTTGAATAATGACTTTTCAGAATTGAACTTATACGCCTAAGAAGCTCATCTGAACTCTGAAGTTTCCTTTTTCAGATCTCGGAAGATAAGTCTGCAAATTTAGACCTAGTCTTGTTAGCACAGTTCAGATATTTGAAGATAAGTACGTAGACTTCCATCCTTATCCCGAATTGCTTTAGTAAAACTTTCATATTATTTAGGACAATTTTGATCTTAACACATAAGATCTTGATGATGGAGTCTCCTTCCTTGTTCTTCGAGGTCTTCACCTCAGGGGTGTACTAGAACAGTCTCAAGATATCATTCACCTTGACAGGTTGGAAGGTGAGAGCATATCCGAGCATACAGTTCTTTAGGAATAAAGCAACATCCACAAAATGAGGTTTATTTATGGATATATCCAATAGTGAAACATGGTTGTTTGGTTTGAACGAACGTTCTTCAATACCAAAATATACGTTTGAAGAAGCAACCATTTCTATAGATGAAGAAAAGAAAATGGAACATTACACCAAGTTATATTACAAAGCACTTTTGGAATAAAAGTTTGAAGGACAAACTTTTCATTCGAAAAACCAAAAAGAATTAAGGTTTTTGAGGTGATTTATAAGAAACACAATTATTATAAATCAAGAAGGATTTATATAACTTCTTGCTTGTATTTAAAAAAAGAAAGAAGGTTTTTAAATAACAAACAAGTTTCTGTAAAAATTAACGACCAAAAAAATAAACAAACCTGTAATAAGAAAAGATAGTAATAACTGGTTTGTAGAGAGAGTGTTCTTCTTGTTTTTTCTTGCACACAATAGAGAGAGAATTTGTGTATAGATTTTTCATGTAAAGAGTAAACGAAAGGGTAAAGGAGGTATTTATAGGTGAGAGGAGAGAAAATAGGAGAAAGAAAAACGACGCTTCGAAAAGATGTGCAATTATGATTTCTTTTGCACGTCATTTTAGAGTGATTGCTTTGGGAAGTGCAATGGACAACGTGTGTCAGAAAGACGCGCATGAAATTAGTCCATTTATTTTAAAAATAATAACGATGTCATAAAAATTGATCGCTCATCATCTTTTTCTTTTAAAACATTTTAATCACTGAATAAAGAAAGTGTTTAGTGAAAGTTTTAAGTTTTTTTAAGAAGGAAGGGATAAAAAGACGTACCTTATAGAGAAAGATACATTTAACTTAAGAGTTCATTGATGTATTAAGAAACACTGAATTATTTCACTTTGTATCACTGAGTGATGCTTAGCGCTGAGAGGATTAATCCTCAGCGTTCAACATTCCAAGTTTGCTAACTAAAAGATTGAATCTTGTTTTATCAAGAGGTTAAGTGAACAGGTTAGCTAGTTGGTACTCAGTGTGTACGAACTGAAGTTCAATATCAACATTCATAACATGCTCTCTGATAAAATGATATCTGATCTCTATATGTTTGGTTTTAGAGTGAAGTACAAGACTGTTTGCAATGGCAATAACACTAGTACTATCACAATAGATAGGGATCTTGGAGAGCTGAAGATTATAATCACTGAGCTGATTTTTCATCCAATGAATTTTGGCGTAACAACTTCCAGCTGCTACATATTTAGCTTCAGTAGTTGATGTGGACACTGAGTTTTGCTTTTTCGTTCTCCAACTCACCAACTTTTCACCAAGAAGCTAATAGCCTTCTGTGGTGCTCTTCCTATATATATGCATAACCTATTAGGTCGAAACATGAGTCTTTAGGATACCAAAGGCCCAGATTAGGAGTATCCTTCAGATATCTGAAGATGTATTTTATGATAATTAGATGAGATTCTTTGAGTTCAGATTGATATCATGCACATAGACAGGTAGAGTACATGATATCAGGTCGGCTAGCTATTAGATACAACAAGGAGCCGATTATTTCTCGGTAAGCAGTAACGTTTACAAGTTTCCCATTTGGGTCCTTGTTCAGCATGAGAGGAAGAGCCATGAGAGTTTTCATAGATGAACTACAAGTTAGGTTGAATTTCTTCAACATATCCCTCACATACTTATGCTGACTTAAAAATTGCTTTTATCATATTGCTTAATATGAAGACCGAGAAAATATGTCAGTTCTCCCATCATGCTCATCTTGTATTTTTTTTTCTTCATGCATTCAGAGAAACGAAAACACAAAGAGGGATTAGTGAATCCAAATATAATATCATCAAAATAAATTTGGACAAGAATGATGTGACCATTGACTTTTCTAAGAAATAGGGTTTGTTCAATATTTCCACGAACAAATTTCTCTGAGATGAGAAATGAAGAAAGCGCGTAATACCAGGCTCGAGGGGCTCATTTTAACCCATAAAGAGCTTTATCCAATCGATAAAAACTATTTGGATATTTAGGGTCAAAAACCCCTAGAGGTTTTTCAACATAAACTTTCTCTTGAAATTTTCCATTTAGGAAAACACTATTTACGTCCATTTGGTAGACTTTGAAGTCTTTATGGGCAACATAGGCTAGGAAGAGTCAAATTTCTTCGAGTCTAGCCATTGGTGGAAAGGTTTTTTCATAGTCGATGCATTATTATTCACTGTATTTTTGAGCAACAAGTCGAGCCTTGTTGCGGGTTACAATTCCATGTTCATTAAACTTGTTCTGATAGACCCATTTGGTGTCTATCACAGTTTTTCTAGATAAACGTAGAACGAGGTTCCAAACTTTATTTATATTAAACTCAATGAGTTCTTCTTGCATTGCATTGACCTAGCTTGGATCGGCAATAGCCGCATTTATTTTCTTGGGTTCAACTAAAGAAAGAAAGTTAACAAATAGAAAGGTATTATTTAAACCTCGACGAGTCTGTATACCTGCGATTGGATCACCAAGAATTTGTTCAATAGGATGGCTTTTCGTCCATCGTTGTGCTGGTTGATGACATAAATTGTCATCTTCGGAGATTGGAGGCTCAAGTATAGAAGATGAGGCTTCAGCAAGATATTCTTCAACATTAACTTGAATTGCCAAAGGAGCCTCATTGAAAGATTCATATACTGATTGAGGTTCAATAACTGAAGCAGACTCAGTAATTGAAGGATCAATATTTTTGAAATAGAAGGGGATATTACTAATGGGAATGGCAACAATCCGTGAAGAGGATTCAATTTCGTTATTAGTCATGTCAGGGATGATAAATGGATTTTCATCAGCTTTAGGGAGATCAGGGTTGGGTTGATTGCTGAAGGAAGCTTCAGTTTCTCCATAATGAGATATCATTTAGTTATCTAAATTTTCTTCATCATCAAAGATGGGTTTAGATTTTGCTAATCGAGATTAACCAAACGTGATATGAATAGTTTCTTCTATTTCTTTTCTTATTTTGTTGAATACCCTGAAGGTTTTGCATGCAGAAGAATATCCAAGGAAGATCCATTCATCAGCTTTAGGATTGAACTTTCCAAGGTTTTCTTTGTTGTTTAAGATATAGCAAATACAACCAAAGTTGTGTATAAATCTGAGAGAAGGCTTTCTGCTATGGAAAAGTTCATAGGCTGTCTTCTTGAATCTCTTAATAATCAACGATTGATTTTGAGTGAAACATGCAGTATTGACAGCTTTTGCATAAAATTATGTAGGGAGATGAGACTTGCTAAGCATAGATCGACAGAATTGAACATTGCATTTTAGAGACGTGATTATTACAAATTGAAGAATAATTGAATCAAGTGTTAGAATTATGTCTGAAGAGAAAATATGCAAATATTAACTCACAGAAATACCTTATTAGAAATAGTACTCGTTACAAACAGAATTTAAATGAAGATGATTTAAATCCTCACTTCTTAAAATCATAAAATCTTTTGAGATCAAAGAAGTGGTTTAAACATTTAAGAAAACATTTTAATATACCTAGAAGTTGTTCTTCTTCTAAGCATATGAAAATGAAGATCAGAAAGATATACCTGAGTTTCAGATCATAATGAAATTTAGATCATGATGTTCACCGTTGAATTTAGCTTATACACAAACAAATCAGAATTTTAAAGACCCCCCTTGACACGACCAAATAGACACTCTGACTCCCCCTTGACATTTACAGAGGAAGATCTCTTGTCTTGCGTAATGTAGAGGATGAACATCAATATGATTATGCTGATCGTTCAGTCCCACCTAAGAATTTTGCATATAAGCTTAATGAAATTATATTCAGTTAAGTTCATAAAACTTGATCACAAGAGTTTGATCAGAAATATATTGCACTTAAGCACACAATGAGAATATTCAAAGAATTATTCCGACAACAAATCATATATGGAGAGAAATGAGCAAAGATCTGTAAGAATAAACTACAAATTTATCATACAGAGAATTATGAAGTATTTAACAATGAAGAATTATTTTCAATAAGTTATGAAAACAAATTGGATTACAAACGAGTGTATTATCGATGGGTTTCATAACGAAGCTACCGATAACACCGAAAGGTTATGATGCTATCTGGGTTATTATAGATTGTTTGACAAAATCTGCATATTTCAAAGAGACGTACTCATTGGAAAGACTTGCGAGGTTATATATAAATGAAATTGTAACTCGACACGGTGTGCCATTATCAATTATATCAAATAGGGACAGTCGATATACTTCGAGATTGTAGGGAACCTTTCAAAAAGAAATGGGACCTCAAATACGATTGGGTACGACTTATCACCCACAAACTGACGGACAGAATGAGCGAACAATTCAGACTCTTGGAGATATGTCGCAAGCTTGTATTATTGATTTTGGAGGTTCGTGGGAAAACCATTTACCTTTAATTGAGTTCGATTACATAACAATTATCATTCTAGTATTCAGGCAGTGCCTTATGAAATTCTATATGGTAGAAAATGTCGAACGCATTTGTGTTGGAATGAAGTAGGAGAAAAACAATTGACTGGTCCAGAGATCGTTCAATTAACACTAGAGAGGATAGATCAAATTTGTGAACGAATGAAGGCAGCTCTGAATCAACAGAAAAATTATGCTGATAAATGACGTAAATCGATTGAGTTCCAAGTGGGGGATCGAGTGATGTTGAAGGTTTCACTATGGAAAGGGATAGTTCATTCTGGAAAGAAGGGTAAATTAAGTCCAAGGTATATTGGGCTGTAACACCCCATACAACACATTGCATGTAACAAATATTTTATACGGAAGAAATACATGTTTATATACCATTCAGGTCCCTTAGTACAAGCATTTACCATACACAATACATGTCTTCGAAAATTCAAAATACATTTTTTGTACTAATCAACGTTCATCAATCAAAACTATACATTATAGACAAATCTTCATGTAGAAATGCATATAGGAAAATATCACATTTTCCCCTTTCCCTTACCGTCCGTACCTCCTTCAATACATATTTAAAATCACAAAACGAAGGATAGACCAAAAGGTCTAGTGAGTTACCTATTCATGTTATTGCAGGGTGATAATCACCAAAACCTTGTACAAAATAACTTTTTCATATATATATATATATATATATATATAATTATATGAACAAATAGGAACATATTACCAGCACCTTTCCACTTTTCAAGCCAAACATTCAGCTATTCAGATAACATACTTCAAACTTTTATAGGTTTGAACTAACCAAATTTCATATAATGCCACTTTCAAATCTTTTTCATTCAACAAGGTTTATTTAAAGTTTTAGGTCAAAGCTGTTATTTCCTCCTCTATAACCTCTAGACTATGATTTCCAATAAAAACCCTGATCCTAAATCTTTAAATCACAAAGAAATAAAGATTCAAGACCATAGTAATTTTAAAAGATATAATAGTACGAGTTTATATAACATAACACACATACATATGCCACCCTTATATCCAAAGATACACCTCTCCTTGATATGCCATGTAACACCCCAAGTCATACATTGCATGTAACACATATTTCATACAAAAGAAATACATGATATCATTCCATTCAGGTTCCTTAGTACAAGAATCTATTATGACCAAATACAAGGTCTAAAAATTCAAATACAGTACTTGTACTAAATAATCAAAACTGTACATCAAAATAGATCTTCAAGCAGAAACGCATATAGGAAAATATTAAATTTTCCCCTTTCCCTTACTGTCTGTACCTCCTGCAACAAATAGTTAAAATCACAAAACGAGGGTTAGACCGAAAGGTCTAGTGAGATACCCTACTTATGTTATTGCATGGTGAAAATTGCCAAAATCTTTATGGATATGAATAAATAAGAACATAATACCAGATATTTTCCACATTTCAAGCAAAGCTTTCAGCTATATAAATCCCATACCTCAGAACCAATCAGGTTTCACATAATG
>NC_037529.1:54980322-54982002 GCF_001531365.2 Cynara cardunculus var. scolymus | reverse complement strand
GCTTCTGCCTCGTTCTTAGTCATTTGGAAGGATCGTCCCCGCGTCCCTCCTCGCCCTCCTCTATTCACAATAGGTCTTCCCCGTGTACCCGACGCGTTACTCCCCATTGTTAACTGTGGAGTTCTTAACAAAGGACAATTTGGTCGAATATGATCCGGAGAATTGCAATTAAAACACCTTCGGTTAGCTGGACAATTTCTAGACAGATGACCTGCTTCGCCACACTTATAACATTTCCTTGGGTCCATCTTACATTCACCCTGTTGAATGTGTCGGCACTGTGAATAGACTTTCTCACTGATCTTCTGCTCAGATCTGTTATCATATCTAACAGTTTTCGGCCCTCGAAAAGATGAAAGCCCCTCCCATTTTCTTTTCTCAACAACCTTTTCTTCTGATTATCTATTCTTATTTCGTTCGGTCACCTCAACTGCATCTACTGTTAATGGAAAGGTATTGGGGTTCATAGCAATAACAAACTCTCTAATTGAGGGTTTCAAACCCCAAATATACCTCTCTATCTTCCTGAATTCAGTTGAAACATAATGTTCGGCAAAACGAGAGTATTCAATGAATCTTTCGGTATACTCTTGAACTGTTCCATTTCCTTGCTCTAGTTTCAAGAAATCTTCCTCCATTTGTCTCACTACCGTTTTAGGACATAATTGATTCTTGAATCTATCCACGAATTCTACCCAATACAGAGTCTGTAAAATATCTGTTTTGATAGATGATTCAACTTCCCACCAGAATAAAGCATTTGACTTTAATACAGAAACAGCAAATCGAACTTTATCTGTTTCTGGACAATGAATGGTGTTGAACACATATTCCATCTCCTTAATCCAGCACATAGCTTTTGCTGGATCTTTCTCTCCAGAAAAGGTTGGTGGTTTGCATGCCAAAAACATCTTAATATCTTCTTCTTTGATGTGGGTGACTGAAGTAGAGAGATGAACTTCCATTCTTTCCGTTTCTACCCTAGCTGGTATTCCCATAATAGATGTCAGAGTTTCCTGCAACTTTCCCATTTCTTCTGCCAACATATCCCAGGTTATATATTCAGGATGTGGTACCGATCATTCCTGAATATTACCAGAGTGAGATTCTTCATGTTCAGAATGTATTCCAGTCCGACCCCTTCCCTGAGACTGACTTCTTCCTCTGCCTCGTCCTCTAACTCTTCCCCGACCTCTATTTTCAGATGTACTAGTCGGTAGATTTACGGGTGATTCTTTTCTTTCCTCAGATTCTGGACGAGCCACTCGTTCAGATCTTCTAGTTCGCTAGACATCTGTAGAGTTTAGTGTTAATAATCGCGTATTCACATTCCCAAATATAATGATGTATTAAAGTTCAGATGTGTACCTGTAAATTCATTACACTGGCCAGATGTAATTTAAAATTTATCTTACACACTATTCTTTTAACTCATCATATTTATTTCCAATGGTGCTAACTATGTCCGGGACCCTTAACATGCAACAAAACAGTTTAAGTCTAGGTATCATGCTGTTGAATACCTAAATCTCTTAAACTCAGGCTCTGATACCACTTTTGTAACACCCCAAGCCATACATTGCAAGTAACACATATTTCATACAAAAGAAATACATGATATCATTCCATTCAGGTTCCTTAGTACAAGAATCTATTATGACCAAATACAAGGTCTAAAAA